>NC_062267.1:13404511-13721141 GCF_916048215.2 Malus sylvestris
AACATCTATTTTTATTTTTCAAACGTATTTTTTAATTTTTAATTATCTAATCGAATAAATTAAAAAAGAATTAAAGAGTAGAACAATTAACAAAATAAACTCAGTAAATTTTAAGTACTTATTTTTTTGTACTCTGTCATACTTTGGAGCCCAACAAGATTTTCCGCGTTCGTTCGGTTATAGTTTTATCATATAGTTTCATGTGCACACGTTACTTATATGTCACATGAGTCGTATTCTTGTACCATATTCTATGTTTGCTCTGAAGTAGGCATGCATGTATACTTTTACATGTCACTCGCTGTTTAACACGTGTTATTTTTTCCGTCAATAGCCGTTTAAAACATGTTATTTTTTCCGTTTTGTATTGTATTTTTAGTGAGTTATTTCAGCATATATGTCAAATTGTGATTATTGCGATAAGAATGATTTCTTCCCTAAAACATTGTAATCCAATAATGCAGGTTACTTAGAAAATGGCAATTTTGAGCTACCCCCTAAGCCATCAGACCTCAAGGGTTCCGAAGTGATTGGCCGCTATGCCATACCAAAGTGGGAGATTTCTGGGTTTGTGGAGTACATTAAGTCAGGCCAAAAGCAAGGGGACATGTTGCTGGTTGTCCCTGAGGGGGCCTATGCAGTTAGGCTCGGAAATGAGGCATTGATTAAGCAGAGCATTAAAGTGATTAAGGGATTGTACTACTCAATCACTTTTAGTGCAGCCAGAACTTGTGCTCAAGAGGAACGATTGAACATTTCCGTGGCACCGGACTCTGGAGTGCTGCCTATCCAAACAGTGTATAGCAGCAATGGTTGGGATTCATATGCTTGGGCGTTTCAGGCGGATTATGAGACAATTGAACTTGTTTTGCATAACCCCGGCGTCGAGGAGGATCCGGCTTGCGGGCCTCTAATCGATTCGGTCGCCTTCCGGACTTTGTACCCTCCTCGAGCAACCAACAGTAAGTTCTCTCATCAAAATTTGGCACGTTATGTTTCGAAATCTCAATTTAACACTGCATATTCAAATTCGCCGATTAAATTGATAATCTAATAATATAATATTTGATAGTGTATTTGCTTAATATAGGTGACCTAGTTACATAAAATGAGATAGTCTTATGTCCATCTTTAGATAAAAATGGGGTCCACACTATTTGTATAGCTGTACGAAGCCACTGTTTCACCTTCATTTGAAAACCAACAGGATTCTCTCTAGATCATTTTGGTGAGGATCTTGTGAACTTGGGAATCGTGTTTGTTCATCGTGTATTGTACGATCAATTTTTATCAAGTATTGTTTGTGTTTAATTTTAAATAAAAATATGAAAAATAATTTCTGACTGCACGATTTACAATGAATAAACATAATTCACGAATTCCTTAGATCTTCATAAAGAAAATCCTACAAGAATCCGGATTCATTTAAAAAGGCTAAAAAATTCTGAGCTGTGGATGCAATTATTTGATGACAAATGTCCTCTTTGGGTATGCAGCACCTGTCCCTCTGCCTAAGTTTTTGGCATGCGTGACATCAAATAGTAAAAAATTTAATAACATAGAAACTATACTGATTCCTTGATAAGAGAACAAACAGATCAAAATTAGGTAAATCTTTGCTATTCTCAGAAACTTCATAGATCTCTTATTTCCATTTAATTTCAATGTCATGGCTCATTAACAATGCTCATTTAGTAGTTGGGTCCAAAACCCCATGAGAGTGAGATTTCCCAGAAGTGAAAAATTTTCGATGTGTCTGGAACATGAACATATACGTCATTTGTAATGACATTATACAAGGGGACGCGGACTTTTGAAAGAAATAAAATTCCTTCATTAATATAATGACATCTGGTGTACCGGCCGTGCTTCATGCACATTAAAAAATTCTCTCGTCGAGAGCACCAATAGCACGTCATTTGTTCTAAAAAATATATAAAATGCTAAAATTTTGGTCATATTCGAATTCACGCTTGTCCTGTCCGATATTACAAGTCGAGGCTGGCAATTTAAACTTCACATATAATAAGAAAGCAAATCTCATAATGAAAGCTGGTGCAGTGCCTAATTTTTAGGTCACATTGTCTTGGACATACACAGCTTGCCATGACCCTCTTTCTCATGCTGTATTAAAATTGTAGGGTCTATCATGTCTCTCCCCTTCTTACATTGTTACATTGATGCATGCATAATTTAAGTGTACAAAGTTGGAAAGACATTGTATTGGTAAATTTATGTTGTCAGACTGTAAATTTGAGTAAAATATGACAAATTAACATGATAAATGGTCTAGATTTACAATTTGGTCAACAATTACCTAATAATATACCTCTACTGCAGAGAACTTGATCAAAAACGCCGGATTCGAAGAAGGTCCATACGTGTTCCCAAACACATCTTGGGGAGTCCTAATCCCACCAAACATAGAAGATGACCACTCTCCATTACCAGGCTGGATGGTGGAGTCCCTCAAAGCAGTGAAGTACATAGACTCAGACCACTTCTCAGTCCCGGAAGGAAAAAGAGCGGTGGAACTTGTGGCCGGAAAAGAAAGCGCAATCGCCCAAGTTGTCCGAACCATCCCCGGAAAAACCTATGTGCTCTCGTTCTCAGTAGGAGATGCAAGCAACTCATGCGAAGGCTCCTTGATCGTGGAGGCATTTGCAGGGAAGAACACTGTGAAAGTGCCTTATGAGTCCAAAGGCAAAGGCGGGTTTAAGCGGGCTGTGCTCAAATTCGTGGCGGTTTCGACCAGGACACGTGTCATGTTTCTAAGCACATATTACACCATGAGGAGTGATGATTTCTCTTCTCTGTGTGGACCTGTGCTTGATGATGTGAAGCTGTTGAGCCTTCGGAAACCCTAGACGATGAGGGCCAATTTGGTAAATACAAATTGGGTTGGAGCTAGGGTTTGGAATTTGATAATATGAATGTGAGGAAATGAGGCCATATATTTATGATATACAATGAATGAGGTCGCATAATTTGGGTTATATGATGATGGTGATGAACTTTTGGTTCATTTTTTAAAAGAAGATTAGCGGCGGGATTAGGGTGTACAATTATAGTTTGATTTTTATGAATGGTTTATGTACTTTCATGAGCAAAATAAATGAGAAAATAATGATATTTAGTTATTTTCAAAACAAAGGGGATTCAAAACCATCATAGAAAATTGCAAGTGATAAATTGTTTTAGGGTATAACAAATTTCTCTTCGACCCATTCAATTCCATGAGTTCTGGATTTAAACCCTCGTTCTT
The DNA here is from genome assembly GCF_916048215.2 of Malus sylvestris. Lineage (NCBI taxonomy): Eukaryota > Viridiplantae > Streptophyta > Magnoliopsida > Rosales > Rosaceae > Malus > Malus sylvestris. Next base: position 13,407,777 of record NC_062267.1, read on the forward strand.
TCACGTCGTCATGTAGCTTAGATAATAATATCATTTATAATAAAGAAAAAAATTCAGAGAATTGTTCTTCATTGTATAAAGGTCTGAGAACGTGTTCCTCAACTACTTTTGTGCTTTGTTAAGGTGAATTTTTACGCACTTGTGAGTCCAAAAGCACAACCAAATCCCTGAAAAGCACTTGTGAATTTTTGTGCTGGGTAGGATCCTATAAACAGTTTCCACGACGTAATAACAACATTATTTGGAATATTTAAATTTAGTTTTTATTAGAATGTATGCATTCAACTTAAAATCAATTGATAATAAAAAATAAAGACCCAAATTATATACTCCGTACACAAATCATTTTTTTGATGCGTGACTACTTTCAGCAGCATCTGACCCTCTAACAACACCAAAATAAAAATATCACTAGATAACATCAATACGACAAATGCATCAACCCATGAATCGATGCCAGAAACTCGAAAATATTGAACAAATAAATGAGACTTGGAAAGCAATTTTTCATGATAAAAAAATGTCGCACTTTACGGCAGCCCAAGCCCAACAGCCCAACAGCCCAACAGCCCAACAGCCCAACAGCCCAACAGCCCAATTCAATCTTTCAAAACGGGTCCGACAAAACCCGGTACAGTCCAAAACGTCAAACGGATCCTGCTACGTGGCAATCAAATCTCATTTTACTGTAACAATCGGACGGTCCAGAGCGCTGCGTCACGTTGAAGCTAACATAAGGAAGTACTAGGGTCTCTGAAAAGGCTCCGACTATATAAACCCTAAACAAATCTCAGCTCGTTCCCTCTCTCCCCCTCACTCGTTCTGCTCTCTTCTGCGCCACTCAAAGTGTCGGACCAAGACGCAAATGGTAAGTCCTCACATTTTTTCTCGGGAAATTTTCTGTTCCTTACCTTTGATCTTCGTATTGTGTGTTTGGCTGCAGAGAAAACCGGTTTTTGACTATTTTTTTTCAAATATTTTTGGTGAAATTTTGCAGGCTTTGCCGAATCAGCAGACCGTGGATTACCCGAGCTTCAAGCTCGTCATCGTCGGCGATGGTGGAACGGGTCTGCCTTTCATTTTCTCTCCCGATTCATGATCTGTTTGATCTCTTTGAAAATTTTCGTTTTTTGAAATTTTTAAGTTTGTTATTTGTTTGGACAAATCGATTGGTTTGTGAACTCAAATGAACAAAATGCAAACTCTTTTGCTTGGAAAATATGGAGTTTGAGTTTTAATTTTGGTAAAGAGTTTAATTTGGTGTAGCAGTTGTAGATACATATATGTGTGTGTATATATATATATATATTTTTTGAGAGCTTGACCTAAATGGTAGACATGAAGTTTGGATGTTTGAGTGATTAGGTAGTTGTAGGGTGATTTCCCATGACGTTACCTCAAAGTCGATTAGAGCAATGGAAATGAACTAAAGTACGTCTAAACTTGTTACTTCTCTGGAAATTGTTTACCGGCGTTTCGGTTCTTGGACCTTGTTACAGTTGTTCAAATGAAAATGTGGCTTAAATTTTATGTTTGGTGGTTTGATCCTGTCCCGGTGTGATCTGATAGCTGGTATTAGTGAGTGTGGAAATTTTCTTTTTCAAACTGTGGAGTAATTTTGATGGTAAGGATTGAGTAATTTGTTTATAATGCTGTGGTGTTTCCCTAATTGAAACTTCTGTCGATGCAGGAAAGACAACCTTTGTGAAGAGACATCTTACTGGTGAATTTGAGAAGAAATATGAACGTAAGTATCTTGCGTACTGCTTTTCCCTTTTGATTTGTCTTTTATTTATTGACTGTTCCCTTTCCATTTTGTGATCTATGGAACTCATGCGCATTCTTGGTTAATGGACAGCAACTATTGGTGTGGAGGTTCATCCATTGGACTTTTTCACCAACTGTGGAAAAATTCGATTCTACTGCTGGGATACAGCCGGGCAAGAGAAGTTCGGAGGTCTTAGAGATGGATACTAGTGAGTTTTTTTTTTTATTGTAGTCTTAAATTTCTGGCTGAAGTTTGTTATCAAACTTGTTTGCATTTGTTTTTTGGCTGTGTTTAGAGCGTTAAGTATTCTGCTTTCTAAATTCTTGTCAGCGTTAATTGTTACTCAAGATTTGGTTTGTTATTGGATCAGTCAAGTCTAAAGCTGGTGCTTATCCTTGTATAGTGCTATGTTGAATTTTGAGTCGAATGATTGACATGCTTCATTGAGATATGATAATGCAAATCTGGATGACGAAACCTTTGTTTCATGGATTATAACTAAGATTAGTTTCTTCCAGACTTTGTTGAAAGGATTTTTTATTTATTTATGCTTTATACCTTTTAGCATTCATGTCACTTTCTGTAGTTCCATTCCTAGTGGATGCAGGAAGGTTTTGTAGTTATTGCTCACCATGTGTATGTCGATTGTGCTCCCCAAAATGTGATATTTTCTTACTTTGATTTTGAATTGCGTTGTTGTGCAGTATCCATGGGCAATGTGCTATTATCATGTTTGATGTTACTGCTCGGTTGACATACAAGAATGTTCCCACATGGCACAGGGATCTTTGCAGGTTTGCTTGCAAAGTTTTCTTTATTTGTTATCGCATGTATTTCTCTCAATGAGGTTTTGGGTTTTGGTATTTGACTTTTTGGGTTCTCTTTGAATTCCAGGGTCTGTGAAAACATACCGATTGTTCTTTGTGGAAACAAGGTTGATGTAAAGAACAGGCAGGTCAAGGCAAAGCAAGTTACTTTCCACAGGAAGAAGAATCTTCAGTACTATGAGATATCAGCTAAGAGCAATTATAACTTCGAGAAGCCTTTCTTGTACCTTGCCAGAAAGCTTGCAGGGTAAAATCTTTTAAGTCGTCAATAGGTGTAATTTTCTTGTGACTTTTGGAAGTGCAGTTTAAGTTACTGAAAGCGCTGCTTGTTGCAGGGACCCTAACTTGCATTTTGTCGAATCCCCTGCCTTGGCTCCTCCAGAAGTGCACATTGATCTTGCTGCACAACAACAGTAAGCCTACCCAAATTTTCTTAGGCTCTCTCTCTCTCTCTCTCACCCCCTCACACACACACACACCGCACGTAGTTAGGCACGCATCTAATGTAACAAGGAATATAAAGCCTTATAAAAAGGCTAATAGTTTATGATTGGACTCGACATATTAGTGTTTACTGCTTTTTTGTTGGTTTCTTTTGCAAACTGCAAGGACCTTACATTTGATATTGTCATTGATAATACAGGCACGAGGCTGAGCTTGCTGCAGCTGCTAGTCAGCCCCTTCCCGATGATGATGATGAAGCATTCGAGTAGATGTGGAAGTTGTCGTCTGGTTGAGAGTTCCCTTAGTATTATTCGTGGGTCCTCGGACCATTTCTTCTGTTTTTCTGAAACTGCTGGTATTGTTGTTTGTAAGTGTTGATTTTCCTGGTCAATTGAGGATGTGAGGATGTGAATTGGAGAATGCAATGTTTTTATGTTGAACTGGCTTCCTATCAGCCGTTTTCCTACACTTTGTCCAGTCTATGTTATGCAGTGGCGTTCTATTTAGCCCATGTTTTTATGAAAATTATATTGAAGCGGCCGTAGGATTCGTAGCCGTTAGATATTGGTCATTGGCATCTTTGATCAAAGATTTAACAGTTAAAAACTCGTGGGGACTGCGATAACATTGTTGACTGCGATAACTTGTCCAATCTGTACTCAGTTGATTATTACGTTTAACTAGTCAGTACAATTGATTTCAAAGTTTACACTGCATATTATGAGCAATGGACAAAACTATTGTTGGCTGTGGTAATTTATAGTGAACTAAGTTTGATTCGTAGATTTGCATTTGTTTAACTGATATGAATCTGTACTTAGTTAACTGGTGAGCTTGACTAGTCAATCCAGCATGCTTTAATTCATAATTGTTTTGTCATTGCTGTTTGCATAATGAACTGATATGTAAATGTGTTCAAGCATATGGATTATTGTCGTGAAACTAATATGGGCAGACTTGATTAATTGAACCTATTGGCCAGTTTGGTTTGCTCGTACAACTGTACTTTTTATTACTGACTAACTTGTAACTAGTTGACTAGCTCATTTAACTAGTCCACTATGCAAAATTAAATTTTTATTTGCAGGAGATTCCGCTTAATACCCGATTTCAATTGGTATCAGAGCCTTCCTCTAGATATACATGAAGTGATCTTTGGGAGTTATTGGTATTTGGTGGAATCTAATGGAACAAACTATGATGCATGGTGTGAAAAGTTTTAAATCTTTTTAAAGGCACAAAATTTAATTGTAGTTGATTACCTCATCTTTGAATGGAGGGCTCTCTCATGGATTATGGACGGTGAATTTATTGAAAAAGCAAAGTGTGATTGGTCCCCAGGTGAAGTCACATTTACCATGGCTAGTAGGAAGCGAGGAAGAATTATTAGTCGTACGGACATGCCTTCTACTAGTGAACATGGACCTTGTTTCTCTTATAGTGGTATTAGACATCGTGCTGCTAAGTGTGCAAACAACAAGAAACCGCATCAGAAATATGACAAAACAATGATGGCTACCTAGTGTGATAACGAGAGTGAAGATTCTGTTTGTTCTGACAGGTCATCAGATGATGAGGAGAAAGCCATTACCTTTGTTACCTCAGTTGAAGAGATGTCTCCTAGTGGTGATGCATTTGTGTTGGATGAGATTGAGGACTTGACTGATGAGAATCTGTGTCTTGAGTATGGCTCATTCTTTAATGTGACTTGTGTTGCACAAGTGGATAATATTGGGTTGACCAAGAAGGTTTCTGTGCTGCAAGAAGAAAATGAGTCTCTATGACTAGTCAGACTATAACTGAGTGAAAAGGTTGTCTCTTTTGAGGCTCAAGTCAAGATTTTAAATGAAAGGGGTTTTGCGTGTGTTGATGAAGATGAATGAGACGATCTTATTGCTATTTGTGAAACTCATGTTCCAGATTTGATGATTTCTTAAGAAAACTTGTTACATCAAGTTCATGTGTTGTAAGTTAACAACAAAATGTATCATGAGGTATACTTAAAGTTATCGTCTGAGTAGGTTCAGACAATGTACAAAGTGGTTTGTCTGATTCTTGATGCTGAATGATATGACAAAATGCTATGTGTTGGAAGAGTATATGGTGCCAAGAATAATCTTGGTTTTGTGGAAAGTGGTTCATGTTTCATAGGCACAAACACACAAATTATGGAGGAATCTTTGCCTATGACTTCTATGGTCAGTACCTCTTCAGAGACAAGACCCTTTCCCATATGTCATCTTATAGTGAACTTGGTCATATTCGACCTAGGTGCTGAAAACGTTCCTCAGGAATGAAGAATGACTTGAAGAATCAAGTTGTTCGACTAGCCATAAAAGTCAACAGAATGGCTCAATTTGTTATTTCTTCTAGCTCTAGCAATATCAAGTGTCGTCCAAGTCATTTTTGAAGAGTTTCTGATATATGTATGGTCGCTCACTGTGCTCTTTACGTCCTAAAACCAAATGTTTGGTACCTAATAGTGAGTGTTCCTGTCTTATGATTGGTGAAAAAAGATGTCTTCCTGTCCTTTGCACATGTTAATGGTGATGAGATTGAGTTTGATGAAGATTATATGGCTCAGATTGTCGGAAACTGGATAGTCAACATTCTTAGTCTTTCCTCAGTTTGAAAATGTCTATTATGTGGCTACTTTGACAGCAACCCTTCTTAGCATCGGTTAGCTTTGTAGTGATGTTGCTGATGTTGTGCCCTCCAAGAAGTGTTGCAGATTTATTGTTAAAATTGGAATGAACTTGTTGGTTATTCCAAGATCGGAGGACAATTGCTGCAGTGTTGTTTTTCCTAAAGGTGGTGAGTGCTTAAATTGGGACAAATTAAGAAACTGATAAACTAATGGTCTTAAGGGGGCAGCACATCTCTATTTCTCTGAATGTAATATTTGTGAACCTTACATCTTCGAAAAACTCTCTGTGATGACTCACAAGGGAGTCTCTAACACTAGAATTTCCATAGCTTCTCTTTTGATTGAAATGATCATCAGTGCTCAAACTTTAATGATGTTTTGTGGTAAGATAAAGACAATGTTGATTGCTAGATGCATTGAAAATCCAAGGTATGTTTATCTTTCTTATATGAATGCAAATTGTGATCTTGTCATGCTTACTTGTGTTTTTATGTTGTGGTTGTTACATCTGTTCAATAACCTTGGGGTGAAACAATTTAACCATTCATTTTCATTATGAGTTTATGACCTTGTGTGTGAAATTGAATTTTTGGAAGAACCTTGTCCAACATTGAAAAATCAATCTTTTTAAAATACAATTTCACCACTTTTGAGGGTTTATAGAAAGAAAATTTATGTTATAATCTTAGTACCAGTTGAAAAATAGCCACCTAACCATCTCACAAGTACTTTGGACAATCGAAGGCATAAAAATCTTTGACGGTCTATTGGTCTCCGTGCTATTAATTGAATAAGTTGAATAACTATGCTTCCAAGTTTTTCTAGCATGTTTTGTCTCTGTGATTGAATCTGTCTTGTCTATCAACTCATCAGATAATACTGTTTTGCTCTTTGTATGCATCTCTTTACTATCATACATTGTCGATAATTTGTGGATAAACCATGTAGAATTTTTCACTGTGATGTCAAAGGTTCTCCCTTTTTACTTCATGTAGCCTCTGAAAAATCATTTTTCATACCTCACAAAAGCCTGAGTTGATTTGAGGGTTAAGTTCACTTTGATCTTGATTGAGTTGTAGTGACTCTACTTACTCTATAATCATGTGTCTTTTCTCTGCTTCCTTTTTTGTCCTCTCCCCAAATCAAAACAAAAATTCAAATGGAAGAGTGTTGTATTAGAGGGGTGTTTTCGAAAAGAAATCATATATCATCAAAAATGGGAAAATCCTGTAAATTTGGCCTTCCATGCAATGTCATGAGGTTTTGCTTCGAGATCTCCTCTACAGGTCTTGAATTCAAATTCTAAAAATCAAATGTTGTCTCATAAATATTCACATTTCATTCAAATGACCTTGGCATATCTCAAATTGGTGCTTCACAAAGTTCCTCACTAAAGTTCACTTTCTTTCAATGCTTGTGTCCTACTTTTTGTGAGTCTAGTCCCTTGTTCATATTAAGAAGAAAGTGCTAATTCTTAAGCTTAGTAGATTATTAAAAGTTTGGTTAGTCTTTGAATTAACCTTGGGCCTAGTGGCATGGAGCTATGATTTCAAGAAGGCTACATGTCCCTCTTCCTATACCTTGACACATCATTATTGCATTACGAGCTTGTGTTAATCTATGCTTTATTGTCCATGTATACCTTTGAAGATTTGTCATTTGAGAGTTGCATTGCATGTATATTTCTCAAGTTCTTGAATTGCTAATCTTACCTTGGAAGCATAGATATTCAAACTACTCCTTGTTTCAATTCCTTTGTGGATTGTCTAGTTAGCTGTAGCTTATTGGTGCTGAGATTATGCATATCATCCTTGATCTCTATTTTTTGTTGTGAGTTGTCTAGATTGTTCGGGTACATTGTTGTGTGCTCTTGCACAATTTTTTTTTTTAAATAGACATGTTTCCTTGTCTGTCGAGTCATTGGTTCTTGTCAGAAAAGTGAAAAAAAAATAAAATTCAAGGTTACTTAGGTCATTTGGGATTGTCAATTTGCAAGGAATGCTCTTATCTATTTTTGATAGGGAATCATCTTAGTCACATCTCTTAGGTTTTCACCATATGTCTAACTTGTCATCACTTATGCTGACACTTCTAAGTCTGCGTATCTCCTAAGTGCCCCTATATTTTATTCTATTACTTTGTGTTGATATTGTGACTGCCTTGTTCTCCACTTCACATCTAGGTATTACATGGGAGTCATGTGCCTTCTAAGAGCACTCATTTTGGGAGAGTATAGTATTTTGTTGAGAGTTCATGTTATGGGGGAGTGAGTATGTGAGGGTTCAACATCCTAGAAGAGCACTTTTTTTTTATGGGAGAGTTCATTTTCTTGCGACAATGGTTTATTTGTATTTTGAAAACTCTCATTCTGTTGTACGTGGTTATGCTACTCTTGTGTTGGTTGTTGATGGTTGCCCTGAGCCCTGAATATATTCCTTGGTCATGCCATGTACTTTTATTGGTTATGGAGAATTGTACCTTATTTTGGATATTTTTATGTTCTTGGTTTGCTCTTATTCTCTTGTTGCACCATTTTCATTCAATACCATTGGCATTATCTTATTATCTTGTTTATCATTTGTGCTCTTGGAAATTAAGCCCTCATCCTTTGTGGGGGAGTTGGTTCATTTACATGCACTCACTTGTTGCTTAATCCTTGCTTCACCTTGATTGGACATGCTTATATGATATATTGCTAATTCTTTATCCCCTGTGTTTTTGCTATCCTTGCATTATGTATTTGCTGCAATTTTTTATACTTCCGATATGGTGCAGCCACTTAGTCTATAGACTTCTAGGTTTATAAGGGAGTTTGTGTCTAGAAGAGTGTTAACTATGGAGGTGTTCAAATTTATTTTTATAGGCAAACTTGACCTATTTTGACTTTGTTATATTTAAACCTTTCTTCTGTTGAACCTTGTTTGTGCTTGTCTTGGGTCAGTTTGAGTTGGGTGACTATATATATATATATATATCTGACGACGAGTTATATTATGAGGAGTTCTAGCTTTTGGGGAAGTTCAATTTATGTTCTTGATTATTCAAACAATGATGTTTTCTTTGTAATTGAAACTCTTTTTTTGTTGTATCTTATAGTGCTTCTCTCGACTTAGCCATTATTGGTTTTCCTGAACAAATAGGTGTCTTGAACATATTACATTAACATGCTGTTATGCTTTTAATATTAGGAAAACTAATGAAAAGGGCTTGAAAACTTTGAGTTTTAATGATAAGGACAAAATAAAGGGTAAAGTGAATAGTACCAGGATTGACTTTTTAGTGTAAAAATGTGGTTTTTCGTTAAAGTGAACAGTATTGGGTGCTTTTCGTTAAAGTTCCCTTTAATATTTCGGTATTGAGAATTGTACCTTGTGCTTAAACTTCTCTGCTGTTATGTCTTTGTTGTTGGTTCTTATATCATTTGTTTGTGGTTAGACATTACTATCATGAGCTCAATTGACATCACTTTCTTTTGTTTAATGAAATTGGAATTCTATTCATTTCAAATCCTTTGTCTTTGCTATGATAAAATGGGGGAGAAAAAAATTTACATGTGTTTTAACTGTGGTACTGGAATAACCCATGTTGATCATGCAATTTGTGGTGTCATTTTTAAGATGAGTTTATGTTGTCATAGCCCATGATGAATCTCACTTGTCCCTTGCCGAGAAATATGTGTTACTGTAGAAGTTGTTACTTGCTCTTTTCTCTTGTCACTGCTGATTTCTTGAGTTGGGTGAAGTGTGATTTTAGTTATAGGTTTTGCGTTAATTTGTCAAGGAAAGCCAAATGGAGAGATTGTTAAGTACTAGGTTTAATGTTTGGCTTCCCTTATCAAAAATTGTAAATGTTACTACACAAGCTAATAATTTAGAGTTAGGACACAATGCTGATATGAGATTTCTATTGGGATTGAACTTGTCAAAGCACCATTCTTATACACTACAAAAGGTTTGAATCATACATTTGCATTTGCATATCAAGCTTATTTTTCCAGATTCCTTTTGTTTAGTGCAGTTGTCTAGTCAGGAATTTTGTCTGTTATCTAGTTGTCAAGGCATGTAAATAAAGACAGCCCATATGAGCCATCTGACACTGTTTCCCGAAAATGAATTTTCAGCCCTAGATCTTTCTAGATTGATTTTACGCATGACATTCTAGGGTTCATTTGTTGATGGGGTTTGAGATTGGAAATTTTTTTGAGATTTTTATTTTCATCTCCATCTCAGATCTCCTAGGAGCATTAAGCAGATTTTATGGGTAATGTTCTTCATCAAATATTTCTAAACCTATCTTTGAATTTGCTTGCTTAAATTTGTTTTATATGCTCATTTGTTTTGGCTAGGAGTTATACATTTTAGAAAAGAGTTGATTTTAGCTTTGACCTACACTCATGCACTAAATACCCACATCATTGCATATTAGGGTAGCATTGTTTTTGTGATTTTGATTTCTGTTTTAGGTCAAGTTTTTCCAAGTTTCAAATCTGTGAACTGACTTGTTTTGGATTCTCATCAGTTTCATCTTTCAAGTATTTGACTAGTGAAACTGACTAGACATTGAATCTAGATTTGCAAATCATCATATGCATAGTTTGTGTGTTGGTCTCGGTGCCACAAGGTGAAGAGTTCAGGAAGAGTTGCCACCATGTGTATACTGGAGACAACACTATATCAGTGCCACAAAGTGAAGAGCTCGGGAGGAGCTGCAACTTCGTGAAGACCGAAGGAATCCATCTTGTGTAAGGCAATATTGCACAAAGGTAAAGCTGCTTCATAGATAGGGATCTAGGAATTGAGCTTATGTGGTCTTTGTATGAACCTTGATTAAAATAATGGATTGGACTCAGTGGAGAGTCCTCGGTTTTTTAACCCATAGATGGGTTTATCCGGCCAAAAAACTTCATTGTGTTCAACTATACATAGCTTTCTTTATGACCAAATAACCATTGCTAGAGATAAACGTTGTAGAGTTTGCTAGTATTGAAACATTGTTAACCAAGTAAACATAACTCAAGAATCAAGGCTAAAACATAATTGAAGGTCACACTGTCTTGTTTTAGCTTTATAAGTTTGCTTGGTTTATATGCTTGTTGGCACCTAGCAATCTGTACTCAGTTGACTAGTACGTTTGACTAGTCAGTTCAGTTGATTTCAAAGTTTACACTGCATATTATGAGCAATGAATTGAATTGTTGTTGACTAGGATAACTTGTAGTGAACTAAGTTTGATTTGTAGATTTGTGTTTGTTTGACTGATGCGAATCTGTACTTAGTTGACTGGTGAGCTTGACTAGTCAATCCAGCATGCTTTAATTCATAATTGCTTTGTGATTGATGTTTGCATAGTGAATTGATACTCAAGCATATGGATTATTGTCATGAAACTAATATGGGCAGAGTCTGATTAGTTGAACCTATTGGCCAGTTAGGTTTTGCTCCTACAACTGCACTTTTTATCACTGACTGACTTGTAACTAGTTGATTAGCTCATTTGACTAGTTTAATGTGCAAAGTTAAATTTTTATTTGCAGGAGATTCCGCCTAGTACCCGATTTCAGAAAATATAAGTGCATCTTCAGGTGCATCACTAGACGGGTTTGTTTGGCTAGTTTAACAACAATTACAGAAAAATCAAGCCCTAACAATCTAGAAAGGACAAGCTGTCTTCACTTATTGAATAGTCCTTTCCTAGATTGGGACGACGAAATCGTGACGGAGTCACAACGATGATGACAGAGCCAATGAGGTCTTGGAAGGCTAAGGCCTCGAGTGGTCAGTGAGATTTGAAATTGGTGTAGCGATAAATGGCGAAAAGAGTCTGACGAAAAAAAAGGAATAAAAGAGGTGAGAGAGAAAGTGATGATGGAAAAAACAAAGAGAAATTGTACTTTTTTTCTTTTTGAAATGATTAATTATTAAATATTAAAAAGCTTGAGTTGTTAAATTAATATTGTTGTTGGAGATGATAAGTTAAATTGGCTACCTATTTTAATTTTTTACACTATTCACTAACTAGTACAACAAAACTATGGTAGATCGATGCTCTAATGACCATAACTCATCAATGAACAAAATATTTTAGCGTGTCAAGTTCGAGTTTGAAACTTATAATTGTGAACACGGAAAATTCCTGAAACGAAAGAGACAAGAACAACGTGCACAAACAAATATTTGTATTTGATGATTTTGGGTTACAATCTCTCTCTATTTTGATCCTCTGATTCGATCTCCGTAAGGTGTGTATTTGTGGATGTGCGATTGATCCAAAGGGCCGTTGGGCTTGATCTAAGGATGAACGTTCTTCAAGGGCCGTGGACTTGATCTTGAAGGTGGATTTGAGCGGATCTTCAAAGGGGCTTTTGGGCTTGATCTTTGAAGAACAGTGATGAACGGATCTCCAAGGGCTTTTGGGCTTGATCTTGAAGAAACGGTTGGACGTGTGGATTTGTCGACTTTGTTGATCCAAAGGGCCGTTGGGGCTTGATCTTGGATGAACGAATGATGAACGATGGTGCTTTCTTCAAGGGTCGTCGGGGCTTGATCTTGAATTGGTGGATGGTTGATCCAAGGGCCGTCGGAGCTTGATCTTGGAAGAACGATGAACGAAGAATGAAGAACACTTTCTTCAAGGGCCGTCGAGGCTTGATCTTGAATTGGTGGATGATTGTTGATCCAAAGGGCCGTTGGGGCTTGATCTTGGAAGAACGATGAACGAAGAACACTTTCTTCAAGGGCCGTCGGGGCTTGATCTTGGAAGAACGATGAACGAAGAACGAAGAAGGCTTTCTTGATTCTTCGGGAACCTGGATGCTTGAGAGCTTCGGAGTTTCAGAGCTTCAGAGCTTCAGAGCTTCAAGGTATAATATGAATTGGTTCATTCTTCCCAAAATGAATGAAATGGGCTTGTATTTATAGAATTTTCCAAGGCCTAATTTTGAATATAATATCCCAGATGAAATAAGTCGTTTCTGCCAGGTGTTGACACGTGTCATGTTTGATGACTTTTCCAACTTATTTCGATTTTTTGTTTAGACACACGCTACGTGTAAAATTTATGTAATACATGAGCGTTGAAACTTTGATTTATCGGTCAACATTTATTTACCGAAATTTCGATGTCTACAAATGCCCCCACTTCAAGGCGCGTCGTATACATGTGCTTGTCATGTGTAGGAGATGTGTTTTGAAGTCCCTTATTGTAGATGTCGATCCAAGGGCCATCGAGGCTTGATCTTGAATTGGGCTGGAGCTTTCTTCAAGGGCCGTTGAGGCTTGTTCTTGAACTTTTGTTTGAAATTTCTTCAAGGGCCGTCGAGGCTTGATCTTGAAGGTTGAAATTGGACCACAAGGAACTTCATGTGGTAGATGATCTTTGGCTTTGGTAGTGGATGAATCGGCACGTATTTTGTTGCATTTGTTGACTTTCCACAGCTTTGATCTTGAACTGGATTGGAGGACTTTCTGGATTCCTCCAATTGTTGACTTTCCACAGCTTATTCTTGAACTGGGTTGGAGGATTTTCTGGTTTCCTCTAATTGTTGACTTTCCACAGCTTATTCTTGAATTGGATTTGATTCAAGGGTGGTAGACACTTGATCTTGAATCGGATTTGTGATTTCTTCAAGGGCTGTTGAGGCTTGATCTTGAACTTTGGCTGGAAGCTTCTTCAAGGGCCTTTGAGGCTCGATCTCGAAGGTTGATTCGAACACATGGCGAGCAGGCACGAGGTAAAGGTGACAACCTGTTTCTTTGTTCAATCTTTCTAATTCACACCTGAGCAGTTTGGTCAACAGTATGATCTTCAAGATTGAGGGGTTCTTCTTCCAGTTGGTGACTTGATCTTTAAGGATTTGATCCAAGGGTGGTGAAACGGCACATGCAGCCCACAACGCCTAGCAAGTCGACCCAAGAATTTGAGGGTCAAAACGAGTCCTCTACCCGGAGTGATTACAAACCTGATGATATGAGATACTTTTGATTTTGAAGAAGTAGCGGATGACTCAGCACGTGCTTTGTTGCACTTGTCTCCCCATGCTTCAAGGTATCATTTTCATTTCCTTTAACTGTTCCTCAGGCAGATGCGGCATCTTCTCGAGTTCTTCATTTCAGACTCCTTCTGCTGAGTTGACTGTGCATGCTGCATTCTTCTCTGCTTGTTTCTTCAGGCAGATGTAGCAGTTTCTCGAGTTCCTCAGTTCGGACTCCTTCTGCTGAGTTGACTTTGCAGACCGCATTCTTCTCTGCTTGTTTCTTCTGCACGTTGTCTTCACATGCTGCAAGGTATCATTTTCACTTGCCTTATCCGTTCTTCAGGCAGATGTGGCAACTTCTTTGGAAGTACAGCAGCAGTGGGAGACGAGTACTCGAGAACAGTGCTAAGTAGGCAATCAGGGAAGGGTTCCAAGCAGTCAGTTCCTTACCCGAGTTTGAGTGGAGGTTCCGGCATATTGTTTTCTTTATCCTTGTCTTTGTAGGTAAGAACAAGGACAAAGGAAAGGACAGGGAGAACGCATGATATGAGATACTCTTGCTTTCTACCCTGGTGATATGAGATACTTTTGCTTTGGAGTCATTGGCTTGCAGAGGTACCCCAAGGAATAAGGAACACTGAGTGACCCGAGAGGCTTCGTTGGGAAGGCATTCTCAGAGATGAAGAAAGGTTCTATATGTCTGCCTTGCTATGAAGGGTGAAGGTGGACAGTTATAGGAATTTCTTTAGTACTTGTAGAGGTACTATTCTTTTACTCGTGTCGGTAACCAATGCGTGATTGATCAGTATGGCTTCACGTGCTTTCTTCTTTATCAGAAATCTTCGACAAATTGTCCGTAATTTTCGTCAAGCTGAGTGTGCATGTGATAGGTGTTGACGAGGCTGAAAAAGACTGGCGCCTCTTCGATATCTGGGATCGGCGTTTCGACAAATTGCCCGTGATTTTCGCAAAGCTGAGTTTGCACGTGACGGGTGCTGACGAGGCTGAAAAAGACTGGCGCCTCTTCGATACCTGGGATTGGCGCTTTAACAAATTGCCCGTGATTTCCGCAAAGCTGAGCTTGCTTGTGACGGGTGCTAACGCGTCTGGAAAAGCAAGATGCTTCTCCGATTTCTGAGCTTGCCTCTTCGATTTTTGAATCGGCATTTTCGAACTCTGAGCTCACCTCTTCGATCTCTGAAATCCCGTCGAGTGCTGATTTTTATAGAGGCACGCAGTTCTTTTCAAAGCACACTTGAATTTTCGCTTGTAGAAACTCCCTTCTTGAACTTCTAAGATCTTGATTTGTCCGATCTCTTCTTTCTTTCAACACTTTTGAAAATGTCTGGCCCCTCCGATCGTCGTTTTGACTTGAACCTTGGTGAAGAGGTAGTCCCGCCTTCTCTAGACAACATATGGCGCCCATCCTTCATATCCCCTACTGGTCCTCTTACCGTTGGGGATTCGGTGGTGAAGAATGATATGACCGCTGCGGTGGTGGCTCGAAACCTTGTCACTCCCAGAGATAACAGACTACTTTCCAAACGGTCTGATGAGTTGGCTGTTAAGGATTCTCTGGCTCTCAGTGTGCAGTGTGCAGGTTCTGTGTCTAATATGGCCCAACGTCTATTTGCTCGAACCCGTCAAGTTGAATCATTAGCGGCTGAGGTGATGAGTCTCAAACAAGAGATTAGAGGGCTCAAGCAGGAGAATATACAGTTGCATAAGCTCGCCCATAGCTATGCGACAAACATGAAGAGGAAGATTGACCAGATGCAGGAATCTGATGGTCAGATTTTACTTGATCATCAGAGGTTTGTGGGTTTGTTCCAGCAGCATTTGCCTTCGTCTTCTGGGGCTGTTCCGCGTAATGAAGCCTCTAATGATCAACCTTCGGTGCCTCCTCCTCCTGGTGTTCCGCCGAGTGGTGTGGCTTCAAACAGTCAACCTCCGGCGCCTCTTATTTCTGGAGCTCTGCCGAGTGGTGAGGCGGCACCTGATCGTCCTTGAAGATCCCTTCTTGTAAATTTGATTTGATTTGATTTTTTTTTTTAATTTATGTATAATGCAAATTTATGTAAAATTTCCAGAAAAATAAATAAAATGGACCTTCTATTTCTCTATATGCATTTGTTTTTATTTATTTTTTTTTTATTATTTTATTATTTATTTATTTATTTATTTATTATTATTATTATTTATTTTTTTTTCTTTTTCTTTTGGTGCTGGATGCGCCAAGTTCCATCATCATTTTTTTACAATTTTTTTTTTCTTTCTGCACATAGTGCCCATGCACCACCAGAAACTTTTGATCTGCCATGGGGCTGTTCCCCATCTTTGATCCACCATCCCATTTTTATATATTATTATATTATTATTTTTTCTTTTCTTTGCACATGGTGCCTGATGCACCTTTTTTTTTTTTTTTTTTTTTTTTTTTTTTTTTTCACGTGGTGGCAACACCACTTTGCTCCACCATCCCCTTTTTTTATTATATATTTTTTTGTATAAATTTAGGTGATGGGTAGAGGAATTTGCAGGGAGCGGAGCAAGGAGGACGGAGAAGATGGTGCTTCGAGCTTCACGACCGGCTAGTCGTTTGACGGCGGTTGTTGAAGTCGTTGGCAGCTGCGAGGCAAAAGACGGAGGAGGTCTTTGGGTGTGTATTGATAAACTTTGGTTTTGTCAATCTCATTCAAAGGCGGCGGCCATGGCGGAGGTGCAGAGGAAGACGCTTCACCACTACTGTCACTTAGCACAACCACTGAGCACAGCCATTGCACTGCCTGCCGAGCACAGCCATTACACACCCATTGCACTGCCACTGATCACAGCCACAGAGCACAACCGCTGTACACCCGTTGTACTGCCACCGAGCACAGCCACTGCAGACCCGTTGCATAGCCTGCCTGCCGTCGCGGAGGAAGAATGAGCTTGTTTGCAGTGTTCCGCCGTGACTCGAGAGATGAAGACGAGGGGGTAGTATGGAGGAAGTTGGATGGGCAGCAAAGTAAGGTAACTACTTTTGGTTGATGAAGGATCCAATTTTTTTTTTTTTTTTTTTTCACCAAGTCCGCAGCATTCTCACAGTCCGAATTAAACAAGTGAAACACATGTCCTTCACCATGCTCCACCGCGTCGACACTCCCGCCCCACTCACTCTTTTTTCAGGTCCTCATAGTACAGCTAGCCCGCCCCTCTCAGATGGTCTCCCGCCGCGAAAAATATCAACATCTTCTCGCAAGCTAGCCTTTTGAAATCCTCTGGGAGCGGCCTCAGCCTACGATCCTCCAACCCACCGTTCTCCGGACATATGTACAGAAACATTTGGTCGTCCTCCTCCAAGCCCCCAAAGAACGGATGCACCAACACAACTCCACCAATCTTCAAATCCGGTTGCCCGATGGACCCGACCCGGACAGCCAAATAGTGCGACAAATTTGCTCCACCGCTGTCCCCGCCTATAAATAACCGGTCAAAGTCAGCGTACTTGTTTAACCACGACTCGGTTCCATCCCCACTAGCATGGGACGCGAGCCATTTGAGCGCCGCCCATGAGTCTTCATAGCAAGCCGGTACGGGGTGATCCGCGAACAACCCATATTCGACGGACAGTACGATTGCGTGGGCTTCAGCTGCCAATCGGTCGACGAAGTTGTGAAAAATAGGAGAGAACGCAGACTCGAAGATAAACCCACCGCCGTGGAGGTAGAGGAGAACGAGGAGCTTTTGGGCCGGGTCTTGGATCTTAGGAAGGAAGATACGGGCAGAAACGGCAGGTTCGGGTTGAATTGTGACGTCCTTGGATTGGACACCAGTGATTGCGTCAGTCGAAGGGGGTCTTCATTAGAGAAGTCGAGGAGGTCGTCAACGGTGAAATCACTGCCGACACCTTTCCTAACAGCAGATATTTGACGACGGTGACGTAGACTCCAGAAACCGATGGCAGGCGGCAGGTGGATGACAAGCTTTCAGAACGTCCCGGGATCGCGAATCGGAGAACCACGGCCAAATTCTTAGCAGCAGCATCCGACCATGATGTCTTCGACTTGGGGTCTCTACTTCGAGTCTCCCTCTGTAATTTTCCAATCCCTGATTCAACCTCGTCTTCTTCGAAATCGAAAAGCATAAGAAAAGAAACCTGCAATATTCAGTGAAGGCCACAACATCCATTGAGAAACAGATGTCTTCCTTGTTGAAACCAGATTCAGAAAAGGTTGGTGAAGCTGGTCCAAAGGACAGATCTTGGGAGTGAGAGAATTGGCGGCATTCTGGGTTTGATCTGGGTCCGTACCCAGGCTTTGCCCTCGGCGTCCGAGGAAGAAGGAGAAAGGGCTGCTAGATAGAGACTTGGGCTTCTTCATGGGCTTATTGGGCATGGGATCCGGCAGCTGTGAAATGGAGGAAGGTGCACGATCAGGGCGACCAGGGCGGAGTGACGAGAGCGGAGGCCGGATCCACATCGGCGATGAGCAGGGAAAGCGACAGAGCCGCCGAAGCTCAAAGAATGAGCAGAGATTCGACACCCGAGGGGAAGGGGTTCTTGGTGGCGAGAAAATTGCACTTTCCGGAGAGGAATTGGAGGAATTTGAAGGGGATGAGACTGAACCACTTTTCAATTTCGCCTTTGAACCCCTTTTCCCACCTGGGTTGTATTTCGATTTCGCCACTGAAAATTCTGAGGGATCAGATTTGAGATTTGGCCCCAATTTCTCATATGGGTTCTGTTTGGAAGGTAAGAAAATGGCAGCATCAGAAACAGGGTCTGTCTTACCTTCAACGCAATTGAGCTGAGCTGAACCGGTGGTTAACAGTGGCGGGCGGGCTTGCAGTGGTGCACGTGGATGTTGACGCCGCGGCCGTCGATGGTCTTGAAGCTGTTGACAATGAGCTCGTATTTGAGCTTAATGGTCATGTCGGCCGAGAAGATGATCCAGAGGGGTTCGTTTTAGATGACGGCGTGGTGGAGCGTGCCCGGAGTTGGGTTCGCTGGGTTGGAATCGGAGGAGTCGATGACTATGTAGATCAGGCTGAAGACATGGGGAAAAGAAGGAGCCAAGTGGGCCACTTGGGCAGCCAGCAGAACTAGCCGGTCTCTGGGCTTCTAGGTCTGTAAAATGGAGTGCTGGGTCCAAGTGGATTTTGGGCTACGGAGGAGAAGCTGCCTTTGGGCTTCGATGAGGGCGGGGATTTGTATATATATATATTTTCCTTTTTTTTTTCTTTTGAAGAAATTGTATCTTTTTTTTTTTCTTTTTTTTTTTTGTAATAAAATTGACTCTATTTAATAAAACATTTTTTTATTTTTTATTTTGATGTGACTGAACTTGAAATTGAATATTCAAGCTGTCTACGTACCTTTCCAAAGAAAGAGATCAAGTCAAAACGTAGTTCAAATACATACATATTTTTTGGAATTTTCTTTTTGTGCCGTTTGCAGTTTTAACTCATGCAGGCAAGGAGTGTTGGTGTCGTTTGCAGTTTAGGCTCGTGCAGGTGAGGAGCCTCGTGTCCTACAGTTTAGGCTCGTGCGGACAATGAGCTTTGGTTCGTGCAGTTTAGGCTCGTGCGAACAAGGAGCATTGGTGAATTTGTCAAGCAATTTTGGAGAGGCGTTCCTCACAATCTTCATAGCAAGGAGCCTTGACCGAGTGATTGAAGAAGTCTTCGGGCAAGAAATCGCGCATTGTGATGGGGACGGACGATCTTCGTGTCGAAGTTTCATCATCTTCAACACGTTCACGTTGCTTTGAAGGTTGACAAGAGCTGCTTTGCCCTCTTTCCGATTGGCGGACTTGTGGAGGAGATGTATGCTTCTTGTGCAATTTCTTAGGAGTGACTTGAGTCCATCCTTCAACTTTACTTGTCTTGGAGGATGCCCCCAGCGGTTGAGGTGAAAACTTTGTGTCGAAAGAGCCATAAGTGATGGTGGTATAGTTTGACTTCACCACATCGTCAAGATCTAGCTCGATGATTCCTTTTTGAGCCAGCTTCATGATGAGATCTTTCAACACGAAGCATTTTTCTGTCGGATGACTGATGAAGCGGTGGAATTTACAGTATCTTGGACTGTCGGTACGATTCATCTCTTCCGGCCGTCTGCACTCAGGCAAACCGATCACCTTCTTGTCCAACAGGTCATCCAGCATGACAACCACATCAGAGTCGGGGAATGGATAAGTCTTCTCCTCAAGCTCTTTCAAAGTGCGTCTACGCATCTCTTGATCACGAAAGCCTTCGGCTTGAATCGCCTTGCCTCGTGTAGGGATTTTGACGGGAGCTGTGTTGACTGTCATTGCTTCCTTGGTGGATTTCCACGCAGCCTTCTCCACCTTTGTCTCAAGAACTTTATCGTTCTTGTAGTCGGCGATCGGTTCTTTCTTCCCATGATGGGCGATGCTCAACTCCATGTCATGGGCGCGAGTGGCCAATTCCTCGAAAGTCCGTGGTTTAATGCCTTGAAGGATGTATTGCAAACCCCATTGCATGCCTTGGATGCACATCTCGATTGAAGAGGTTTCCGAGAGCCTGTCTTTACAGTCGAGGCTTAGAGTGCGCCATCTGTTGATGTAGTCAATGACTGGCTCGTCCTTCCACTGCTTTGTGCTCGTTAGCTCTAGCATGCTCACAGTGCAACGGGTGCTGTAGAAGCGATTGAGGAATTCCCGCTCTAATTGCTCCCAGTTGTTGATGGACTCAGGCTCTAGGTCCGTGTACCACTCAAAGGCATTTCCTTTCAGCGAGCGCACAAACTGCTTGGCGAGGTAGTCTCCCTCCGTCCCCGCGTTGTTGCAAGTTTCGACGAAATGTGCAACGTGCTGCTTTGGGTTTCCTTTTCCATCAAACTGCATGAACTTTGGTGGTTGATAACCCCTTGGCATCCTTAGGGCATCGATCTTCTTGGAATAGGGCTTCGAGTAGAACAAGGAGGTATGTGAGCTCCCTTCGTACTGTGCCTTGATGGTGTTGGTGATCATCTCCTGCAGCTGTTGGATAGAAAGAGATCCCATGAGTGCCGCTGCTTGGTCTTGCTCCGGCTTCCCATCGATTTTCTTCACCGGGGATTCTTCGTCTCCGCCAGCTCCTCCCTTTAGTGGATCATCCTCTGGGTCTTGCACGGACTTTCGAGGAATTGGCCACTCCTGCTTTGCGTTCTTTCTTCCCATGATGGTCGGGTTTATCGCCGTCCTGCGCCTCCAGTCGGTTGACTAGTGCTGCAATTTGCAAGTCTTTTTCTTCCACAGTTCGGGTTAGCCTTGTGATTGCTTCATTCATTTGAGCCAGCTGCTCATCGATTGAAGTTGCTCCAATGGTCATGACTTGCATGGCTGAACTGTCGCTTGAATCGGCATCGGAGAGCATGAATTCGGAGTATTTCCTTGGGCTTTCCCCCCTTGGTGCCCTTAGTGAGGCTAAGGTGATCAAAGGCTCGTGCCTTGGGTGTTTTTTTTCCCTTGGCAGAGTTGATGCATAGGTGAAAGAGGCGGCAGAAGTAGCTCTTGCCATGCTTCGAGTCGTGATGCCCAAAGTGACACCAGTTGCGACGAGGACGCTTTTGTTCTTTGCGCCGGTTGCGGGAACAGTTTAAGCCTTCCTTGATGCCATTAATTTTGGAAGCGCGCTTGAATTTCTTGAACGGAGAAAGAGATAAGAGGCAGAGATTGTCCCACTGGGCGTGCCAATTTGTGAACACGGAAAATTCCTGAAACGAAAGAGACAAGAACAGCGTGCACAAACAAATATTTGTATTTGATGATTTTGGCTTACAATCTCTCTCTATTTTGATCCTCTGATTCGATCTCCGTAAGGTGTGTATTTGTGGATGTGCGATTGATCCAAAGGACCGTTGGGCTTGATCTAAGGATGAACGTTCTTCAAGGGCCGTGGACTTGATCTTGAAGGTGGATTTGAGCGGATCTTCAAAGGGGCTTTTGGGCTTGATCTTGAAGAAACGGTTGGACGTGTGGATTTGTCGACGTTGTTGATCCAAAGGGCCGTTGGGGCTTGATCTTGGATGAACGAATGATGAACGATGATGCTTTCTTCAAGGGTCGTCGGGGCTTGATCTTGAATTGGTGGATGGTTGATCCAAGGGCCGTCGGGGCTTGATCTTGGAAGAACGATGAACGAAGAACGAAGAACACTTTCTTCAAGGGCCGTCGGGGCTTGATCTTGAATTGGTGGATGATTGTTGATCCAAAGGGCCGTTGGGGCTTGATCTTGGAAGAACGATGAACGAAGAACACTTTCTTCAAGGGCCGTCGGGGCTTGATCTTGGAAGAACGATGAACGAAGAACGAAGAAGGCTTTCTTGATTCTTCGGGAACCTGGATGCTTGAGAGTTTCGGAGTTTCAGAGCTTCAGAGCTTCAGAGCTTCAAGGTGTAATATGAATTGGTTCCTTCTTCCCAAAATGAATGAAATGGGCTTGTATTTATAGAATTTTCCAAGGCCTAATTTTGAATATAATATCCCAGATGAAATAAGTCGTTTCTGCCAGGTGTTGACACGTGTCCTGTTTGATGACTTTTCCAACTTATTTCGATTTTTTGTTTAGACACACGCTACGTGTAAAATTTATGTAATACATGAGTGTTGAAACTTTGATTTATCGGTCAACATTTATTTACCGAAATTTCGATGTCTACAATAATCCTTTAGCTTAACGGGTTAATTAACATGATATGAGATAATGGGTTGACAAAAAAAGGACAAAGACAACCCATTTGCCAACTTCATAGAGAAAAGAAATGGGTTGGTTTTTAATTTGTAGGTTTTATAAGTATGATAGTAATATATGATAATTTTTTTCGTGTTTAGTATGCTTTTGTGAGATTATTTTAAGAAAAGGTTATTTATTGTAAATTGTATAAAAAATTGCCACGTTATAATTTCTAAACAAGGCTCTGGAAATCTCAACCACGACCTTGTCTGCACTAGATAAGATCAACACACCTACCACTTAACCGTAGTTAGCGACCTTCTCAAATCCTCTGTTGTTCCTATAAATTTGGTAAAGACGCTATGTAGACAAACATGAGCTCTAGCTTTTTTGAGTGCAGCGTTTGGTAAAGATGTTTAAGGGATCATCCATGGTTGCAGAAATCCAAGGTGAAGATGAAGACGAAGATCTTGAAGTTGAAAAGATTATATGACAACATTCAACAATCGAATCTATGATTTATCAGAGGTAATGTCCTTGGCTAAACAACCCTTTAGATTTAGGATTTGTTCATTTTCCGTTAGTTTAGTGTCCCTCTATCGTTTTGGTATTTGGGTCTTTTATTTTTGCTTGATAGAGAGAAATTTTGTGCCTGATACTAGTTTGACAAATAATAGTTGTGCTTTAGACCTAGAAAGATATTATTTTAACAATCCTCCTCTTTGTTCGAATAGTTTTACACGCAAGCATGGGCTTGGCTTGGGATGTCTAGACCTAAAGTTATTGCTCACTTTTTCTTGGGTTCTTAGCCCCATTTTCAACCAATAAAAAAATAAAAAAATATGTGTAATATTTATTCTAATTACTATCCAATGACAATTGGCTAATTTAGATTTTAGAATTATTATTTAATTTGTTTGCTTACAAAAGCCATTTTTTTTAATTAACATGCCATAGAGGAAACATAAAACAAAGAATTGTGTGGCGG
Source organism: Malus sylvestris (assembly GCF_916048215.2). NCBI lineage: Eukaryota > Viridiplantae > Streptophyta > Magnoliopsida > Rosales > Rosaceae > Malus > Malus sylvestris. Next base: position 13,431,084 of record NC_062267.1, read on the forward strand.
ATTGTCCTGCTAACTGGAGTTATAAGCTTAGGCATCTGCTATTTTGATGATCCTTTTGTCTCTATTGGATCTAATTTAACTGACAATTGTAAAGGACTGAAATTTCGATGTCTACAATGATGTTTTAAGGGTATCGACCATTATGTTCAGTTGTTTGTTTGTGTTATTTTTGGCCTGTTTGACAAAAAAACTAAAGAATATAATTTTTATTTTATTTTATTATGCTTCTAGAAGTCTTTTTTTTTAATTTTTAGTTTAACTTTTTTTTAATAACAAGCTTCTCAAAACCCGTTGTTTTCTTTAGCTAATCCTGCTTCTAATTTTCTAAATTTGCTTCCATTGTTATTCATACAATATGTGAAGTATTTCAAAGTTAAGGAGTACAAAATAACCTACTAAAGGTATCATTTTTCTCAAACCTATTAAAGCCATCGTTACTCAAAATAGAAAAACGGTGTCTTTTTTGTTGGATAGGAAAACTGTGCTTGCATGACATTATTGCAATAAAGAAAAATATCACACTATACATGGATGAAGAAATTAAGATTACTAAAGAATTTTAAAATGACGAAAATTGAAATGACGGAATTTTATTTTCTAGAATTTGTGAATTTTCATGTTTGGTTAAACTAAAAGAATAATGGAATTGAATACGAAATTTGTTATTTTTAAATTCTTAGATTCCAAATTTACATGGAATTTAAACTTGGAAATTGGAGGTCCCAGATTCTAAATTTTTTTTTCCCCACAGAAATTCTAAATTTCTATGTTTATGAATCCAAATAATGAAGGGAATTTATTCATGTCAATTTATCTAACATATATATTTGGCTGAAATTTTTTTTTCCAGCGCAATTATCTTGCTTCCCACTGAAACTGAGCAGCAGAAAGTCTTCTCAAAGTTTGATCAAGTGCTAGAAAAGCCGGGCCATCCAGGTTATCATATTTTGCGTTTCAATTTCTCTGCTTACTGTCTCTAAGGTTACATGGGCAGTGTCTACTTGTGGAATTAGCTCTGCCTGGCCCAGAGAGGTTTAGAAAAGTGATATCTACAGCCGGACTCTCATCTACCTTGCCTGCATTCCTGGCCTGTTCTTGGTGCTCCAACGCAAGGTACTTCTCCCATGCAGCAAAAGATTCTTCTCTGAAATCGTCTGGAAACAATATCAGAATCCTGCAGGTACTCTGGACGACCAAGTGGCAAGAATGCAAATTTCCACTTTGAGAACTCCTCATCCGGGACCTGCAATTTCTTTTGTATCCATATTTGAACTTCAGCTTTACCCTTCATGGCAGAAAATTTCTTTAGTTAAATATGTTTTGTCGATTCATGTGGCATATCTCCCTTAGGGCCGGTCCTGAGATTTTGGAGGCCCTGTGCGAGACTCAAACGGAGGCCCTTACAAGGTCTAAAGTTTGGTTGTTATATTTTCTTTTATATTTTATATTGTTTTTCTTGTGTATAAATTGATATAAAGGCAAAAGAAAATAAATAAAAAAGAAGCATGGTTTGGTGGCTATGTATTTGCATTCTTTATGTTTTTGGATTAAAAACTCCTTACTTTTTAAATACAAAAAGCATGGTGTGGTGGCTATGAAAATATCATATCACCGTACATATATCATAATTAGAACAACTCATGCTCTTTATTATGAACTAGTTACACAATCACTGGTTATGATATTTGTAGCATCTTATAATGAACTGTCAGTTTTTTTATTGCATTTTTCTCACCCCCTAAAGTGAGGATGATTCTACCCCCCACTCGGTTGATTGTCGTTTGATTAGTTAGAATTCGAGATTCGTGTCTTAAATCAATTAAACCAAATTAATTTAACGGTAATCAATAGGGGATGAGCATCACCTGCTCACTTCCACTTTAGTGTTGCGAGCAAAGTTGTATTATATATATATATAGATGACTAAATGGTCTTCAAATAGAATGAAAATTAGATGATCCATAAAAGCTGACCAAAAGAATAAATGAATGTATTCGATTAAATGAAAAGAACATGAAAAGAACAGAGAGATGCACACCCATCAGACATAGAGGAGCAAGATGTGGACTAGATAAGATCAACATCTGCCACCATCTACCACCCCATTGTCCTTCTCGAATCCTCTACGCCCTCTATAAATTGAATGAAGACGCTATAGGCACTGGCGAAGCTACGTGAGGGCGAGGAGTGGCGGCCGTCCTTCCCTTCGCGGGAAAATACGCCTAGGAGTGCTGGTTCAGCCCTTCCCCTATCCGTTGGAATTCATGGCCAAACGCAAACCAACCCCTTTAAACCCAATACCAAATAGAACTCTTCTTCTCCAATGTTTGCTAATCTCCATGCCATGGCTATGGTTTCTTCTTCAGCCCATCTTCTCCCCCCCGCCCCAATCCCTCTTCCAACCGTTGATTCCACCGCTGCAATGAGATCGACGACAACGCAGCTATACTGGTATGACATGGATGCCGCCAACTTGCGACGACAAGGATTATAGTTGGCCGATGATCGAGCTCGGCGTGGCTGTGGAGGACAAGATTGGTGAAGTCTTGAAATGGTGGAGTTGAGGAGTTCACGGTGGCCGGTTGTGAAGATCTTGGCAGACTTGTTGGAGAGGAGGAAGACTATTGTTTGGTCACGGGTTTAAATCATGGATTTGTGTTTGGTTACAGAGATGACAAGGTCCTTGGATTGATAGATGGTTCAAACTTATTGGGCCACATAGATAGTTAGTGAAATTAGGTACTGACTTCAGTACACAAGTATTGCCCATTTGGATGTGAGTTTTAAAGACAGGTGTTGGACAATTATTGGGCCACCTAATAAGTTAGTAAAAATTGGGTACTGACACCATACCCAAGTATTATCCTGCTGACCATTTGTTTATTTCTTTTTTCTCTTAAAATACTATGCTGACCCATCACTTCTCTTCCGATTATCTTTTTGCCCCACTTTTTTGTTTACCCATTTCCCCCTTTTTTTTCTCTTCTGACCCCACCTTTTTTTGTGGTTTATTATTTCTCTCTTTTTTATATTTTATATTCTTGTATGTATTTTTATTTTCTCTTTTAAGATTCCCATCGTATTTATCTTGAACTCTCACATTATTTATAAATATTGTATTACTTTTTAAAAACAATGTAAATATTGTTTAATGCTTATTTTAAGATAATTTAAATCCATCTCGGCTCCTGCCAAGATCTCTCCTAGGCACCTAGCTGCTAGGTCCTAGTCCGCTATTTGACTAGCGCCTAACATTTTTTAGGATCTAATCCTAGCCAATTTAAGCTCCTTATATTGGATTTGATAGTATTGCTTACAACCGCTGGAGATACTACTTTCTACTATGAATATTGACTCAAAACTTTACACTGTCCAATGTGAAAGCAACCGCTTCGATTGAAGCTTGCACTCTTGTGTAAAATTTAAATTTGATTATCTTAAATGGTATGAAACCCATGTAAGAATTAAGTGTCAAGAATCTCGAGTTTTAGTATGAGAGAAAGTAATTAAGTGTTGTTGATGCACAAAATCAGTGAGACTTTTGAACAACGTAAAGTGTCAAGTTTTGTGACCCCCGCTCGGTTGCTCCGGCCATCTAGTAATGATAATATGTAAAGAAATAGAGATAGGGAATCAAACACAAGATATATGTGGTTCACCCTAAGTTTGGCCACGTCCACGGAGTAGATGAGTTCTCATTAATAGTGAAATGTTTACACAAATACATAGGTTCAAGCATAATTGTCATTAGTGGTTTCTAATGACTAGTTTAAGTACAATAATGACATTCCTCCTCAATTGTAGGAGAATGATCTTCTTTTATAGTTGAGGAGAGTCTCCGGCTTTCATTCGCGGTCGATGTGGGACTCTAGGGGCTTTATTATGACGTTGGCAAGTGTCGTGTTGTGATTGGCCTCCTGTTGGAGGGAAGCACTTATGCTTCGACAGGGGTGCCTCAACATGAACCTCTCAGCGGATCCTTGAAGGTATGAAGTTGACCGGTGCTTGGTAGTTTCAGAATTGGTCAAGTATGGTACAAACATTGCTCCCCTAAGTTCTCGAGTGAAGGAAGCTTCTCGGTTAGGGACTTGCAAAATCCAAGTCACTGAGTAATCATGGAACTTCCGAGTGCCGAAGTGTAATAGCATATAGTGGGAGTCCCTCAAGTTTCCAAGCAAAGAGGATAGCCGAAGGATCTGACTTTAAATTTTTTCTACCATTTTCCTTTGTATGCCTTAGCCCAAGCATATATATAGACTCATTTTCTTTTATGTAGCCCAAAGCTTCCCTTTACTGTTGTCTAAGTTTTCTAAGTCCAAAGTCCAAGCCCAACACATGTCTTTAATTTCAGCCCTCTCTCTCCCTTTGTTTTTCAAAGAAAGGAAGGCTTTAATAGTCCATACCCATAATAGCAAGCAGACATCTGCCATTTTTTCTTTTAAAGTCTGCCACATTTATATAACTTCAACTTTTCAATTTTTTTTTCAAACGTAGCCCAGGCCTTTTGTTAATTCAGCTCCTTTTTGTGAAGCCCAATACAGGGCCTCTTTATGTCGCTGCTTCTTTGTTTTGAGAGCCCAAGAAAAGAGGAGGCCAGTACCCTAGAAGGTTTTATTTTTTTTTGAAACAAAAACCCTAGGCCCCTCCATGTCTTGCCCGTGACTTCTTCCCCATTTCTTCAGCAGCCCAATGCATCAAGGTGGACAGTGGCACCTCTCCTTATCCTTCTGCCCATGACTGTGCAGTCTGTATCAACATAACAGTTCCTTGTGCCTTCCCTCTTCGACGTTATCCACCAAAACCCAAAGGATTGCTCTCTAATTTCTCCGTTGTGTCGTAGCTTTAGAACAAAAACCGTTGGCAACTGTTGCTTCGAAGTAAAAAAAAAAAAAACCTAGCTTTTACATCTCCCCCACACTATTGGGCCGTGACACAGAGGAGTGCGAACATGTTGAAGGCGCGGGTTTGCAGTCTTTTCGAAGGGAGTGCAAATTTTTCTCTGAGGCTGCAACTTAGTTGGGGTTGTGCAGGTCATCGGTGTGTGGTTGTAGTTGGCTTACAGAGACGGGTTTGTGCAGGGGTGGCTGCAGGTAGGAACTTTGGTGGTGGAAAGAGTTGACATCGCTGCCGATCTTCAGGCATTTGGGTGTCAGGAAGGCGTTGAAGGAATTTGAAGTTCTGGGTTTTGATGGAGGGGTTGAGAGTTTGAGGTTGAAGGTAATGGCTGCTTTAATTTCCAAGACGTAGCAAGTTCAAAGCTTGCTTTGATTTTGGGTTGAAGGTTGCAGAGATTGCTAAAATGTTGGGCTTTGTGAAATTTTTGAATAGTTGTAGCAAAAGTTTATGTTTGAAAAATAATTTAATAGGTAAAAGTTTATGGTTGTGATTTAATGGGTGAATGTTTATTGATTGCAGATTTTTGGTTGTAGGTTTTTGTTTGGGCACATAGTTTGAATATTTTAAGCTATCCATAGGACATCATAAATTGATTTTGCTTCACATTGCCTTGATCAAGAGTGTGTCAAGCTTTCTACATCTTGTAGTGTTGAAGTTTTTTTGTTAAAGATTTGTAGGTGAAGTTTTTATGCTGAAGCTTTGTAGGTAAAGCTTTTATATTGAAATTTTGGATGTGAAGCTTTTTAGTTGAAACTTTGTAGGTGAAGCTTTGTAGGTAAAGTTTTTTTTATTGAAGATTTGTAGGTGAAGCTTTTTGGTTGAGGCCATGTAGGTGAAACATTTTGGTTGAAACTTTATAGGTGAAGCTTATTTGCTTAAGCACATAGCTTAAATAGTTGAAGCTATTCCTAGAGCACCATAAATTGATTTTGCTTCACACTATCTTGATCAAGAGTGTGTGAAGTTTTTGACATTTGTAGTTGACTCCTATGTGTTGAATCTTTATTGACCTTCTCCTCCATGTCATAATTAATAATTAATTAATTGCTTAATTAATAATTAACAATTAATTAAATAATTAATTATTATCGAAATAATTATTAATCAATTAATTTCGATTTTTTTGGTAGAAATATTATTTTATTTTATTTTATTTTTTGAATTAGGGACAAGAAAATGTGGGAGAGACCACGTATATAAATTTTGGTTTCACACTCTTGAGTTAGAGTGTGCGAGGCAAACCACATTGTAGTAGTTGAAGGTTCGGAGGAACCATATAAATTGATTTTGCTTTGCACAGTCTTGATCAAGAGTGTGCGAAGCTTTCTACGAGTTGTATTGTTTGCATGGTTATAGAGGGGAAATGTCTGAAGCAGATGCAAAAGGGCTAAAGAGCTTGATTTTGTATACCATGCACTGAAGCCTTTTTTGGCTTATAACAAGACTTTGTTGGTGACTATAACCCTTGTTAGGCATAAGTGCTCCCCCAATTAGGTTAAGATAAGCTTTCTTATCCCCTTTTTGAGTTGTAAGGCTTGAGGGTTTTTGATTATTTATGAATGCTAAGAGTTCACATGTACAAGTTGTACCACTCCTCACCTAGTTGGTGGGAAGAATGGTGAGTTGCTGAGGCAAAAATGTTTATTAATGGTACTAGTTGTAGTCTTCATCGCCTGGTTGGTGATACGAAGGTGAGTTCCTTCATAACCTAGTTGATGGTAAGAGTGGCAAGTTGCCGAAGGATATTAGAGTACGGGTTGTGCCCTTCATCGTTTGGTTGGTGATACGAAGATGAGTTCCTTCATCACCTGGTTGGTGGCAAGAGTGACAGGTTGTCGAAGAATATTAGAGTACGAGTTGTACACTTCATCACTTGGTTAGTGATACGAAGGTGAGTTCCTTCGTCACCTGGTTGGTGAGAATAAAGGCAAGTTGCCGAGGTACATTATAGCAAGTGCCAAATGGCAAAATGTATGTTGACACCCCTTCGAAGCATAGCTGACTTATGTATGAATGTGTTGAAATGTATGATATTTATGTTGATTGACACGAGTGATGCTTATGAATGTTTTGCTATGCATGAAGGAATCCATTGTTTGGATATATGAACCATGTTGGTTGTAACGTTTAGTTTCACTTACTCCCTTGTTTTGTCCACCGTTTGGCACCCAATCGGGATCGGGACAACAACTCACCTCTCAGCGCTGATTTTTACAACACACAGGTAATAACTATACATTTCCTCAAAACTATTGGATCTGAAGGCAGAAACAATTCTGGTTTTAAGGCCCTCAAAGATCTTCGTTTTCATCATGTTGGTGTGACCGAGTTCTTATTTTCCAACTGTCCAACATTTTTAGAGTAAAAACAAAAATGTAAGGCGATTGAACCACATTATTATGACTCGCCCATTATGAGGCTTAACCCAACTCTCTCACCCCCATAATGTAGATACTATTGCTTGTTAAAAAAAAAAAAAATTGGTGAACAAGTTTGGCAAGATGAATTGTCTTTGGGTTCGTTTGGAATTGTTTTTATAGAAAGTATTTACGCTCAGAAGTGCTACTGTTAAGAATATTATCGGAAACAAATTGATTTTTTTATTAAAAATTCAGGTGTTCTTGTAATCAGAAAAAATGAAAAATATTTCGAATCCAATACACCAAAAATATTTGAAATAAAAGGTTTTGTTTTTTGGGAAAATAAAGGTTATTATTCATAAAAATAGAGGTTAGGCATGCTCTTTTTTATTTTTATTTTTTATTTTTATTTTACATCAATTCAAGAGTGCTGGTGTGATAATGAAAAGTTTTAGAGTAATAAACAAACATTAAAAAGCCTTTAATAGTTTTTTTTCAACTCTAGACGCGACAGTAACTCATGTGCACTTAAGTTACTTTCCACTGTTAATGCGTCATAAAAATTGCATTCACCGAAACATGTGTGCGCATCTGTCCTAGTAGTTACAGTTTTTCCTTACAAAATTAACTTCAAACGACAACTAAGATAGAGAAAGAGTCAAACTAGAGCTATTGAGACAATTGAAATGGAAAATTAGAAGTCCAAGATGGAACAATGACATCATCATTACCCATCCAAGCCAGCACATTTGCTGCATAATTAGTTTCATAAAACGCTTAACTTTCTCATCTCTCTATATTTATCTTCTATATGTCATCTACATTTCTTCCGCATCCCTTCCATCATCCTTCTTTCGCACTTCTTCATTGCTAAACGGACCCTAGGGTTGCCAACATTTTGCCGTAGAGATTATTTTCCAAAACAGTTTCTTGGGTCCGGCTACAATGGTATATACCACTCAATGACATGAACTTTATACAAAATCTAACTGTTGCAAACATTCATTAATCCCTACATGCAAGTTCTAATTGTTTATTTCCATAACGTTATCATGAAAGAAAAATTGCATTTTCTTCCAACTCTTTCTTTTGAGGTGAAAATTCACTATAAGAGATACACACATGAGAAATCGGAGAGAATTCGAAACCAAATCGGAACCAATTTCACAAAATTATGAATCCTCGCACGTCTACACTGAAAACTTTCATACAACATCGAGCAGTATGTGCTGTGGGTGAGATCTGCATCTACTACAATGGGGTGTCTTAGAATAATCACGATGATCCGGCAAATAAGTATTTGAGTAACGCAACCACTGCTATACTCAAACAGTTCCTCAGCAATGCATAACTGCAGCATAAAAGAAACGGACAGAAAACGTTAGTCTTGCTGAACAACCACTGTCATGTTTAACAGGAGCTGAAATGCTTGCATTTCTCACTTACTGACATACACCGAATAATTTTCACCAAGTAAAAGGCACAGCATTGTTCATTTTCTGCCAAAATACACATCAAGCTGTACATGAAATAGTGGCTTACCGTTGCCTAAGGCTTATGTGCTGTGGAAACTGAAAATCTTTCGGGAGAGTGCAAATTAGGGCTGGTTTGGTATTGCTGTGCTTTGAAAAAAAGCTGCTGTGAGAATAAGCGGCTGTGAAATAAATCAGCAGAGTGTTTGGTAAACTTTTTTGTAAAAGTGCTTTTGGAAAAAAAAAAGCAGTTTGATAGTGGATCTTTTTATTAAAGGAGCACTGTTGCTCCATGTGCTTTGAAAAAAAGCCAGTTTTCCAAAACTGCAAATAGCTGCTTCAGTTTTTTCCTTTGATTTCAGCTTATTCTCACAGCAGCTTCCAAAATAAGCCATTTTTTTTTAGTTTACCAAACACCTAAAACCCTCACAGCTTTTTTTCATGGGTGCTTTTTTTTAAGCACCTCACTCCCAAACCACCTCTTAGCAACCTAAGTTGGTCAAAGGAAAATTGTCAATTAACACGCCAAAAACATGAAACTAATAAATGAAGGTCCATAAAAGATGTGTATAAACGAAATCAGCATACTTCCCCGGGGTAAAGTATCCAAGGTGCATAAACATCCACTATTCGTAAAATTTCTGATTTTTCACTCTTCGAAAGTTTCCTCTGGTGGACCCCCAAACTGAGCATATTCATGTTAAGAATTTATGTTCTTATCAATAACGAAAAAGGATACCCATGGCACTTCCCCACCTCTCTACCAAGCTTAATGGAACAATGTACTGATCTACAATGCCACTACAATATCTATTCCCTTCATCTTTCTCCAATATTCCTTCAGTATTTGTAGAACCAGTAGTGGTGTCCACAAAATTGGACTCCGATTGGTCACTGCAATTCTTGAATTCAAGAAAGCTTTCTATAGGCTCACAAGATTCAAGTATCGTATCCCGGCTCTCTTGTGGTTCATCAAGTTCAGAGACACTGTCTCATCAGCATTTGAATCCCCAAATAATGGCCCTAGCGAGTGAAGAAGCTGATTAACGAAACCTTGATTGTGAAAGGTTCAAGGTTTCCTCTTTGCCTACAAGATAAATGAATTTATGTGTTAGAACTCTTGGAAAGAATAAGAGCAAGATATGAGAATTTACGAAAATGCCCTTCGAGGCAAAATCATTGACTTTTATTGACCCTCGTATCGTGAGACGGATAACCCGTTTTGTTAGCGTATTCTTGTAGTACTCATTGCTACAAATGTTTGGGCACAAACATCATTGAATTTGGAGCTAGAACATGAATTTTACAGAATCTAATGTGTTAGGGGTAGTTTGGTAATTTTATGTCCGAGGGATATTTTTACGTTTCGTCTTTTCTTCCCTTGTTTGGTGAGCTTGTGGGGCCCACCCTTGCTTTTTTTTTCTCGCGGCTCTCTCTCTTTTCCCACTTTCCCCGTCATTCTCTTTCCATCCCTTCACTCTTTCTCTAAAACTCTCTCTCCTCTCATTTTTCTCATCTCTCTCTCTAACCTCCCCTCTTCGGGAAAGCACACAAACATAACAACAATGACAAGACCTCCACCACCGTGGGTCACACTCCGGAGAACCCCACCACCCTTGGGACCTCCCCATTGAGACCCCAGACCGGCTAAGGCTTCTCCTCCTTCTCTTTTTCACTGCAGAGTGACACTGTTACTGTTCAAAGTTTCTGTGGTGAATCCTCGCCGTTTCTGACAACGTTTTGGACACAAGAAATCCTTAGTGAAAGCTTCCCCAGTTTTTTGGTGAGGACCACAACCTTTGCAGGTGTTTTCCCGCCAACCACCCGACCTTCTTTTGGTGTGTTGTTAGTGGCGATCCCATCTTTCCTAGTTTGAACGGCTCCTTTGCGACGAAGTATCTATTATTAGACCCCTTCTTAAATTGCATAATTTTTTTTTATTAAATGCTAGGCTTGCATTCATGAAAAGCATGATTTCATGATTTTACGTTTTATGCATAATTTATGATTTATCAAATTTACGTTTTACGTAAGGTTATGAATTATTGGATTTTTACCTTGTGAAATATTACAGATTTACGAATATGGTTTATGATATGATGCTTTGAGCTTTTGAGCTTCAATGATTTGATTTGGAAGGATTATGTTTTACATTTTCTGTGCTTAATTAGTGGATATTCATACAACACATACACACAACTTGAGTATGTATACGTCTATGGCCATAGGACACTGTTGATGAGTAGTGAGAAATATATGAAATAATCTTAGCTTCACTGGCTAAACCAGTGTCGGACAGCTTCACTAGCCATGGCTAGTGTCAGTGTGTTATGTTATATTTTTCTTCTCTGGTGTAACCAAGAGTCGTACAGCTTCACCTTCGGGTGATGAGACGTACAATATTTCTTCACTGGCGTAACCCAGTGTCGTACAGCTTCACCTTCGAGTGATGGTTATGCCTTCGGGTGACCAGGTACCCCTATTTGAGCACTTTCCTGTTTGTGTGAGAATATGAAGAAAATAAATTTGTTTACGAATTTATATTTTGGTTTTTCTATTTTTTATTTTTTTGGGTCCGTTTGAAGTTTTGCCCTCGGCCAGAAGGGAGCATACCCTTGGATTAATTTACACCTAATGTTTAGGAGATTATAATTTATATCACATTTTTTTTTAACAAACGATATTATATGCACAAAAAGAAAGAGATGTGGGCTGAGTCTCACAATGGGCTAGCAATAATGTGATTCAAATTCGTTTTTGACGAGAATCGAACTTAAAACCTTTCATTTACAAATCGAGAGAAATATCATTGGACTGTAGTTTTAATTTATTTTAAAGAGGTGATGGATTTTTATGGTGTCCAACATTTTTGACCAAATGATATTATCTACAATAAGGGGGAGGGGGTGGGCTAGCCTCACAATGGGCTAGCAATAATGTGGTTCAAATTCGCCTTTGCAGAGAATCGAACCTAAAACCTCTCGCTTACAAGTGAAGAGGAATACTACTAGGCCGTAGTATTAAGTGACAGGTGTCCAATATTTTTAAAGTAAAAACAAAAATGTGTCCAACAATTTTCTAAAACAAGGACTTGGTGAACAAGTACAAGATGAAGTTGTATTTAAACTCGTTCAAAATTGTTTTTATAAAAAGTGTATACGCTCACAGGCGCTTCTGCTAGAAACATTATCGGAAACAAATTAAAGTTTTTATAAAAATTCAAGTGTTCTTGTAATCATAAAAAATGAAAAATAGTTCGTATCCAACACACCAAAAATATTTGAGATAAATGTACTTTTTTATTTTTTTTGAAATAAAGGTATTATTCATAAAGATAGAGGCACGCTTTTTTATTTTTAATTTTTTAATTTTTTAATTTTTTAATTTTTATATATATCAATTCAGAAGTGTTGATGTGATAATAAACCAAACATTAAAGAGTCTTTAGTAGTTTTTTTTCCTAACTCTAGACGCAACAGTAGCTTACGCACGCTTAAATTACTTTCTATTGTTGATGTGTCGTAAAAATTAACATTACACATTCACCGATACACGCGTGTGCATCGATCCTCGGAGTTACACATTTCTTGACAAAATTAACTTAAAACGACAACTAAGGCAGAGAGAGAGAGTCAAACTAGAGCTGTTGAGACAATTGAAAAGGAAAAATTAGAAATCCAAGATGGAACAATGACAACATTATTACCCATCCAAGCTAGCACATTTGCTGCATAATTAGATTCATAAACCACTTAGCTTTCTCATCTCTCTATATTTATCTTCTATATGCCATCTACATTTCGTCCGCATCCATTTCATCATCCTTAGTTCGCACTTCTTCATTGCTAAATGGGACCCTAGGGTTGCCAACATTTTGCCCTAGAGACTATTTTCCAAAACAGTTTCTTGAGTCCGGCTACAATGGTATATACCACTCAATGACATGAGCTTCTTACAACATCAAGCAGTATGTGCTCCCACGCTAGCAGATATACCCGGGGAGAGAAGTTTAAGCTTAGTGGTTGATATAGTGAGCCAAACGTATAGTGGTTGATATAGTGAGCCAAACGTATAGCTGTGGGTGAGATCTGCATCTACTACATTGGAGTGTCTTTAGAATAATCACTATGATCCGGCAAATAAGTATTTGAGTAACGGAGCAACCACTGCTATACTCAAAACTGTTCCACCGCAATGCACAACTGCAGCGTAAAAGAAACGGACAGAACGTTAGACTTGCTGAACAACCACTGTCATGTTTAACAGTAGTATCCCAGCAAAATGAGAAGCTGAAAAGTTTGTATTTCTCACTAATGACGTACACCTAATAATTTTCAACAAATAAAAGGCACATCATTGTTTATTTTCTGCTATAATACACGTCAAGCTGAACATGAAATAGTGGCATACCGTTGCCTAAGGCTTATGCGCTGTGGAAACTGAAAATCTTCCAGGAGAGAATGCAAATTAGCAACATAAGTAGGTCAAAGAAAAATTGTCAACTAACACACCAAAAACATGAACCTAATAAATGAAGGTCCATAAAAGATATGTACAAACGAAATCAGCATACCTCCTTCGGGGTAAAGTATCTAAGGTGCTGCTCCTTCAATGAAGATGCTTTATCCTTATTCTTTGGCTGCATACATTTCACAATTTTGTAAATGTCAAGCAGCTCAAAAGTCATTGAAATTGTTTCTTACCGAGTCATATTTTGACCAGGAACTGAACTGTGAAGTACAAGAACTTGAAATAGTGGTCCAATCTAATTAGTGCGGAAGTTTTTAAGTATCAACAATATAACACGTTCCAGACTAATCCAAATGTTAATCTTACCTGCAGAGTTGCCAAAAGGGAGCCTGTACCCTTCACATATTGGTAGTAACTTTTTTGTAAAACAACATCGTTTTGAATCAGGATCGACTATCTAAGCCGCATTAAGGATTCCTTGAGAGAGAGAGAGAGAGAGGGAGGGAGTTATTCAATAGAAATAACATAAACAATGATGTAAGACAACGATCCTAATCTTTGTATTCTAGTAGGGACAAGGCTCTTTCTCTATCTTACTTTTGCATTCTAGGAAGAACTGGAGATTTTCCTTATCATAACCTCACTGCATAAACATCCATTATTCATAAAATTTCTGATTTTTCGCTCTTCGAAAGTTTCCTCTGGTGGACCCCCAAACTGAGCATATTCATGTTAAGAATTTATGTTCTAACAATAACGAAAAAGGATACCCATGGCACTTCCCCACCTCTCTCCAAGCTTAATGGAACAATGTACTGATGTACGATGCCACTACAATATCCATTCCTTTCATCTTTCTCCAATATTCCTTCAGTATTTGTAGAACCAGTAGTGGTGTCCCAAAAATTGGACTCCCACTGGTCACTGCAATTCTTGAATTCAAGAAAGCTTTCTATAGGCTCACAAGATTCAAGTAACCTATCCCGGCTCTCTTGTGGTTCTTCAAGTTCAGAGAAAAATGTCTCATCAGCATCTGCATCCCCACATAATGGCCCTAGCGAGCGAAGAAGCTGATTATCGAAAACTTGATTGTGAAAGGTTGAAGGTTTCCTCTTTGCCTGCAAGATAAATGTATTTTCTGCCAAAATACACATCAAGCTGAACATGAAATAGTGGCATACTGTTGCCTAAGGCTTATGTGCTGTGGAAACTGAAAATCTTCCGGGAGAGAATGCAAATTAGCAACCTAAGTAGGTCAAAGAAAAATTGTCAATTAACACACTGAAAACATGAACCAAATAAATCAAGGTCCATAAAAGATATGTCCAAACGAAATTAGCATACCTCCCTCGAGGTAAAGTATCTAAGGTGCCACTCCTTCAATGAAGATGCTTTATATATCCTTATTCTTTGGCTGCATGCATGTCACAATTTTGCAAATGTCAAGCAGCGGAGAAGTCATTGAAATTGTTTCATACTGAGTCATTATGACCAGGAACTGAACCCTGAAGTATAAGAACTTGAAATAGTGGTCCAATCTAATTACGGCGGGAGCTTTTAAGTATCAACAGTCTAACATGTTCCATACTAATCCAAATGTGTAATCTTACCTGCAGAGTTGCCAAAAGGGAGCCTGTACCCTTCACATATCGATAGTAACTTTTTGTAAAACAACAACATCGTTTTGAATCAGGATAGACAATATCTAAGCCACATTAAGGATTCCTTCAGAGAGAGAGAGAGAGAGAGAGAGAGAGAGAGAGAGAAATAACATAAATAATGATGTAAGACAACGATCCTAATCTTTGTATTCTAGTAGGGACAAGGCTCTTTCTCTATCTTACTTTTGCATTCTACGAAGAACTGTATATTTTCCTTATTATAGCCTCGCTGCATAAACATCCATTATTCGTAAAATTTCTGACTTTTCGCTCTTCGAAAGTTTCCTCTGGTGGACCCCCAAACTGAGCATATTCATGTTAAGAATTTATGTTCTAATCAATAACGAAAAAGGATACCCATGGCACTTCCCCACCTCTCTACCAAGCTTAATGGAACAATGTACTGATCTACGATGCCACTACAATATCCATTCCCTTCATCTTTCTCCAATATTCCTTCAGTGTTTGTAGAACCAGTAGTGGTGTCCCCAAAATTGGACTCCGACTGGTCACTGCAATTCTTGAATTCAAGAAAGCTTTCTATAGGCTCACAAGATTCAAGTAACATATCCCGGCTCTCTTGTGGTTCATCAAGTTCAGAGAACACTGTCTCATCAGCATTTGCATCCCCAAATAATGGCCCTAGGGAGCAAAGAAGCTGATTATCGAAAACTTGATTGTAAAAGGTTGAAGGTTTCCTCTTTGCCTGCAAGATAAATGAATTTATGTGTTAAAACTTTTGGAAAGAATAAGAGCAAGAGGTTTCCAAAAGTTTCTGAATGACCTAGAAAACCAGTGAGAGAGGAGGCTACCAGGCAAAAATAGCGTGGCCTGGAATAGGGTACATAGATAGCTTATATGGGTTCAAATAAAATTTCCCTTATAGAATATACCTTCATTTAGTAAACTTGGGGACAAAAAGAAATGTCAGACTCACACAAAATAAGCAATTCAATTCCTCATTTTGATGGAATTGGACTCCTTAATTGGAGGTTGTATTCCAATTCCGAGAGTATGGAGGAATCGGAATCCACTTTTCTTACCCATTATGCCCTTAAATATTTATGATAGTTTCACTTTTATCGGCCACCACTTTACCTAGCAAAGACCTCTTGTGCTTGGTTATTTTTCACAATTTCTTGTTTTTTTTTAATAAACACTAGCATATGCCTACAGACAAAGTGTGTGTGAACATTTTTTTTATTTGGTTTTTAAATGGAAGAAGAGAGGAAGAGACTGAGAAAGAACGTGGGGGTGCTGATAAAGGGGAGAGATGTTTTGTTTTAGGTTACATCTTGCTATGAAACATCACTACAGCAGAGGTGTCATTGAACAAGGAAGTTGAGGTGGTCTATTGCAGATAGAAGATCAAATTGCAAATATCTTCACCAAAGGACAAACTCATCTACCTAAAACAACTTCTGGGAGTGAAGCACAAAGGCTTTAAGAGGGAGTATTAACGTTAATCCTATGTTGTCTTTTTACATGTCCATTTTGGTATTTTTGTAAGTCTTTGCATCTCCATGCTATTGCCACATGTATGGCTTAGATGTTTTGTAAAGAGCTGCCCTATAGTCTTAGCAGTTGTCCTATGTACTGGGAACAATTATCCAAATAAAAAACTCTTCATGTGAAAAAAAGCTACTTTGCTCTCAGTTTTCTTCTCCGGTGTTTCTGTATTTAATTCATATCTTCATCATTTTCTCATCTTTGATTCTAGATTTGATTAGGATGGAAGATGGTTTGAATACCAACATAAACCATGTTGAAAGTGCAGTTTCATCGGGCGATAAAAAAAAGGGAGGAATTGGTCATTTACTTGAAGATAGTTGGTTCCATCCGAGCTAGGGACTAGGGTTTTCATTTGGTTTTTGGAGTGTTCTTGGCTTATTGTTGTTAAACATGCCTTGGAGCTCTAGATTTTCACAATTCCAAAATAACACTGTACACAAGCTTTATGCCATAATTCAAGCGAAAACTAGGAGGATTTGAACTTGAGTGTAGAGAGGAAAAACAATGCTTTAACTAATTTGACTATGCCAATGTTTGGAAAGCTTTATGCTATTATTGTCAAATTTTCTTAACTATTTCTGCACATATACACTGTACCAATAATTGTGTTTGTATATGCGAATCGAGTAATTACAATGATTATATTTCATATTAACAACTGCATATAACAAGAGCCTGATTACAAACTGCCCATTATCCAAAGAAAAAAGATATGTAAGTGTTCAATATATTGGAATTGAAGATCCCTAACAGAATCTTCTAGTCGCAAACTCTAACAGCCATTCTGGAGCAATTTTCTGAAGAAAATAGACCAGGTGTCGAAGGTACCTCATACATTATTAAAACTGCAAAAGAAAGTTGAACTGTCCTCAAGATCAATCAGAATTCTTTGACAAATCCAAGTTTCGTACGCTTAACGGAACATCTAGTCCACGTAAATAGTGGAATTTTGGGAGACTCCTTTGGGGTTGAAAAAGGCACACAAAAGAACATAAAACGTAACTTCATGTTTTCATATTCCCTCATAGCTAAATTACCAGTAATACATCACCACACAGACATCAGGAAAGAGATGCAAGATATAATGTTACAGACTAACATGGCTGCTGAGATGACGTGCCATACCAGTGATGTTCAATTGAAAGGTTCTTTTCCCACTGTTGACCCTATTGGTGTTGTTACATACTGCAATTCAGTTCGATTCAACTTAGCATGCGTATTTTACAAACGAGATAACCACAAATCCTAATTCAATTGCAACAATCATATTTCACAACAATTCATATGTGTCAAATTGAGTGTTAGATATCGCAAATTTGTCCAATAAGTAACCTTGCACGACCCTATATACCTCCTTGTTGTGAAGCTCTTTCCTTTCACTTCTCTCTACCACTATCATCACTGCGGCCCCACCCCCATTCCTCCACCACCCCATCAACATGTCGCCACCACAATCACCATCCCTACTACTATTGCAGCCACTTAAGACAATACACAGAATATCACTATCTTGCCGACAATTACCATGTGACACTTGTCTCAGCATCGTTTTCGCCACCACCTCATACAACCCCATTATCATGGTAATAATCACCATGTCAAATGATTAAAATTTGAAAAACAGCAATGCTTATTCATAATTAGTCATTTATATATATATATATATATATACACATGCTTATATATGCTTAATATGTGGATGCATATTAATATGTTAGTCTCTGATGAGACTAGTGACGATATTGATAATATCTTTAGATCATTCGTGATCTATTTTCACCACATGGTCATCATGTGATGAGTCGTATAGCCAACTTCGGCCGTAGATTTGTTTGCAAGTTATATTTTTTCTAGTGGACGCTAGAGTTGATGATTGTTACCGGTATTGGGATTAACTAGTTGATGCTAGTATATTTCCTGCTTGCTATACTTATGTTAGTGGATGGACACATGATTGATTGACAGAATGTATGATTTCTGGACCTGACTTGATGGTTTTTTGTTGATATTGATGAATGAGACTTTACTATTATGGTAGTATTATATTATATAGTTTTTCACTATATATATTTTCAAAACAGGGGTTATTATGTTCAAATGAGGATTTTATAATTGTGATAACACTCGTCCACTCACGTTTTATTTTATCGACCCTTTAACGAGACTAAGGAGAATATCGGTGGGGATGAGTGGGCTTGGCATTGAGGCTTTCATCCTCTAGGTTTTGGGTGATGGCTCATTTATTGCAGTTTTATGTTATAATAATTATCGCATGATCGCACTTTTGGTTATCCATAGCACTGTACTTTGTTGTATTTACTGTTGTGTGAAACTTTTAACTATCTGATGTGATGTAATTAATAACAGGGTCAAACCTTAGATAATACGTGTCCCCAAGTGGGGAGGATGATAAGTACTTATGTAGCAACTTTGGATTTATTATTTCAATGAACATCTTTTGGTTCAAATTCTTACACATCATAAATATCTTACTATGGCTTTGTTATTAAGTTGACTTGTGACATCATCTACGGATGGGGTTGTATAGTCAATTTAGTGTCGGCCATCACATCGCGACCTCGTAACTTGTGTTATTGGGGTTGGGGTGTGTCAGTTTGGTATCAGAGCATGGTTAGGGGAAACATACATTTGCATCATATGATGGCAGTAATTGTGCTAAATGTTTAATGTCTACTTGACAGAACTATGCCACCTAGGTGTGAACATGCTCCTATTATGGGGTTACAACAATTGACTAAGGCATTGGCTCAGCTCATTCCTAATGCAAATCATGGTCGCACTCAGGTAGCAATTGTCGTGAGCCATGGTGCCTACTCCTTTAATGGTCTGGGTACCGGAAAAGAAGCCGAGTCTTGGCTAGAGCATATGGATGATATCCTTGAGGTTATGAGATTAATGACGAAGCCATAGCACTGCACTTTGTTGTACTTACTGTTGCGTGAAACTTCTAGCTACTCTGTCATGTGATTAATAATGGGGTCAAACCCGAGGTAATAGGTGTCCCCAAGTGGGGACGATGATAAGTACTTATGTAGCAGCTTTGGATTTATTATTTCAATGAACATCTTTTGGTTCAAATTCTTACACATCATAAATATCTTACTATGGCTTCGTCATTAAGTTGGCTTGTGACATCATCTGATTGGGGTCATATAGTCAATTTAGTGTCAGCCATCACATCTCAACCTTGTAACTTGTGTTGTTGGGGTTGGGATGTTAGTTTATCAGAGCATGGATAGGGGAAACATACATTTACATCACATGATGCCAGTAATTGTGCTAATTATTTAATGTCTACTTGACAGAACTATGCCGGCCTAGGCGTGAACATACTCCTATTCCGGGGTTACAACAATTGCCTTAGGCATTGGCCCAGCTCATTCCTAATGTAAATCGTGGTTGCACTCAGGCATAAATTGTCGTGAGCCATGGTGCCTATTCTCTTAATGGTCTAGGTGCCAGAGAAGAAGCCGAGTCTTGGTTGGAACATAAGGATGATATTCTTGAGGTTATGAGATTAATGAGGAAGCCATAGCACTGCACTTTGATGTATTTACTGTTGTGTGAAACTTCTAGCTGCTCAGATGTGATGTGATTAATAACGGGTCAAACCCGAGATAATACGTATCCCCAAGTGGGGAGGATGATAAGTACTTATGTAGCAGCTTTGGATTTATTATTTCAATGAACATCTTTTGGTTCAAATTATTACACATCATAAATATCTTACTATGGCTTCGTCATTAAGTTGGCTTATGACGTCATATAGTCAATTTAGTGTTGGCCATCACATCTCGACCTCGTACCTTGTGTTATTGGGGTTGGGGTGTGTCAGTTTGGTATCAGAGCATGGTTAGGGGAAACATACATTTGCATCGTATGATGGCAGTAATTGTGCTAATTATTTAATGTCTACTTGATAGAACTTTGACGCGTAGGCGTGAACATACTCCTATTCCGGGGTTACAACAATTAATTGTGGCATTGGCCCAGCTCATTCCTAATGCAAATCGTGGTCGCACTCAGGCAGAAATTGTCGTGAGCCATGGTACCTACTCTCTTGATGATCTGGGTGCTGGAGAAGAAGCCGAGTCTTGGCTGGAGCATATGGATGATGTTCTTGAGGTTATGAGATGTCCGGTGGACCAGAGAGTGAGCTCAGCGACTTTCTTCATGGTTGACTGTGCCAAGAATTGGTGGAAGACGGAACATCTTAATCTTCAGGCTAATGAGGTTTGGACCTGGGATCTCTTCAAGGAGCGGTTCAAGAATAATTTCTTAGCCCTGAATTTCAAGCAATCCGAAGGGGGGAGTTTTTGGATCTTGAACTGTGAGATATGGCTGTTGTCGACTATGAGCGGGAATTCCGGTGTTTGGTTGAGTGTTGTCCTGATATTCGGGATAACGCCGATGAGAAGAGGAAGCAGTTTAGCATAAACTAATAAGGAAATAAGTGCATGCCAAACATTGGTTATATATGGTAAATTCAGAGCCATATCAACGTTTAAGAGTTCAATAAGATAAAACAAAAATACAGAAAATTTACATGGCAAATTCAAAAAGTGCATGGAAATGGTGCTAAACTAACATAGCTTTTTATCTCAACCAATATAATACCTCCTGTATTTTAACAGTAAAAAACGAAAAGCTGATAGAAAATATAGAGAATTAGAGATCTATCATAGAACAAATGATCAGGTAAACTGCATCAAGCAAACTGTAAACCTTTTCAAAGTTCATGTTCTTTGCACAAGATGTGTCCCAGTTCCCAGCAGAGCCGAAATGAACCACATCAAAGAAACAGAGGAAACAATTGTACCATTTGCTGGTGACATAGTCGTACACCAAGAAAATTGGAAATAGACTGTCCCACTGTACACGCCAAAATGATAAATCCCAGGGGTCCAACCTTGGCCCTGAAAATGCAGGGAGTTGAAATAAGTATCATGACACGGAACTCTATATGCATTCACATGGTAACAAGGAAATCAAGCACAATTCAATGAGTAAAAAGATAATATGGCATCACAATACACTTCGTATTCCATGTGTTATGCAGAACAAAATAACCAATCTTCCAAATATTTAAGGACATCATCTCATTCAACCAATAATTAATGATGGAACAAAAAGATGGTGCATGATGCATTAGCTAGAAATACTTGTATGTGGGGGTCAGAATATGGTGATCCTTGTTCCCGGATATAATGTTACAGACTAACATGGCAGCTGAGATGGCGTGCCAGTGTGCCACACCAGTGATGTTCAATTGGCAGGTTCTTTTTCCACTGTTGACCCTATTGGTGTTTTACATACTGCAATTAAGTTTGATTCAACTTAGCATGCTTATTACAAATGAGATAACCACAATCCTTATTCAATTGCAAAAATATGTAGGATTATATAAATGATTATGATCATAATGCACATGTAAATTCAATCAATTAGATAATACCCAAATGCATCAAACACATATTTCAATAAATAAAGCAGTAAAAGAGGAAAAGGTAAAGAATGATCTGGCCTGTGATATCACGAGAGGCATGTTGTCACTATCCTAAAGCCGTAGATGCCTCCTTACGTGCTGGTTATAACGGCTATCTACAACTCCAAGGTACAATCCTTGAATCTCACAAAGTGTCTAATCCATAAGCACGATTACAGTAGACGGGGTGCCAAGTAGTGATCAATTGCCCATTGATGATCAAGATGAGTAGGAAGATAATAAGGATTATATATGAGTATTGTAGTAGGGAGAGAAGGAAGACATTTGAATCTTTTATTAACGTTTGAGGAGTTCCCCATTTATAAAACTCTATATAACCTTTGGTAAAAGACATGGCTTCTCTAATTGATATGACTCTTCATATTTATTATTTAAATAATAATAAAAAAATTTTGAATCTTTAAGAAAATAAAATAAATAGCCAACCATCCCCCACAAGATTCAAAACTCCACAGAAGTGTAGAAGACATAAACATATAGATACTAATGGAAGAAATTTGGGCAACTTGTATAGCATGCAATGTTAGAGTAAATGTAGAAATTTAGAGAATAATCCGAATGATGACTTTGAGGTACGACTTGAATCGTTTCCTTAAAGTGTTATTTACCCCCCTCCCACCCACTCAAATGAGTTTGCTAAAGGGTTCTTGGCAAATCACTTCTAAAATACAACAAAGTATGGAATATTCGATTAGCAAAACCGAATTATATTCCATTAGAAATAACTAGAAAGTAATTCTATGAATGTGATGGAGAGAGTAGAGAGCAAGGAATGTAGAAATAAATTTATGAAATAGTGTGTGAAACATTACGCCACAATAGGTATTTATAGGCATTAAGACACCCATTCATCGAGTCCTTTCATTTTAGTTGAAGATATACAACTCTTTTTAACAGTGTTGATCCAAAAGACATGTCTTCTATTTAAATAAATATTCATTATTTATATCTTTTAATTTTACTCATACAATTTGAGTAAGCATCATGTCTTTTAACTAAAGTTGCAACCATTCAACAAGATATACAAAGGTTGAATGAAACCCAACCTTTTGTAAGGAGTTGCCGACTGTACACATGATGCGCACTGCAGCACCACACACATGCTGCACAATGCAGCACCAAATCATATATATATATATATCTATATATATATGTATGTGTGTATATATATTATATTATATTATATTATATTATATTATATTATATTCATGAAATATACCATATATATACATATATATTTCATGAATATAATATGTGTATATATATTATATTATATTCATGAAATATACCATATATATACATATATATTTCATGAATATAATATATATATATATATATATATATATATATATATATATATATATATATATATATATATATATATATATAAGGGTAAATTACATAGTAGCCCCTCATGTTTGAGCTCTATTGCAATCTCATACAACATCTTTAAAACATTTCACTTTCATACCTCAAGTACTATTTTATTTCAATTTCATACAACCGTTAGATTTTCCATCTATGGATCTGTTAAATGCTGACGTGGCTGCCACATATTTGACACGTGGCTGCCAAATGTCTGCCACGTGGCAAATAAAATAATTTTTTAATTTAAAAAAAAAAAAACATATCTGCCACTTTTTTTTTTCTCTTTCTTCTTCTTCTTCTCTCTCTTTCTTCTTCTTCTCCCTCCTCCTCATTTTTCTGGGTTCGGACCTTTTTTTTTTTTTCTTCTTCTTCTTCTTCTTCTCCCTCCTCCTCCTTTTTCTTCTTCTCTTCTTCTTCTTCCTCCTTCTTCTGGGTTCGGTCCTTTTTTTTTTTTTTTTTCTCTTTCTTCTTCTTCTCTTTCTCTTTCTTCTTCTTCTGGGTTCAGACCTTTTTTTTTTTTTTCTTCTTCTTCTTCTTCTCCCTCCTCCTCCTCTTTCTTCTTCTCTTCTTCTTCTTCCTCCTTCTTCTTCTGGGTTCGGTCCTTTTCTTTTTTTTCTTTATTTTTCTCTTTCTTCTTCTTCTCTTTCTCTTTCTTCTTCTTCTTCTCTTTCTTCTTCTTCTTCTCTTTCTTTTTCTTCTTCTTCTGGGTTCGGACCTTTTTTTTTTTTTTTCTTCTTCTTCTTCTTCTTCTTCTCCCTCCTCCTCCTCTTTCTTCTTCTCTTCTTCTTCTTCCTCCTTTTTCTGGGTTCGGTCCCTTTTTTTTTTTTTTTTTTTTCTTCTTCTTCTTCTTCTTCTTCTTCTTCTTCTTCTTCTTCCTCCTCCTCCTTCTCCTCCTCCTCTTTCTTCTTCTTCCTCCTTCTTCTGGGTTCGGACCCCTTTCTTTTTTTTTTTTTTTTTTCTTCTTCTTCTTCTTTCTCCTCCCTCCTCTTTCTTCTTCTTCTTCTCTTTCTCTTTCTTCTTCTTCTGGGTTCGGACCTTTTTTTTCTTCCAATTTCAGGTTTTTTTAAAAAAAAAAAAATTATTTTATTTGCCACGTGGCAGACATTTGGCAGCCACATGTCATATATGTGGCAGCCACGTCAGCATTTAACAGATCCATGGATGGAAAATCTAACGGTTGTATGAAATTGAAATAAAATAGTACTTGAGGTATGAAAGTGAAATGTTTTAAAGATGTTGTATGAGATTGCAATAAAGCTCAAACCTGAGGGGCTACTATGTAATTTACCCTATATATAAATATTCTTGAAATATTCAACATGCAATGGGTGTAGGTGTCTTTTGAACCTGAACCTAACTTAGTGTTAACAAATTTCATCTGAAGGAATCATAGTGAACTATGTCTTGAATTACTCCTTTTGATCATAATACTAAATGCAACACACATGGTATCGATCAAAAACTTGGTGCAGGTTAGCGCTATTTATGGCCATGCGCTTAATCTTGATTCTCATGACAGTTATTAGAGAACAACCCAATCCTCACAGTCACAGCCTCACGACTACTCTCACTTAGGTGAGTTCTCCAAGAGTACATGTGACATGTACCCTGCGGGAGATTGCCCGCCTCGAAACTCATTCAGGGTTAATACCCTTCCCAACGCCACATAAAATAGCACTAAAGTCCTAGGGATGAATGAAAGAATATCTCATGGATATCTTCATTATAATATGAGTGCTATTATAATGAAGATAGCCAATCATGGATTGTTTCTATCACATTGAACTTCCTTCATGGGATCTCCAATCACAGTAGTTGGGTTTCTTCTTTAGGTGACTCCCTTACGGGCTTAAGCACATCCCCCTCGACAATTTTGCATTTAGCCACCCCAGAGCATGCAGATAAATGACTAACAAGTCATTTTACTAATTATGATCGCCTTCGCAAGGCATATATAAGTTTTCTTGTCATATATTTGCTCGTCAGCGCTCTTAAACCTGCACGTTATAACTAACTGCAAGCTAAAAAATATTTTAGTCATAATTTCACATATAAGTTGTTTAAGGTACATAATTAATTATTCATAGCTTCACTAGAATAAACATGGGTACGAGCAGTGAAACATACCCCCACATTATGGCACTTATTAGAAAATTAATTTCATGAAAATCTCAAATCAATTTCAGAATATATAAGATATCCAAAGTAAGAGTAAATTACACACACCTTGAAGAAAAGTTTAATATTATTTGTTTGTTCTCAAGGAGTAACTTACATGTCTTGCAATGACGACAAAATATTAATCTATTCTTGTGACTTTATTCTCACTATGATACCAAAGCTCAACAAAGCAAAACTCAATCAACACATAATTTACAATTTGTAACATCTGATTAAGAGATGGAAAAGTAAAA
The DNA here is from genome assembly GCF_916048215.2 of Malus sylvestris. Classification (NCBI taxonomy): domain Eukaryota; kingdom Viridiplantae; phylum Streptophyta; class Magnoliopsida; order Rosales; family Rosaceae; genus Malus; species Malus sylvestris. Next base: position 13,456,764 of record NC_062267.1, read on the forward strand.
CCCAAATATACATTCCCAAGTTTTTTTTTTCTTTTTTTTTCTTTCAAAAGTATAAACCAAGATGATCAACAAATATATTGTTTTGACCAAATCCCAAAGTAACACGGCACCGACTTATATATACACTTTTGATTTTATTTTATCATCAAATGCATTGAAAGAATGAAAGCATACAAAGTCAGTAGTCCATCCTAAATTACACTTCTCTATAGTCAATATAACAATAAATAAAGTAGTAAAAGAGGAAAAGGAAAAGAATGATATGGCCTATGATATCAAGAGAGACGTGTTGTCACTGTCCTAAAGTCGAAGTCGTAGACACTTCCTTACGTGCTAATTATAACGGCTATCTATAACTCCAAGATACAACCCTTGAATCTCACAGAGTGTGTAGTTCATAAGCAAGATTACGGTAGACGGGGTGCCAATTAGTGATCAATTGCCCATTGATGATCAAGATGAGTAGGAAGATAATAAGAATTATATATGAGTACTATAGTAGGGAGAGACGGAAGACATTTGAATCTTTTATTAACGTTTGAGGAGTTCCCCATTTATAAAACTCTATATAACCTTTGGTAAAAGACATGACTTCTCTAATTGATATGACTCTTCATATTTATTATTTAAAATAATAATAAATAAAGTTTTGAATCTTTAAGAAAATAAAATAAATAACCAACAAAATCATATTTCACAACAGTTCACATGTGTCTAATTGAGTGTTAGATATCGCAAACTTGTCCGATAAGTAACCTTGCACGATTGTATACACTTCCTTATTGTGAAGCTCTTTCCTTACACTTCTCTCTACCACTATTATCATGAGTGCAATTATGGCAAGTACCACATGTAGCTAAGCCCTTACAAAATTTCCTGGCATTGTTCTTGAGCATGACACGCTTATTGACACTGGTATTATTCTACAATTCTTAGAATTCTATAATCTGGTGTGAATTGTAGAATTTGATAGTTGTGTTCTGGTGGGGCAGACGTCATCGAACCACAAGCACAAGAGTGTGAATGAAATACTATTTGAATGACATAGCTTTAGGCTAGCCTCTATCTGTATATCAAGTTTGTATCATTTTATTTTTATCTAGTTATTTTCTTATTATTTCATTCTTTATTGCAAGTATATTTCTTAATAATCAATTCGTTTCAAATTTTGTTATTTTAATTTCTGAATTGTTCTCCAACAACATCTAGTCCACTATTGCAGCCACTTAAGACAACACCTATACTATCACAATCTTGTTGACAATCAACGCATGGAACTTGTACCAGCATCATTGGAGCCACCACCTCATACGTCCACTTTGTCATGGTATTAATCACTATTTCAAATAACTAAAATTTGAAAAACAGCAATGCTTATTCATAAATTAGTCATTTAAATGTCTGTGACAATCCACAAATTCTATTAAAATATCTGATAAAAGTCTCAAAAACTCCATTATAATCCAACTAGATTTCAGTTAAAATCCATATGGATCAAGCACAAAATTCATATATTCATAATTTTATAAAAATCCATCAAACTCTGTGTACGATACACCGCCTAAGATTATCGGCAAACTACTAGGCCTGATTTCTGAAGCCAAGAAGATTTTGACCAAACATTAAACAAAAAAAAAAAAAAATTCTACCATAATTAAAAGTTTAAAACCACACAAGTTTTCTTTGGGGATAGACCAAGGACCATCTGGGTGCATAGAAAATTAGGTGTGATAAGAATAAGGCATGTCATACTTTTCATTTTTCCATTTCGTCTTTTTCCGCTTGACTGACCTAAATGTAGAAAAAATAGCAGGTCTTGATAAGCAATCGTGACTTTGCCTATTGCTTGACCTAGAATGTACAAGTCTTGCAACACTTACGAGTGCAATTATGCCAAGTACCACATGCAGCTCGGACCTAATGAAATTTCCAGGCATTTCTCTTTGAGCTTTGTGGAGCCTAAAATAATCCCAAAAATTTTAGAGGCGACACGTGAACTTTTGCTTTAGAAAGACAATATTGCCCTCAATAAATGGGCAGACTCGTCAAATACTTACATGTGCAGCTCACACCCCTAAAGGTATCAGTAGTTGAATACGACTACCCACAGCTCACTTGCCATTGGCAAGGAAAAGTCAAAGCATTAAATATAAGGATTAATTACCCAAATCTTATCTTTAATATATTTCCCATATGAGATTTACTCCAATCAAGTATGTAATCCCAATTTAAATCAATTAAGGATAATTACTCCATTATCTCAAGATATTATTTCCTATTTAATATCTTGAGAATATTTCTCCATAAACATTGGCCAATAGGATGCCGTCATGTGTAGGGTAAAACCCTATCACTATGGCCGGCCATATCCCCTATAAATACACACTAGTCTACCAAATTTCATAAGATTTTGCTACCCCTAAAAAGCCATAAACACTTTAGTCTCTCAAAGAAATTGACTTAGGCATCGAAGATCTATTGGCCTAACCCCACCCCTCCCACCTCGTGGGCCCGTGAGGCTTAGGTCTTTGATCAAAGGTGTTGATTGTTTTGCATATGCATTTTCGTCAAGAATGAAGACAGCGGAAATTTGCATCGACAAATTGTTGCTTTCATTGAGAGTTGATTCAAATACTCGAATAAGCCTCTTGCATTTGGTTTCTTGAATTTTCTGTTACGTTGGATTTCTCACACGTCATATCAATTAATTTTTCCTAGAAAAGTTTATTGATCAATCCTTGGAGAAAGGATACAATGGTAGGAAGTTAAGAAACCATGATGAACGAAACCTCGTACGTGCAAGGATTTGGACCGAAGAGTGGAGATGAGGACATAGCCCTACTACGGTGATCCTCAAGGCTTAATGTGACGGCAGAAGAAGGCCCACCACCGCAGAGCTACACCACCACTGTTGCCACGACCCAGTAGCCATGGCAAGGCCACCAGGCCATGACACAAATAGCAGCCCAGCTGCCCTTGCAGCGGCCCATCCTTCAAAACCCTGGGCAAGAGGCCCAGGTCCATAGAGAAGCAGGTTGAGCCCAAGAAGCCCAGACCACTACAACTCAAGTCGTAAACTAGGCTGCCCAAGCCGCAGCAGCTGGAGCCCAGCCAGCAGCCCATGCCCAACTTTCTTCCAAGGCAGCTCAAGCCCATTTGGTTGCCAACCAAGCCCATGCCTGGGAGGAGTAATCGTTGACTTAACGCTCAATGCAGGCCCAAGGTTAGCCGCCACATGCACGAACCGAGCGTGCCTATATGCACGGCCCAACCAACCAACCAGGTTATTCGGCTTTGTGACCCGTTTCAACAACCCAACCTGTGGCCCAATCCAATTCGAGGTCACCCCTGGTAATCCTTATCCTGACCACCGGTCCCGTGATTGAGTCGAGGCTATTTTCACCCCACTTTATGCAGGAATACCCGCTCTGGCTCAAGCTTTGTACCTGTAATCCACTATACTTCCACCACACATGGAAACACCCATTATCCAGACTTTTCCAATCCAAATGGTGAGCACCATTTGCCCCAGCAGGTTGTCAATTTGACGAGCGCCCTCGTACAACATACCATCTTGGTGAACCAGCTCCTTGAGCGCATCGAGATGCAGCACGCCCTAGCAAAGAACAGCTCAGCTCGGCACAAACTGTGCATTCGAGTAGTGTGCACTCTCGTTTGGGCCCTCGAGGAAATGTCTTCTCCTACTTAGATGCATAGAGAAGTGCTCATTTCTGACTCGACTCATGAGTCAGTGTGCATTCAAGGTTCGGTCCACACTCAGACGAGCACTCAAGACATTCCAAGCGAAACATCCACACGAGGCTAGGTGCACAAGGAGATCCTTCTGCGAGGCAACAGAGCAGGCAGCCGCATGAAAGACAGAAGAGAGCACGAGAGTAGTCTAGCTCAGGTTCCACTGGCAGCCACCGTCAAGCGTGACGGTGAGCAGCACAGAACGAACCACATGCATTGCAACTGCGGTAGACGAGCAAGACATGCTGAAGAGCAATATGGAACAATAAATCAACACCAGAGGCAGGTGGAGGCTCTGCTGCCTCACCAGGTGCAAATCCAATATGAAGTACGAAGGCTCGTAGCAGAGCAGCTATCGACTATGCCATTCGAAGAGACGTGGCCAACTTGAGTAGGTTATCATTTACAGACGAGATTGAGCAGATAGAGCCACTGCAGAAGTTCAGCGTACCACATTTCACCTTGTTCAAATGAGGTGAAGATCCAGATAGACACTTTATGCATTACCTAAGCGCCATGACCTTCTACACCACCAACGACACTCTCATGTGCAATATCTTTGCCACGACACTCCAAGGCAAGGTGCAAGACTAGTTCCACACCCTGCCGCCACGATGAATTCGGAACTTCAGCGAACTTTCCTTGGTTTTTCTTCAACATGAAGAAAGACCCGAATGAGTCACTCTGCACATACGTCATGAGGTTGAAGGCAGAGAATACGAAGATCGTTAGGTACGATGACAGCATTGCATGCTCAGCCTTTTGGAAAGGGCTCCCAACAGATCACCCATTTTTCGGAGAACTGATCATGGGCGAGAACCTGACCCTGGCATACTCTTATACTTTGGTAGAAAAGCACTCCCTTTAGGATGAGGCCAAGTGTTCCCAGAAGCCGCCTAAGCAGCCATGCAAAGATGCAGAACCGACTCAGAAGAAGGTGAGCGATAAACTGCTCAATGACAATAATAAGCCATGAAGCAGATGCAAGGATCGATCCCCAACGAAGGGAGGCACAACACTCAATATGTACACTAGGTTCTCAGTCCCGATCAACCAGATCATTCACAACCTCAAGGACAAGTCGTGGTTTAAGATGTTGCCACCAATGAGGGGGAACACCTCTAAGATGGACCAGATGAAGTACTGCGCATTCCACAAAGGTCCTGAGAACATAACCAACGACTGCACCACATGGATGAAGTACCTTGAGAAACTCGTGAAGGAAGGAAAATGAGACCAGTATGTTGATAGACCAGCTGCTCGGCCAAGGCGAGAAGCAAACACTAATGCCGAACCCCCAGCCAAATACAATTTGAATCAACGGAATCTTTGCCGAATTCGAGCATCTGGGGGCCACCAATAGTTCCAAGAAAAGGAATATCTAGCAGGCGAGATCAATCTTTCAGGTTCAAGCCATAGATAATGTACCTGGACCAATCGTCGGCTTCACCGAGCAGGACGCGGAGGGAATAGACTTCCCTCATGATGACGCCTTGGTGATTTCTGTTCTACTGGGCATGTCATCGTTAACAAAATTATGGTAGACAACGACAACTCAGTCAATATCCTACAACTATCAAACGCAAAGTAGAGGTTTTGACCAGATTGAACGAAGGTGACCTTGACTGCCATTGGCACCATCACCCTCGATGTAACCAGCCCATCGATTATCTTATCGCAGACCTTCATGATCGTCAGCGACCCATCTCCCTATAATGGGATATTGGGCCGACCTTAGCTAGGGTGAAGATTGAAGCTGTGACCTCGATCGAGTATTAGAAGATCTGATTTCGTTGAGAGGAGCAGTCAGAGAGATCAAAGGCTACCAGGCCATGTCTTGAAGATGCATTATACAAGTGCTCAAGAAGTCGAAGAAGAAGCCTTTGATCCTAGTAGTAACAGCGAAAGTGCAGAAAGATGACCCTACCTCTACCAAATAACAATTACAACATGCAGGTCAAGAAGATGGCGTCAAGGTCAACAATGCCCTGGTAGAGGAATCAGGATGAAAACCCGAAGAAGACGCCAAAAACATTATTCTTGACCCCTACCAGCAGGAGAAAACGACTAGGATTGGCTCACGTCTGAGCCCGACAGAGAATGAAGAAGTCACAGTTGTCCTTAGGGAAAATCGTGACGTTTTCGCATGGTCACCCTTTGACATGCCCAAAATTGATCAAACGATAGCTTGTCATAAGCTGCACGTCGATCTCGTAGCCAAACCTGTGATCCAGAAAATGCGACATTTCACACCCGAGCGAGTATCAATTATTACGGCAGAGCTTGACAAGTTACTAAAGGCCATGTTCATTGGGGAAGTGGCACACTCAACATGGCTGGCCAACGTCGTGTTGGTAATGAAGAGACAAGGGTAAATTGAGAGTATGCGTGGATTACACCAACCTCAACAAGGCATGCCCGAAAGATAACTACCCTGTCTTCTGAATCAACCTGCTCGTTGACTCAACATCCAGGAACCAGTTGCTTAGCTTGTTGGACTTATACTCAGGCTATAATTAGATTGCCATGCACGAACCTAATAAGGAGAAAACAGCATTCGTGATTAAGCAAGACACATAATGCTACAAGGTCATGCCCTTTAGCCTCAAGAACGCAAGAGCAACCTACCAGCGGCTCATAAAAATGATGTTCAAGAAGTAAATAAAAAACCATGAAAGTCTTCGACGATATCATGGTGAAAGGCAAGCAACGGTTAGACCATATTCGTAACTTGGCAGAGACTTTTGACATCCTTTGAGAGTACAAATTGAAGCTTAACCATGCCAAGTGCACTTTTGGCATCTCCTTAGGCTAATTCTTAAGGTACCTTTTAACCCAGTGAGGAATCAAGGCTTATCCAAGGCAGATTAGAGCAAACTTGGACATGAAGTCTCCCACAACTCTAAAGAAGATCTAAATTCTAACTAGACGAGTAGCGATGCTGAATCGTTCCTCTCGCGATCCATCGACCGATGTAAGCCCTTCTTTAAGGAAATCAAGAAGGCGCAGAAGGATAAATGGGACAACGAGTGCGAGAAAGCATTTCAGAACTTGAAACAGTTCTAACGTCACCTTTATTACTATCCAAGCCGGAAGCAGCGGATAACCTGTATATCTATCTGGCGATATCAGAAGTAACAATGAGCTCTGCCCTCATATGTGAAAAGCTGGGGGGCCAAGTGCCTGTATTCTATACTTGGAGAACCTATACATCTATCTAGCGATATCAGAAGTAACAATGAGCTTTGCCCTTATATGAGAAAAGTTGAGGGCCCAAGTGCCTGTATTCTATACTTGAAGATTAAAAAGCTAATTTTAGTGCTAGTTATTTTAGCTCGGAAGCTTAGACCTTACATTCAAGGGCATCTGGTCATCGTCAAGACCCAGTACCCACTACGATCAATTTTTCATAGTCCAGACGCTTCTGAACGAGTGATGAAGTGGGCGTTGAAACTTGGCCAATACGGCTTAGCATACCAACCCTACACAGTAATACAAGCCTAGGCACTGGCAGACTTTGTAGCAGAGTTCACCCCAAGCCTAAAGGACGCAACAACTCAGCCCGAAAGCACCCTGGAGGCAGCCGAGCATGCTGTAGCCGCACCAGCCCTACCTGTAGGAGATTTTTGGCTTTTGCACGTCGATGGATTATTAACTACCAAGGATCAAGAGCAAGCCTAGTTCTTACTACCCCGAAAGGTTTGATGCTCGAGCAGGTGATCATTCTATTTTTAACTACAGGTGGCTTGCGCACAAGGTCCTTGCTCCAATGGAAGGCATGGTAAGGGCTCATTCTTCTCGAGAGTTACTGCAAAAGGTTGTGGAATGGTGTGGATTGCGGCTGAGAGGGTTTTAGAATTATATGGGGGTGGTGGTGCTAGATTCCTCCTTCTTGATTGGTGTTGAACATTCTTGCCCTATATTTTTAACTACATCAATGGCAAAACAAGAACGAACATCATTAGGCTTCTCCACAGAGTCAGAAACATTAAAAATAACCATGTCACCACCAAACGCCATAGTGACTGTTCTTTTGGCCACATCAATCTTGGTTTGAGCTGTTTTCATGAAAGGTAGTCTAAGTAAAAGTGGCAATGATGGAGAGTGGGCTGACTCCTCCATTTTAAGCACATAAAAATCTGTAGGAAAAATCAAATGGTCTACCTGCACCAAAACTCCTTTCGGATATGTATTAGAACGATCGGCTAATTGGATAATAACTCTATCATTTTTAAGCTCTTCTAGATTCATAGATGCATAAACAGAATATGGCATGACATTAATAGAAGCACATAAATCTAGCATGGCATGTTCAAACCTTGTATTACCAATTAGGCAAGGGATAGTAAAACTACCTGGATCTTTGCATTTAGGTGGCAGCTTTCTTTGCAACATTGCAGAGACATTCTCACTTACATGTACCACCTCTTTCTCCCGAATCCATTTTCTTGTTGTACAAAGCTTCTTAAAAAACTTGGCATACTTCGAGATTTGCTTTATAGCATCAAAGAGCGGGATATTGACATGCACATTCCTAAACGTCTCCAGAATATCTTTTTCCTCCTATTTGTTCTTGGCTTGCATAAATCTACTAGGAAAAGGCACATTCAGAGGAATAACGTTAGAAACAATTGAATTTGGAACCACCTTACTTGAGTTGGACGACTTAGGTTGCTTAAGTGGTTGCGGTAAGGGTTGTGCTACCCTTGCCGTGGGCTTGTCTTGCTCATCCTCTTCAATCAACAACTTTTCATCTTCCCTTTGACTTGATTTGGATGGTTGTGGGTCAGTTCCAACTTCCTTGCCACTTCTTAACGTGATAGCCTTGGCGGTTTCAAATCCTACCCTTGGATTCGTAGCGGTTGAACTAGGCAGTTTACCTTGTTCTCTAAATTGCCCGAGGAACTCTGAAATCTACCCTATTTACTTCTCCAATTCATCCACCTTTTTGGCGTGAGTTTGCATTGCTTGAGTTTGATTTTGAACTCCCTGCGCCAAAGTGGTTAATATTTGAACAATTTGATCATTATCCATGGACGAACCTGTTTTTGGTTGGGCAGATTGTGATTGAGGTTGAGTTGGTGCGTATGGCCTTGTAAACATCCCATGGGGTATTTGTTGAAATCCCTCTTGTTGTTGAGGTTGTTGAGACTCCCTCCACCTTATATTTGGATGATCTCTCCAACCTGGATTGTAAGTGTCGGCGTATGGATCATATTTAAGCTGATTTTGGCCTTGAGAACCTATGGCGTTGGCACTTTCCCATCCTCCATTTTCTATCAATTGAGGACATTGATCATTGAAGTGCCCTTGCATAGACCAAAAGAGGTTATGCATATTGTTCAAATTGGTTGGACGAACCTGTTTTTGGTTAGGCAAATTGTGGCACAACAATTTGATTATTATCCATTGAATTTGATCATTTTCTATCATTCTTTTGGTTGGGCAGATTGTGATTGAGATTGAGATTAGCCAATTGAGATTGAATTTTAGATATTGCACTTACCTCATTCATATGTTGTTGTTGTGGGGGCTCCCTTTGTCCAACTCCTTCATATTGTTGTGCATTCAAGGCTCGGTTGGCAATTAAAGTCTTGGCAGCAACCGATGTTTTGTCAACCAACGCATCACCAGCTGAAACATCAAGCATTTGTATCTCAATTGGAAGAAGTCCTTCATAGAAGTATTGAATTAAAAATTCTTCCTTAATTTGATGTTGTGGACAGGATGCAACTAATGTTTTAAAACGCTCATAATATGCTGGAAACGACTCTCCTTGGTTTTGTTGAATGCCACTAATCCTCTTCCTCAAAAGAATGACTCTTGAAGTTGGGAAGAATTTCTCTAAGAATGCTCTTTTCATGTTTTCCTAAGAAGTGACGGTTCCAGGTGCCAATTCGTACAACCAATCCTTAGCCTTTTCCAAAAGAGAGAATGGAAAAGCTTTCATCTTTAAAATGCTCCCATCGACGTTGATTGGTGTCATGCTTGAACAAACAACTTCGAATTCCTTCAAGTGCTTGTTTGGATCTTCCATGGATAGCCCATGGTATTTGGGAATATGATGCAGTAAGCTTGACTTCAATTTGAACTCATCGGTCTTTCCTTGGGCAGCCACGGGGTATTGAATGCAAAGGGGCATGGCGATGTCCAATCCAGATTCTGAAAGTTCTTTGATTGTTCGATTGTCCATAGCCATGTCTTGTTCCTTTTCGAATTCCTCTTCAATTTCAACTTCAGATTCAGAGCTAGAGCAAGGTGGATTAGGTTCTGGTTGCTTCTTTTTCCTTCTCAAAGTTCTTTCAAAATCGTCGTCAAACTCCAAGATATTTGCACTAATAGGTTGAGAACTTCGAGTCATAAACTAGTGCCTAACATAAAGTAAACAAGACAAAACAAAATAAGAAAACAAAATAAGAAAACAAAACAAAAGACTCAATAAAACTTAACTTGACTCAAAAGACTCAATTAAAACAGATTATGACTCAACGAACTCAAAACACACTAAAAAGACTCAAAACAACACAATACTAACAATTAGACTCAAAACAGACTCTAAGGAGTTATTTGAACGAATTTAAGACTAATAAGACTCAAAACACTCAATTGGACAGATTGAAACACTTTTTAAACTAATCTAACACACCTAAGTAAAGAGGGGATTGAATTGAACGAAATTAATTAAATTGAACAGATTGCAAAACTAAATCAAACTAGGCACGAAATTAGGTGAATTGAATGGTGAAAAGCTAGCTAGAGGATTCTTCTCCACGCATGAAACATATGCAACATAATTTGATTTCCATTATTGTTTCTTTAAACCATGAACGACAATGCCCCAAATTAATCGTGAAAAGCATAAATTAATTTTCAGATTTTCCTAAGTTCATTGAATTGGATGGAATACGCATCGGCAACCTTAAGTTCCCTATATGAACAACATGATAGAGATACAATCAAAGGTCATTAGGTTCTATGAAAATCATAAGCATTGACATGACATTCGTAACAATGAACTGCATGATACTCGTGCCATGGATTTACCTAACACGATTGTGACTAGCAGCCTCCACTACTTGTAATTATAAGTTCATAACGATTAGGTTAAACTCCCTTATATTTTAGCATCAGATTCATGCATGCAAATTAAGTGTGCACCCTCAATCAACATACACAAATAAGTTCTCAATCAATCAGATAAGTAAACCACATTCATGTTTTACGAAACAAAAACTGAAGGTAATCAATTCATATCAAACATATGTCCATGGCTTCAAATTCACCTCTAACTAATAAGAAAATTAGTTACACACGTTCATAACAATTGAAAAGCAATCTGAAATAAACATGGAAATAAAACAAGGGAAGAAAGAAGTCTAAAAACTCCAAAGGATACAGGTAGGTTTGCGGCACACTTCTCCTTCTCCAATGGAAGCCACGACAAGGTCTTGTTTTCTCTCATCTGCGGAAAAATATGGATTTATGAATGGGTGGTGGTGTAGAATGAATTATGGTGTGGTGGGTGGTCTTTTTGTGGCTGAAAGGGGTGTAGATTTATATGGGGGGGGGGGTGGTGGTGCGAAATTATGGCTGAAAACACATATTTATAGCCTAGGGTTTTGACAAATTCTGATTGGAAAAGGCTTAGGATTTTTGGCAATGGCTTGGGCCTCAATCCAAGGAGGAAAAGAACTAGGGTTTGTGCAAATTTTAGGGTTTCTAGAAGGGTTTGGGGCGCCACTTTTGTAGGAAATTCTAGAAACAATGTTATGTGGTTGATTTCTAGAAGAACAAGGCCTAAAAACATGCAGCACCAATGTAGGAACAGATAAGGCCTTCTAGAAAGGTTTCTAGGTGATTTAAATCAGAAATTAACTCCCCCTTGCAACAGGAATTAAGTTAGGAAAAGATTAGGATAGGATAGGATGAGATAAAGTTAGTTACAGTTTGGATAAGATAAGGCAGTTTGGATAAGGTTTGGATAATGTTCCTTCTTTCTTGCTGATTCCTTATCTTCCAAGTCTTGAAATAATTTCTTCAGATTTGTAGCACATTCCTAGCCTCATTTAAACACCAAAAATGTCCATCCAACTTGCTCCACATGCATGCAATCCAATTCAGCCCAAAACTGCACCAAAATGCACTTTCTGGCCAACTTTGCTATTAGGACCTACAAACACACGAAAATAACTTAAAACACTATAATAAACACAAACTCTCTATGAAAATGCAAGAAAACAAGCTAACTAAGTCGAATAAATATGCTCATCTCCCATCATTCCTTGGATTATTCACAATCATGGGCCAAATGCATAAACAAATTGACCATCCCTGTGACAACAGAAGTATCTCATGTGTTTGCAGACATGGCGTGTGCTCTCTAATTAGGAGAAGGTAAACTAATCCGGAATATCCAAACTTGGATAGGTTGTACGACTGCTCATTTCCCCTGAATGCAGCGACTACCTGAGCTGGACGACTCCCAAAATTGGCCACAATAGTCTTTCTCCTAGAAGAGACTTAGCCGATTGAATAATTCAATTCTATGGGAGCCCGGGTCTCTAATTGGAAAAGACGATAAGTGCGAGATTCTTGTCCATGAAATAATTTGCGTGACTAGATGGTCCGTCCATGACGTGCAAGTCTTCATGAATGTAGCTTGGTTTTAAAGTGTTGAAATAATAGTTAAGCGACTAGTGGAATCAAGTTACAACTTTGAAGGATATGGCCTCTGAGGCATGATTTTGCTTACACCTTACGCCTAAAACACCTTCGAGAGCCAGGGACGACGCCTGAAGTGGTCACGCGGGTTATCTGCTTCTGTAAGTAAGATGCCCGACCGACGACCCAATGGCTAGTAGCCCAAGGCAATCTGTAAGCCGAGACTTACACCTACTATGGTTACGCGAACCCGTTTACTTATTTAAAAGTAGAGCTTCCAACCAACGACCTACAATTTAAGTTTTACATGAGCTAAAGCTGAAATATACAACTATAAAAACCACGCGAATTTCCTCTGCTTTCTACAAGAAGTAAGTGTCCAGCCGTCGGCTCCATAAGTTAAAAATTTCACAACAAGCCTCGAGAGGGCTAAGGCTAGTGAAGCTGCTAAAGTCGAAGTACGACTATAGCGGCTACGCAGATTTCCTTTGCTTTCTACGAGAAGCAAGTTTCCGGTCGACGACTCTATAAGTTAAAAACTTCGCAACGTGCCCTGGCAAGGCTAAGGCTCGAGCAGTCACTAAAGCCGAAATACGACTATAGCAGTTATGCAGACTTTTCTGCTTTCTATGAGAAGAACGTGTCCAGCCATCTGCTCTAGAAGTTAAAAATTTCGCAATACGCCTTGAGAGAGCTATGGCTCATGAAACGAAGATTCACAACTATAATAGTTATGCGAACTCACCTGCTTCTTACGGAGGCAACAAGTTTGGCCGTCCACTTTATAAGTTAGAAATCTCGCACCTTTTCCTTTTGCAAGTAAAGCTCATTGAGCCTCGAAGCTGAAACTAAAACCTAAGTGATGATGTGGGATCGACTGCTTCATTGAAGCAGCTTACCTAGTCACCCGTCCTATGGCAAAAGACGTGGCGAAATAGAAGGATGAAGCAGAGCAATGAAAGCTGTTAATTAAATTTCTAGCAAATTGATAAACCGTCTCGAATGCCAACAAAGTTCAAATAAAGCAGAATGAAAAGAAAAAGAAGAAAATTCCTAAGTCTAAGCAAAAAGATTACTTATCGGCAGCCTGCAAAACCACTGGTCTTTCGACTGCCACGTCTTCAGCAGTCGCACTGCTCTTAGCAGCCAAAACTTCCATTAGCTCATCCTCAGCCACCTCTGCCTAGACTGCCTAACCCTCAACTACTTCACTAAAGGCAACCTCAAACGAGAAATCAAGTAGATCAAATGGAGAAATGGAGAAAGTCTCGAAGTCCTTCTTGGAAAACTCATAATCCCACGGCCTACTCTGAAGATGGTCTACATAGCCAAGCTTGTAGAAATTGGCCTGACATGAAGCAAGCGCCACTTCATGACCTGCTTTCTCATTGTTCAGCTGCACATTCTCCTCAACAAGCCCAGTGTGAGCACCATGTAGCTTATCTAGTTCTTGTTTCAGGTTTTCGCTAGCAGACAGCGCACTGTGTAGATCCATTTCCTTAGACTCAAGCTCACTGGCAACACCCTTGAAACGAGACATTTCAGCATGCATGGAGACAAGCTCCTCGTCCTTGGCAAACCAAGCATATCGTGACTCCGAATTGAAATGCTCAAGGTCCTTGACCACTGGAGAAACACGACTGACTTCCCTCTATGTAGCTTCCAACATTGTCTGAGTCGCACTAAGCTTAGCCTTTAAATGGGCGATGATAGGGATTTTACTATTCATGTGAACGGGCTAAAAACTCCTATAATACTTGCAAGAATCACAAGGTTATTGTAGTATAAACGGATCTCACAAGGTCGTTCTCCACAGGGATTATTAAATAATTCGAAACTAATCAAATTTCAATTAATTATTGTAAAGTAGAAATTGAGGTGATTGATTTTATAACCTACTTAAATTAAAAATGAAATTAATTAATTAAAACAAACAATCTGCAATATTAGAACTGGGGGAAAAATGAAATTACAATTATTAATCACAAGAAGCCAACGTCAATTTCAGGGAACCTTCCGACCAAAATTGCATCAAATTACTTTTCTAAAGATCCTAATGGTGATCAGGCATTAAAACAATTAGATAGTTTTATCCCGGTGATTAACAATTCAAAGTATGCATGCAATCAATCATAAGCAATTAAATAAAAATCACATATTCATGCTAAGGCTCAAAGCTTCTCCCTAGCAATAGAAATTAGTTCCGCATATTCATAATTGAAATCATAGAAAATATTATTAAGAAAAGGATTGAAAACACCTTCAAGTAGAAAATCTCCAAAACCCTAGCACTTCTATCTGTCTCCAAAATTGCATAAAATAAAGCGTACCTCAAAACTGTAGACGGCCAAACAATATATCTGCTAAGCCCCCACACAAACCCTAGGAAACTAAAATTAATAAAAAACCAATAAAAATGGAAACATAACCCTAAATTAAATGGTAAAATTCGCCTAAAATCTGAACAGCCACGTTTTGGACCCATAAGCTGCTCCAAAACTGGCCCAATATAGCTGGATTTAATGTTTGGAATATTCTGAACACTTCTCCAGAAGGCCATGAACCCATCCGAGGTCATCTTGGGCTCCAAAAACGCAATTTAAGCCCAAAAACGTCATTTTCCAACACTGCACACTGCTTCTTTATTCCATCGCCAGAAAATAACCGCTTGGTGAAAAAATCCCAAAATTTGATACGATCAAGCTAAGTGACTCACAAACGTCCTCCAACTGGAATTACTCCAAAATTCGTCCGTTTGATCCTGTTTTGCTCCAGAGGAAGTCTAAAGTCCTATATTGAAAATACAATTCAAAGTATCAAAATTCTTCTAAAATATTAACCAAAATATACTAAGATTAGGGTAAAATATATAATATAAAATCTACTCATCAAAATACCCCCAAACTTAGCTTTTTGCTTGTCCTCAAGCAAAACAGAATAAAAAAAAACAACAATGAAACAATAGACCTTCCATAAATTAGTCTCAAAGCAATCTAGAGACGGTCACCAAACTTAAGAGAATTAAACATTTATCAAAATACAATTACCCAAACCTCACACAACATTCTCAAGCGTAATGAGTGACATAACCAATATCAATACTACTTACTCAACCCGGATAGGTATATGCAAACCAAAGCTTCCACTTCAAATCCTCTACCATGAATATCACTCACAAAGGAATCACACATTAAAGGGTAGAGTGTTTCACTCAAATCATGATAAGCAATATAAAACCCCATAAGCTTGCTCTTCATCTCATCTCTCCACTAATGTAAATCAATGCAACACCAAAGATCAAAGGTCTTTACAAGGGTTGTAACATTAGGCTAGGGTATGGGCTATCAAAGAAAGGATAGGGAAAAACTAAAACTTAAGAAATACCAAGATATCTTCATAATGTAATTCGGTCGGCCCTCTTTTGAAACTTGAATCTTCTATTATTGGCGTCCAGGACTCATGTCATAAAGATGGAACAATTTCGAACTCTTCTTTTCTAATTTTTTTTAATTGAAGAATAAAAATAATACTAGACATGGTACCTCGGTACACGCCACTTCTTATTGTAGAACCCAACCTTTATCTTCCTTGATGTCCACTTGGTATCCCTTAAGTTATAGGGTATGGCCAAAATAGGTTAAATGTGTAGGGATGAATGTGGGTGATGAAAGAAAAAGCTAAGTGTGTGGCTTCAAAAGGGTAACTAGGGAAAATGAAACATAAAAGGTTGGTTAGAAAGGCTCAAACGATCCAAACATGGCCTTTATCATCTCTCTAATGTTGCATGACTTAGGATTTCGCCTCGAGAGATATTGAAGCAAGTTCTAGTGAATGATAATGCTATCATGAAACTCACAAGAAAGAATATGCAAGAGGCTCAAAATCTCACAAGGGTTCAATAAGTTTTCACTTTAAATCCACATAGAATTCTCTAAGTAAGAGATAATCATACTGACATTGGTTATTGGTTTAAAATAAACTTGAGAGTGATCATGTAAGAATTAGATTAACATATAAAACAATTGAATTTTCACAAAAGAAGAACCAATTCAAATAAGTTTGTTGACCTAGAAGAAAGCGAATTATTATCATTGACTTATGGAAGGTCTAACCAAACGACTCAAGAACAAGAAAATCTTTTTGGATTTTTGACATTTTTCAATTTTTTTTTTCTTCTTTCCAGCCATATAAAGACCATGAAAAACTAAGATTTACTTTCCCACCCCCAAACTTATTTCACACTTTGTCCTCAAGGTGTGGAAACAAAAAGAAAACTAAAAAAAATAAAAACACAACACAAAAACTGTGACACTAAAAAAATGGACAAGACTATTAAAAGAAAAGAAAATGAAAGAAAATACAAAACAAAATGTAAATAAAGAAAGGCATAACACCTGGCTTTTGATTTGGAAGGTCATGGTGTGAGTTGAGCCGTGACAAACTACACAAGTGGCCGAGTAGACCCACTTAGCAAATGCTAATTGAAACATTGGATTCCTCATGAGAAAGTGGCATGCAGCTGGCATGCCGATTTTGAAAAGGTGTCAGTCATGGAGCCCATGTAAAAGAATGCATCAGTATTTGAGAACATTGAAAACCCCAGAATACACATGCATGGGCTAGATATGCAGACCACGCGCTAAGTCCATGTGCACAGCATGTGTGCACCAAAACACGAGCACCAGTATGTGAAGACATTGGATTCCCTGCTAACCTCGATTACCGAGCCGAACGGCTCTTCTCTTTTCACCTAGTCTAGAGCCAAACGGCTCCATTTCAGAGTCATTTCAAAACCCCCACTCGGTAGATAAGGGAAGCGTTCAGATTTACACACGTGTCGTGCATCCGGGTGGTGAGTGCCTTAGGATTCCAACTGAAAAGCTCCATTATGTTCCATTTCTCTCAGAAACCATTTCGCTCTAAATTGAAAAGACCTCTCTTTCTCTCACATTTTTCTCTCATTTCCCCATTTCATCTCTGCTCTCTCTCTTTTCTCTCAGACCCCATATCTCTCGAACATGAAAAATAGATCTCCAAAAGGAAAAAAGTTTGCCTTCTCTCTCTCGGAACTCTTCCCATGTGCAAACTCTCAAACCCAGCCATCAATGCAAACCTCCATTTCACAGCAGCTTCTTTTTACCCCCTAAACGCTGCATCCGTAGACTTCCATAACCCAGCAACAACCATACCTCCGTGAATACCTAGCCTTGATGGGAAATCTGAAAAACTGCAATGCGAAAGGTAAATCATTCTCAAATCTTTTAATTTCCTGTTCAGATTTATTTATTTGAGGAAAATGTACAAAATCTAACACATGCATGTGGTGTTATCTGTGTGAGGACCCCCAATAATTTCAAATCCGTGACAACAACACAAGAACAACACCCTGAGTCGCCATCTCTTCTCAACCAAATCGTGTGTCTCCCAAGCCTCACGCCATTACGGATTCGAGTTCTCAGCACGTAGATCGAGACTATTTCGCACATGCAACGGTAATCATCTCCCACTTGGTTCAAGATACATGTCTCTCAGCTTGCGAAAAATCTCTGAGAGTTATATTTTCATGATGAGTCTATGTAGAAGCTTACAATGATGTTCTTCTGTATTAGGTACCCGAGATTTACAAAGAGACTGAAGAGACTAACGCAAAAAAAAAATTCCCAAACTCATGGATTTGCAAATTTTGGGGTAAAACCCGTAACCCTTTTTATGGATTGACGATGATCTGCTAGTTGAATAATAAAACTACTTCTAGGACTGAAAAATGATACTCAAATCCAGCGTACAACCGAGAGAAAACAAGCTTAAGCTGCCGGT
This sequence comes from Malus sylvestris, assembly GCF_916048215.2. Taxonomy (NCBI): domain Eukaryota; kingdom Viridiplantae; phylum Streptophyta; class Magnoliopsida; order Rosales; family Rosaceae; genus Malus; species Malus sylvestris. The sequence continues at coordinate 13,474,995 of NC_062267.1, forward strand.
CTAATGGTCCCAGAAGGCAAAATAAACAGCAACTGTCTCGACCTCAGCAAATCATGAAAGTAAAGATCTCGTTCTTCTGCTTTTGCTAAGCTCAACATTTACAAGTTCAACAACAGTTCATTATAATGCCATATTTAACCTGTACGTACTCCCAAAATAACCTTATACAAACTGAAAACATACAAGCACTTCAAGCACTTGGATATCTAAACGGGTAACAACTGCGGATTAAAATACATGGGCTCCCAGAAAAGAATGAAGTAAACCCTAGATCCGACCTGAGAACATACATGTAGACCATATGAACAAGAACCGTTTAGAGGACATACTGAAGAACCCATCCCAGACTTGAATAATGACATACTATTCAACTCCAATGCATGAGTAATAAAACTGCTGAAAAATAGTTTGGGTGCTAACTCATGAATCTGGTTAGTTCTGTATAGATGCTCGTTCTATGTCCTGCATGTACTCATATTGGTGCTCTTTGTGTACGGGTATACGGATCCATAATAGAGCCGAGGGAAAAGAAGTAAACACACAAGCTCAACGGACAAAAACAACAAAGGCCTCAGGACCCAGATCTGAACATCTGGGAGGTAAAATTCGAATCCCTGCAAGTTTAATTGTTGTAGATCTGGTAATAATAGTTGTACTCAGTTCTGTGGTGTATGGATATGTGATTTAACTGTGCTTCCTCCATACATCGCAAAACTGAGCTGCAGAAAATTAACTGCTCAAAATTATGTTTATGTGCTGGATCTGCAACAATCACCCCAAACTTGCATCTGTGAATGACGTTATGTTAACTGCTTTAAATTTCCAGCATAAGTGTAGATGTGGTTGATGTGAAGGTAGACTTGCTGCTGGGTGCAGGATTCCAGCATAGGACGCGCTTTATTTTCCACATTCGCAACCTGTAATGAACCAATATGCGTTAAAAAAAATAAAATAAAATCAACTTGCAATCTTCCATTTTTGAATTTTTCGTTTTTTTTTATGTTTTATTATTTTTTATTATATATATATATATATATATATATTTTCTTGTGTTTAGTTGTTAGTTAAAATCAAACGGAATTTAAAATTAGGAAAAAGTTTAGAAAAATTGGGTTGCCTCCCAATAAGCGCTTTATTTTAAGTCTGTAGCTAGACGTCGCGGAAGTCCGATGGCTAGATCACTGGTTCCTTCAGAGTTAAAGATTCGTATGCAGTATCAAAGGGTGACTCCACGTATGGTTTCAGCCTCTGACCATTCAACTTGAATGCGTTGCCTTGGGCCTCATTAGTTATTTCAACTGCGCCATGAGAAAAGACTTTAGTAACCAGATATAGCCCAGTCCAGCGAGATTTCAATTTCCCTGGAAACAACTTGAGCTGTGAATTGAATAGCAACACATTTTGCCCTGGCTGAAATTCTTTCCGTAAAATTTGACTATCATGAAACGCCTTAGTTCTTTCCTTGTATATGCGAGAACTTTCATAAGCACCCTGACGAATTTCCTCCAACTCATTGAGCTGCAATTTACGTTGTTCCCCAGCTGAGTCATATGAAAAATTTAACTCTTTAATTGCCCAGTAAGCCTTATGCTCAAGCTCCATAGGTAGATGACATGTTTTTCCATAAACGAGTCGAAATGGTGACATCCCAATAGGAGTTTTATAAGCTGTCCTGTAGGCCCACAATGCATCATTTAATTTTAAACTCCAATCTTTACATGTTGAACCAATTGTTTTCTCCAAAATGTGTTTTAATTCTCTGTTTGAAACTTCAACTTGACCAGATGTCTGTGGATGATAAGGTGTAGCCACACGATGATTAATCCCATATTTTGCCAACAAATTAGCAAATGGTTTATTAATAAAATGCTTCCCCCCATCATTAAGAATAACGCGTGGAATTCCAAAACGCGGAAATATAACCCCTTGGAGGAACTTCAGGACCACTGATCCCTGATTAGTTGGTGCTGCAATGGCCTCGACCCACTTAGAAACATATTCCATAGCAACTAAAATATAGTGGTTCCCATGGGAAGATGGAAATGGTCCCATGAAATCAATACCCCAAACATCAAATAATTCAACAATTAAAATACTTTGCTGGGGCATCTCATTCCTTTTGGACTGGTTGCCGACGTTTTGACATCTATCACAAGCCTTGCACCAATTATGTGCATCATTAAAAAGTGTAGGGCAAAATAACCCACTCTGCAAAATTTTCTCTGCTGTTCTTTTTTGTCCAAAATGTCCCCCACAAGCAAAATGATGAGCAAACTTTAAAACACTTTCCTGTTCGGCTTCAGGAATACAGCTGCGAATAATTTGGTCTGGGTGCTGAAGCGTTAAATCTGGATGCATTACACCTTTAACCAAGTAATTAACAATATCAGCAAACCAAGGTGTACCGATTTGGACAGCAAATAGCTGTTCATCTAGAAAACTCTCACTTAATGGTAGGGAATTCTCTTTGGAAACTGTAAGAATAATTAATCTAGATAAATGGTCAGCCACCACATTTTCACTACCCTTTTTTATCTCTGATTTCCAAGTCAAACTCTTGCAATAAAAGAATCCAACGAATCAATCGAGGCTTAGCATCTTTTTTAGACAACAAATATTTCAAAGCTGCATGATCTGTATAAACAATCACTTTAGCCCCAACTAAATACGAACAAAATTTTTCCAATGCAAAAACAACTACTAACAATTCTTTCTCTGTGGTTGCATAGTTTAGTTGTGCATCATTGAGGGTTCGACTAGCATAATAAATCACTTGGGGAAGCCTATCTTTCCACTGTCCAAGAACTGCTCCCACTGCATAATCCGATGAGTCACACATTAATTCAAAAGGTAAGCTCCAATTAGGGGCTGCCATAATGGGTGCTGTAGTGAGGAGTGTCTTTAACTTCTTGAAGGCCTCCAAACAAGCCTCATCAAAAACAAAAGGAGCATCTTTAGCCAATAAATTACATAATGGTCGGCTGATCTTGGATAAATCCTTGATGAACCGTCTATAAAATCCGGCATGGCCAAGAAAAGATTGAACACTCTTAACAGTTGTTGGTGGTTGCAACTTTTCAATTGCCTCAATTTTAGCCTTATCAACCTCAATACCCCTGTTAGAAATCAAGTGGCCTAGGACAATTCCCTGCTTAACCATGAAATGAAATTTTTCCCAATTTAAAACCAAGTTGGTCTTAATGCACCTTTCAAGAACTAAAGATAAATTTTGCAAACATTGGTCAAAAGAATCCCCAAAACAGAAAAGTCATCCATAAATACCTCAACCACTTGTTCAACTAACCCGGTAAATATGCTCATCATGCATCGCTGAAATGTGGCAGGCGCATTGCACAAACCAAAAGGCATTCTTTGATATGCGAAAGTCCCAAAAGGACAAGTAAAAGTTGTCTTCTTTTGATCCTCAGGGGCAACTGGAATCTGGTTATACCCTGAATAGCCATCCAAGAAACAATAAAAAGCATGACCAGCCAACCTCTCCAACATTTGATCGATGAATGGCAATGGAAAATAATATTTTCTAGTACCCACATTGATCTTTCTATAATCAACACACATACGCCACCCTGTAGTCAAACGAGTAGGCACAAATTCATTATTATCATTCTTCACAACTGTAATACCAGAACGCTTTGGCACCACTTGAGTTGGACTAATCCACTTACTATCTGAAATGGGATAGATCATCCCAGCATCTAAAAGCTTCATAACTTCATTACGAACAACTTCTTTCATAATTGGATTCAAACGACGTTGAGCGTCAATGGCAGGCTTTACTCCATCTTCCATCAAAATTTTGTGCATACAAATTGTAGGGCTGATCCCTTTAATGTCAGCTATAGTCCAACCAATTGCATCTTGATAACTTCTTAAAATGCGCAACAATTTATCTTCTTCTGTTGATGATAAATCAGCGGCTATAATAGCTGGCAGCGAAGAATCTGCACCCAAGTAAGCATATTTCAAATGTTCTGGGAGTGCTTTTAACTCCAAATTAGGTGGTTGTACCTTGGAAGTCTGTAATAGTTTTTTGGGTTCCCCCAAACTCTAAAAAACATGCCTCCAACGTGGGGGTTGAAAAGGAACACTTTCCAAAGCTAAAACATACTCAAAAACCTCTTCATCTTCTGTATTTTTATTCTCAAACCCATGCAACACATTTAACAATGGATCAGATGTCAAACGTGGCATAATTTTGGCATGTAATAAGTTGTCAAGCACATCAACACACAAACAATCTTGCACATCACCTGGCCTTTTAGTAGCTTCAAATAAACTGAACACAACAAATTGATCTTGCACTCGAAGTGTAAGTGTTCCAGCCTCTACATCAATTAACGTTCGAGCAGTTGCCATGAAAGGACATCCCAAAATAATTGGTGTTTGCATATCTTCATCCATATCCAAAATCACAAAATCTGTAGGAAGATAGATATTATCCACTTTAATAATTAGGTCTTCAATAATTCCCCTAGGATAAGCAACTGAACGGTCCGCTAGTTGTAGAATAATTGATGTAGGCTTGATTTCTCCTTGTCCTAGTCTCTGAAAAATAGAAAAAGGCATTAAATTAATACTAGCACCCAAATCAATTAAAGCACGTTTAAAATTAGAATTTCCAATTGTGCATGAAATTGTAAAACTCCCTGGATCTTGTTTCTTTGGGGGCAACTTGTGTAGTAGAACAACGCTGCATTGTTCTGTAAGAATCACTTTTTCAAAATCAACAAGCTTCTTTTTCTTTGTGCAAGCATCCTTAAAAAACTTGGCATAAGACGGAATGTTCTTGATGACATCAATTAACGGAAGATTAATCTGAACCTTAGACAAAGTCTTCATAAAATCTGTCAGCTGTTGGTCTTTAACTTTAGGCTTCAACCTTTCGGGATAAGGCATAGGTGGCTCATACACACGATCTGCAACAGTATTTGCACCATTTTCGGAACTGTTCAACGACCGTTCAGAATATTTCTGATTGGCAAATTTTTCAACATTTCCCGAATCTGTTTTTGGCTGTGAAGCCACCTGCGAATTTTGAACACTATTTTCAACTCTATTATCAAAACTTTTGCCATAACGCAAAACTCTAACTGCCTTGCAATCTGCACCTCCCCTTGGATTTGGTTTGGTTTGGCTGGGAAATGTACCTGGTGCCCTTTCTGAAACTTGCAAAGCAATCTGCCCCATCTGTTTTTCCATGTTTTTCATTGCTGCATGTAGGTTTTGGATTTCTTGCATGGTAGTATTTGCCAATTTTTCAATTGCAACCTCCCAAGCAGCCTTAGGTGCAATAGGTTGTTGTACCTGCTATTGAAATTAAGGCCTAGAGTGCTGATCTTTGTCCCACTTTAGATTAAGATGATCTCTCCAACCTGGGTTATAGAAATTTGAATACAGGTCATATCGGGGACGCTGAAAATCATGAGTTATCATGTTGCTATAAAATATGGACAAACATCCTTATGTGGGCAGCTCATAAAATCATGAGTTATCATGTTGCAAATGCTGCAGGCAGCTTGTAAAGGCTGTTGTACAACAACCTGTGAACTTGGTAGTCTCTGTAATAACAAGTCAAATTTTGCATCAAACCGTTTCTCCATTTTTTCAATTTGTGCTGTAACATATGGTGAACCATTAGACATCTCAAAAACTGACCTAGATTGTGGCTGCTCAACTGCCCACTGTTGTGTATCTGCTGCCATTTTTTCAAATAACAAACAAGCCTCTTGTGCATTTTTATCTTTGTACGAACCTCCGCATGAAGCGTTGACAAGAGTTTTTGTAGTCATATTCAACCCTCTGAAAAATATATGCATTTGATCAGTAGTGTTAATACACGAATGTGGACATTTTCTAATCAACTATTTGAACCACTCATACGCCTCATGGAACTCTTCATTTGGTTTTTGGGCAAAAGATAAAATCTGACTTCTCATGTCAAGAGTTTTTGAAGCTGGATAATACTTGTTTAAGAATTTTTCACTAAGTTGGGCCCAAGTACTAATGCTACCAGATGGAAGTGTGAGGAGCCATCTCCTTGCCTGATCTTTTAGAGTGTATGGAAACAAACGCAGCTTAATAGATTCGGCTGAAAATCCCCTCACCAAAATATTTTTGCATCCCACTAAAAATTCTGCAATATGCATGTTTGGATCGTCAGATGATAACCCATGAAATGTAGGTAGAATATTCAACATGTGCTACTTTATTTCAAATGTAGACCCCTCATCCACTGCCGAATAAGTAATGCAACTTGGTATATTTGTGGTATGGGCTGTTAAAGATTCACCCAAAGGCTGACCTGCCTCTGGAATTACAAATGCCATTTTTTCTTTACTGTGCAGGTCCCCAGAAAATGAAGATTGCAGAAAAGTCCCCTGCAGAGAAGGAACCCACTGCAAATTTTGTTCCCGGCGTCCTTTCCTTAAAGTTTGCTCAAGTTCTGGATCAAATGAAATCAAATTTTGCACTGTTGATCGGGTGCTGACCATGCACAGATTATTGAAATCTGTACTGTTGGACTGTTATAATCTGTAAAAATAAAATAAAAATGAAAATTAATTTTTTTTTATATGTATAAACAACAATAACTAATTGAAAATCTGATTAGTAGGGATTATTTTAAATAATCCCCGGCAACGACGCATTTTCTTGATAGGGATTTTACTATTCATGTGAACGGGCTAAAATCTCATATAATACTTGCAAGAATCACAAGGTTATTGTAGTATAAACGGATCTCGCAAGGTCGTTCTCCACAGGGATTATTAAATAATTCAAAACTAATCAAATTTCAATTAATTATTGTAAAGTAGAAATTGAGGTGATTGATTTTATAACCTACTTAAATTAAAAACGAAATTAATTAATTAAAACAAACAATCTGCAATATTAGAACTGGGGGAAAAAGAAAACAGTTTTGGAAGAATCAAATTAAGAAAGCACTAGGGTTCCACCATCACCTAGCAATCCTATGAACTTTTACCAATTACTTATGATCTACACATGCCACTTTGAAGGTTAGATTTTCCTAATTCATATTCTACTTGGAACCTCCAACATAGAATGTATATCTAACATGCAACCCATCCGAACGTTCGGATCAAATCTGAACATGAAAGACTCATTATCCTTTATGAAAATCCTTTGAAAAACCATGCAATCCTTAAGACGTGGTATTCACCCTAAATGAAATTACAATTATTAATCACAAGAAACCAGCGTCAATTTCAGGGAACCTTCCGACCAAAATTGCATCAAATTACTTTTCTAAAGATCCTAATGGTGATCAGGCATTAAAACAATTAGATAGTTTTTATCCCGGTGATTAACAATTCAAAGTATGCATGCAATCAATCATAAGCAATTAAATAAAAATCACATATTCATGCTAAGGTTCAAGGCTTCGCCCTAGCAATAGAAATTAGTTCCGCATATTCATAATTGAAATCATAGAAAATATTATTAAGAAAAGGATTGAAAACACCTTCAAGTAGAAAATCTCCAAAACCCTAGCACTTCTATCTGTCTCCAAAATTGCATAAAATAAAGCGTACCTCAAAACTGTAGACGGCCAAGCAATATATCTGCTAAGCCCCCACACAAACCCTAGGAAACTAAAATTAATAATAAACCAATAAAAATGGAAACATAACCCTAAATTAAATGGTAAAATTCGCCTAAAATCTGAACAGCCACGTTTTGGACCCATAAGCTGCTCCAAAACTGGCCTAATATAGCTGGATTTAATGTTTGGAATATTCTGAACACTTCTCCAGAAGGCCACAAACCCATCCGAGGTCATCTTGGGCTCCAAAAACGCAATTTAAGCCCAAAAACGTCATTTTCCAGCACTGCACACTGCTTCTTTATTCCATTGCCAGAAAATAACTGCTTGGTGAAAAAATCCCAAATTTTGATACAATCAAGCTAAATGAATCACGAACGTCCTCCAACTAGAATGACTCCAAAATTCGTCTGTTTGATCCTGTTTTGCTCCGGAGGAAGTGGAAAGTCCTATATTGAAAATACAAATCAAAGTATCAAAATTCTTCCAAAATATTAACCAAAATATACTAAGATTAGGGTAAAATATATAATATAAAATCTACTCATCAGGCGACCTCTTGATGAACGGTCTCAAACTGCATAGAAGTGGAGGCAGAGACATCAGACCGCTTCAAAACGGCAAATGACGAATTCAGATCCGAGCTTCTCGATCTTTTCAGCAGCCAAGTGAAACTGAGCCATCAACGCCACTTTGGCCTCCTTAGCACACTTGATAGCATCCTTATCAATGTGTATAAACTCAGCTGCTAGTATCAAAGTCTTATGCATTGTGGCAATGAAGGAAGACCTCCTTGAGTAGGCAGGACACTTCGCAAAAGAGTCTAAGCGGATGACAACTTTCCCAACACTGTCAACAAACTTGGCACATCCATCAATGTCCTCAAGTAGGTCAGCCTTCAATAGCGCATAAACCTCAGGAAACTCTCTACCCTCAGACTCGATGGGACCACTCTTAACTGCCCATGCGATCAGATTTCCCTTTCTCAGCAGATGAATCAATCGCAGCAGAAAGAGAAACAGGCCCAAGCGCCACCTTAGCTCCCGACGAACGCTTCGACATAAACCCAATCCGCTGGGCAATCCTTTTAGCAATGGTTGTGGCCACCTTCGGAGCAGCAGGTTTCATAAGCACATGCTCAACAGACTTTTTCATCATCTTAGGAGAAGTCAGATCAATGACAAGCTTCTTCACAGCCGACGAGCCCCCATGAGCAATAGAAAAAATCTTTAACTTCTTCTCGACCGAAGGCTCACGAGCAGGTGAGGAAAATCTCTTCTTTCCACCCTCATTTGCAGCAGGCTCTACAGCAGCGATCAGACGAGCAAGCACCTCATCCTTTATCTACTTTATCTCTTCCTTTAGAGGCAGCCCGCCTTTCTCTCGACGAAGAGGACTGAGCAGCCAGCACCACTCACGGTACTCAACAGGAATGCCCAAGGAGATATGCATTTTCTTCATATCCGCCAAATTTCTTGGAGTTGAGCCAAATTCCTAATCTACACAAAGTAAGAATGACGATCAGTAAACTGAAGTCATGGAGCAACTTAACAAAAATTCAAGCAAGCTAGGAATGAACCAATTCACTTACCACTAATAAAGATAGTCGGGACACGCAGCTCAGAAGAAGAGTCAGACTTCTTCTCTCCACTAATTTCCAAGGTGTCTCTCGCCCTCTCATGATCATCTTTGCAGGAAGCATCAAGCAATCTATGGCGAGACCTCAACTGTCCCACGCCTTCCTTGTGGCCAATCTCAAAGAAGTACCAGAACTCATTTATGGTCAAGCCAAGATCAAAGAACCTGCTCAAGTTTGAGAACCTTACCATCGCACAAACTACATTTGAGGAGCACTGAGCAGGTGTGTATTTCATGGATCAAGTTACCTCCTAAAAAAGATGCGGTATGGGAAAAGTAAATCCCAACATGAAGTAATATAGATGGAATTTCATAGCCCTTTTCCTAGCAGTAGCACATTGGCCTCATGGTTCATGGCCGCTATTATCTTTCACCCACTTGACGCAAACTCCTAATTAAATCGCATGCTTGTACGTCACGAGAAATTCCCGAACAACTCATTGAAATTAATCTTGACATGTACAGCCTTGAAATAGCCCAGCTTTCCAAAAAAAACCACTTTGACGGTACAAATGGGAAGGATACTCGTCACTTTTGTGATCGGAGGAAGACATCTCAAAATCTCTACAAAAAGTACTCATCACTTTTGCCAAGGCATCTCGCTATCATCCTTCATGTGCAGACCAAGCTCTTTTTCTCTCACACTGCATAGCTCAAAAGCCATTGGTCATTCATGCATGCGGCCCGTGCCACTCAGTTCAACATGGGAGGAGGCCCGCACCTTTTTCCCCTCTCCTTCACATTCCTAACACACCACAAAGGGCCTAAGGCCTCACGGCCCAGCATGCCAGCAAGAGAGACCCGGCCTATGCAGGTCTCTCTCTTCCTTTCCCCCACCATAGCAGGCCCCAGCCTACTTCTCCATGTTTGGCCCGTGCCAAGCTTAACCCAGATGGGCTAGAGCCTCACGGCTCTCCCAGCCCAACGCCCTAGCACACCAGCCACCTCAGCTCAAGCCAAGCCGTTCACCTAGCCCACGCTAGCAGCAAATCGACCCCCGTGCGGCACCACCAGTAGCCCCGTGCAACCTTGCCAAGTTTTTCACACATCCTCGGCCTTTGCCGAGCCAATTTTTCAAGTCTCGAGACTTCTAAAAATTCAAGAAGAAGAAAATTTAAATTTTTCTTACCTTGGTGTGGCACAGAGAAGAAGAACAACAACGAGAGACAACTCTTTGCAAGGGCAATAGAAGAAGAAAGATAGAGGAAGGGGAAGAAAAATTTCCTCTGGCTTCTCTCTTCCTTGATAGAATGATGATTGTTCTCCTAATTTATTTAATTCCCTGCTTAAGGCATAATTAAATAGGTATTGGGGGTAATTGGTTTCCTTTTCCTAGAAGAAGTTTAACTCCAAATGAAGAAAGGAGATCAAGTTCAAATTGGGAAACAACTTTACAAGCCCAAGCAGCTTGGGATTTCTACACCTAATATCCTTTTCATGCATGCAGCTCAGTAGGTGTAAGGGTATTCATGGAGCCTAAAATAATCCCAAAAATTATAGAGGCAACACATGGACTTTTGCTCAAGAAAGAGGTTGCCCTCAATAAATGGGCAGACTCCTTAGATACTCACACGCGCAGCTCACACCCCTGAAGGTTTCAGCAGTTGAATACGACTGCCATAGCTCACCTGCCCTTGGCAAGGAAAAGTTAAAGCATTAAAGATAATGATTAATTACCCAAATCCTATTTTTAATACATTCTCAATTGAAGATTGACTCCAATCAAGTAAGTAATCCCAATTTAAATCAATTAGGGATAATTACTCCATTATCTCAAGATATTATTTCCTATTTAATATCTTGAGAATATTTCTCCATAAACATTGGCCAATAGGATGCTGCCATGTGTAGGGTAAAACCCTAACACTATGGTCGTCCATGTTCCCTATAAATACCTCATATTCTACCAAATTTCAGAAGCTTTTGCTACCCCTAAAAAGCCCTAAACACTTTACTCTCTTAGAGAAACTAACTTAGGCATCGAAGATCAATTGGCCTAAATCCCCCCCCCCAACCTCGTGGGCGTGTAAGGCTAAGTCTTTGATCAAATGTGTTGATTGTTTTGCAGGTGTATTTTCTTCAAGATTGAAGAGGCGAAAATTTGCATCTACAAGCGTGACATGCTTACTGACACTGTTATTATTCTTCAAGATAATACCTTTAAGGATGACATGCTTACTAACACTAGTATTATCTTTCAAAATATTGTAATGAGTAGGCCACAATTTGGAACTCTCTAAAAATAATATGTTATAGGGTAAATCTTTATTTACTACTCTCAAGTTTCGTGGTTTTCAACATTTAGTACATGAAACTTTTTTCGTCCTAGAGTTATACATAAAGTGTTAATTTTGAGACAGTCTCATACATCCATTAGTCTGGCCGTCAAGTCTCTCATTAACTAATGACGTGGCGCCCATGTGAACAATGATTGGACACCACGTGTCATTAAGGGGTCCACGTAGAAATAAAAAATTGAAAAAAACAATTTCCTGTCCAAATTTAAAATATTAAAATAATTAATTAAAAAAAAACAAACTAAAACCCCCTTCTTTTCCCCACCCTCCACCCCTCCACCCCTTGCCCACTTGAGCCACCCCTTCTCTCGACACCAACCCCGTCCCCCAATTTTTCCCACCAAACCATCACCTCCTCCTCTCCTCCCTCTACAACATCTCATGCATCGGCAGAACCCTAAACCCCAAAAAACCCAATCCCAAACTTCTCTCCAAAACGGTTAACTTCAGCTGTGTTTCCCTCCACCAAGAAGCAAGCGCGAGAGGTTTGGTTAGCAGAACAAATGCTTTCGCGACGACTTCCTTTCACAGCGTTTCTTTATCGTGGGGGAGGTTCAGCCTCTCGAACTTGCTCCCCTCCCAGATGGTTCAGACGGCGTAGCCTTCTCTCCACTCACTCTTCGTTTGCCCTAATAAAGCTAGCATAATCCCCTTCTGTTCTTCTAGCCCTCAAATCTCCGCCGAACTTGCCGACACAATCCCCCAACCGCCGTCAAAACAAGTAACGCTAATTTCCCTCTAATTAATTTTTCAATCTCATTGTTTTTGCATAATCAAACCATTAATTTATCGTTTTTTCAACACAAGATTGTATTTTGAATGTTTGTTTCGGTTGCAGGGTCCTATTGGGATTCTGAGTTGGTTAGTTTTTAGTCTTAGTCATTTTGATTTATGCTTTTAGATTACAACAGAACTATCACAAATTCAATGAAGCTCAAAGGGGGCAAACAGTGTTGAAGCGGTTGAAGGAAGGCGAAATTGTGGTGCTCATAAGCGATTCTACGATGCTGGGCATCAGTGATCCTGATACAGAATTGGTGAGGGTTTGGATTTTTTGGGGTTTGGGGTTCTGTCGACGAAGGAGATGTTGCAGCGGGAGGAGAGGAGGAGGTGATGGTCTGGAGGAAAATTTGGGGGACGGGGTTGGTGACAGGAGAAGGGGTGGCTCGGGTGGGGAAGAAGAAGGGGTTCTGGTTTTTTTTTTTTTTAAATTAATTATTTTAATATTTTAAATTTGGACAAGAAATTGGTTTTTTCAAATTTTAATTTCCACGTGAACCCTTAATGACACGTGACATATAGTCAGTAACCACATGGGCGTCACGTCATTAGTTAACGTGAGACTTAACAGCCAGACTAACAGATGTATAAGACTGTCCCAAAATTAACACTTTAGGTATGACTTTTGGACGAAAAAAACTTTATGTACTAAATGTTGACAACCACGAAACTTGAGGGTGGTACACTGAAATTTACCCTATGTTATATGTATAACTGGATGTAAGCACTATAAATTACTCATTTCTCACTCACCCACCCCCAAACACTTGATATATGGTTTATAAAACAAAACAAAAAACCATACGGATAATCCAATGAGAGTTGTTTCACTTCTCATATTTGTAAGCATTGCAATAAACATTAGCATTTGCTTACGCAATGGCAATCTGATCAGTGCGCCATGCAAAGAATATGATAGACAAGCACTTTTGATGTTACAGACTAACATGGAACTGAAGATCCCTAATAGAATTTTCTTGTTACAAACTCTAACAACCATTATGGAGCAATTTTTTAGAAGGAGATAGACCTGCAAAAGAAAGTTGAATTGTCCACAAGATCAATTAGAATTCCTTGAAAAAAATCCAAGTTTCGTACGCTTAACGGAACATCTAGTCCAGTTTAAAAAATGAATATAAGGGAATTTGCAGTGGTAAATAGTGGAATTTTTAGGAGACTCCTTTCGGGTTGAAAAAAGCAGACAAAATAATATAAAACGTAACTTCAGGTTTTTATATTCCCTCATAGCAAAATTAACATTAATACAACACCACACAGACATCAGAAAAAAAGAGATGCAAGATAAAATGTTACAGATAACATGGCGGCTGAGATGGCGTGCCACACCAGTGATGCTCAATTAACAGGTTCTTTCCCAACTTTTGACCTTATCAGTGTTACAAATGAGATAACCAAATCCTAATTCAATTGTGGAAATCATATTTCACAACAGTTCGCATGTGTCTAATTAAGTGTCAAATATCGCAAACTTTGTCCAATAAGTAACCTTAAACGACCAGATACACCTCCTTGTTGTCAATCTCTTTCCTTTCATTTCTTTCAACCACTGTCACCACCACCGCCCTCACCCCCATTCCTCCACCATCCTAAGAACTAGTCAGTAACGCGTTGGTCTACCATGATGTGGGGATGGATGTAGTAAAAATAGCAGCTCTTTGGTAAGCAATCGTGACTTTGCCTATTGCTTAAACTACAATTTATTAGTATTGCAACCTTTTCGAGTGCAATTATGCCAAGTACCACATGCAACTCGTTCCTTAGGAAATTTCTTGGCTCTGCTCTTGAGTGTGACACGTTCACTGATGATGGTATTATCTTTCAAAGTAATGCCCTTGAGCGTGACACGTTCACTGATGATGGTATTATCTTTCAAAGTAATGCCCTTGAGCGTGACACGCTCAATGGCGCTGGTATTATCTTTCAAAATATTGTATTGAGTAGGCCCCAATTGGACCTCCTCTCCTCAATAATATGTTATATATATAACTGGATGTAAGCACTATAAATTACTCATTCCTCACTCACTAACCCCAAACACTTGATATATAGTTTATATAGAGAAGAAAAAAAAACCATATGGATAAATCCCATAAGAGTTGTTGTTTCACTTCTCAGATTTCTAAGCATTGTAATACCATTAGCATTTGCTTATGCAATGGCAATCTGATAAGTGCGCCTTGCAAGGAATATGAGAGACAAGCACTTTTGATGTTGAAGCAAGACCTCAAGGATCCTTCAATCCAGCTTTCGTCTTGGGTTGGCGGCAAAGGAGACAACTGCAACTGGACTGGAGTTATATGCGATAAAAAACCAAGTCATGTCCTTGAGTTATAGCTTGTCCTGGAACAAGTCTTTGGGTGGTAAGTTAAAGCATCTTAGCTACCTGGATCTACAAAGCAATCATTTTGCAGGAATACAAATTCCTAGCTTCTTAGGTTCTTTGAAAAGTATTAGTACAGATGTTTCGGTACGATTGCATCGGTACATAAGTTCGGTACGATTGCATCGGTACATAAGTTCGGTACGTAAGTTTCAGTACGATTGCATCGGTACATAAGTTCGGTACGAATGCAACAGTACATAAGTTTCGGTATGAATGTATTAGTACAGATGTTTGGGTACGAATGTATTAGTACATATGTTTCGGTATGATTGTATTAGTACATAAGTTTTAGTACAAAAATTGGTACATAAGTTTCGGTACAATTGTTTCAGAATATAAGTTTTGGTACGAATGCATCGGTACATTAGTTTCGGTACGAATGCATCTGTACATAAGTTTCGGTATGAATGCATCAGTACATAAAAAATTTAAAAATTTAAAAGAAAAAAAAAACCATCAAACTTTATATGCGATACACTGCCTAGGATTTATCTTTAAAACTTCTAGGCCTAATTTCTGAAGCTAGGAAGATTTTTTGAGCAGACATTAAACAAAAAATAAATAAATAATTCTGCCCAAATTTTTACCACACAAGTGTTTTTGGGGGATTGACCAGGGACCATCTGTGTGCATGGAAAACTAGTTGTTATAAGAATAAGGCATGCCGCACTTTTCTTTTTCCATTTCGTATTTTTCTTCTTGACTGACCTAAGAACTAGTCAGTAACGTGTTGGTCTACCAAGATGTGGGGATGGATGTAGTAAAAATAACAGCTCTTTGGTAAGCAATCGTGACTTTGTCTATTGCTTGACCTACAATGTATTAGTCTTGCAACCCTTTTGAGTGCAATTATGCCAAGTACCACATGCAGCTCGTTCCTTAGGAAATTTCCTAGCTCTGCTCTTGAGCGTGACAAGTTTACTGATGCTGGTATTATCTTTTAAAGTAATGTCCTTAAGCGTGACACGCTTAATGGCGCTGGTATTATCTTTCAAAATATTGTATTCAGTAGGCCCCAATTGGACCTCCTCTCCTCAATAATATGTTATATATATAACTGGATGTAAGCACTATAAATTACCCATTCCTCACTCACTCACCCCAAACACTTGATATATAGTTTATATAGAGCAGAAAAAAAAAAAAAAAACCATATGGATAAATCCCATGAAAGTTGTTGTTTCACTTCTCAGATTTCTAAGCATTGTAATACCATTAGCATTTGCTTATGCAATGGCAATCTGATAAGTGTGCCTTGCAAGGAATATGAGAGACAAGCACTTTTGATGTTGAAGCAAGACCTCAAGGATCCTTCAAACCAGCTTTCATCTTGGGTTGGCGGCAAAGAAGACTGCTGCAACTGGACTGGAGTTATCTTCGATAAAAAAACCGGTCATGTCCGCGAGTTATAACTTGTCCTAGAACAAGTATTTGGGTGGTAAGTTAAAGCATCGTAGCTACCTGGATCTACAAAGCAATCATTTTGAAGGAATACAAATTCCTAGCTTCTTAGGTTCTTTGAAAAGTTTAAGATATCTCAACCTTTCAGAAGCAGGGTTTGGAGGAACAATTGCTCCTCAACTAGGAAACCTCTCAAGTCTTCGCGCTCTTGGTCTGTTTGATAACAATTTTGTAGTTGAGAACCTTCAATGGATTTCTGGCCTTTCTCTTTTGCAACACCTGAATATTTCTGCTACACAACTTAGCAAAGTATAACATTGCTGCTACAGAACTCCCATCTCAGCTGGTAGAACTATATATGTATTTTTTGTGATCTGGATGTCCTACCAGACGGAATTTCGAACATGATTAGTCTTCAAGTCCTTGATCTCTGTTAAAACTCTATCAGTTCTATAATTCCCAAATGGTTGTATACATTTAGCTATCTTGGAAACAATAGTTCTTTCAGAAAATAACTTTCATGTTGAAATTTCAAGTTCCATTGGAAACTTGACGGCCCTTGTCAATCTTGACACATCAGACAACCAACTTGATGGGAAAATCCCATCAGACTACACATCTGCCTCTGTAAGCTGATGGATCTCGAATTTTCGAGGAACAATTTCAACGGAAGCATTGCAGAAATATTTGAAAGCTTGTCTACATGCAATTCAAGTCGCATTGGGTCATTGGGTCTATCAGATAATAATCATTCTGGGCATATGTTTCGGTACGAATGTATCGGTACATAAGTTTCAATACAAAAATCGGTACATAAGTTTCGGTACAAGTGCATCAGTACATAAATTTCGGTACGAATGCATAACATAAGTTTCAGTACAAAAATTGGTACATAAGTTTTGGTACAAATGTATTAGTATAAATGTTTCGGTACGAATGTTTTGGTAGATAAGTTTCGGTACGAATACATTGGTACATAAGTTTCGGTACGAATACATTGGTACATAAGTTTCGGTACGAATAGATTGGTACATAAGTTTCGGTACGAATGTAATAGTGCATATGTTTTGGTACAAATGTATTAGTACATATGTTTCTGTACAAATGTATTAGTACATATATTTCAGTACCAATATATCGGTACATAAGTTTTGGTACGATTGCTTTGGAATATAAGTTTGGGTATGAATGCATCGGTACATAAGTTTCGGTATGAATGCAGAACATAAGTTTTGGTACGAATGTATTAGTACATATGTTTTGGTATGAATGTATTAGTACAGATGTTTCGGTATGAATGTATTGATACATAAGTTTCAATACAAAAATCCGTACATAAGTTTCAGTACAATTGTATTAGTTTTGGTACGAATGCATCGGTACTTAAGCTTCAATACGAATGTATCAATACTTAAGTTTTGGTACGAATGTATTGGTACATATGTTTAGGTACGAATGTATCAACACATAAGTTTTAGTACAAAAATCGGTACATAAATTTCGGTACGATTGCTTCGTAATATAATTTTTGGTAGAAATGCATCGGTACATAAGTTTCGGTACGAATGCAGAACATACGTTTTAGTACAAAAATCGGTACATAAGTTTCAGTACGAATGTATTAGTACATATGTTTTGGTACGAATGTATTAGTACATATGTTTTTGTACAAATGTATCAGTACATATGTTTCGGTACGATTGCATCGGTACATAAGTTTCGGTACGAATGCAACGGTACATAAGTTTCGATACGAATGTAGTAGTACATATGTTTGGGTATGAATGTATTAGTACATATGTTTAGGTACAAATGTATTAGTACATAAGTTTTAGTACAAAAATTGGTACATAAGTTTCAGTACAATTGCTTTGGAATATTAGTTTCAATACATAAGTTTCGGTACGAATGCAAAACATAAGTTTTGGTACGAATGCAGAACATAAGTTTCGGTATGAATGCATTGGTACATTTGTTTCGGTACGAATGCATCGGTACATAAGTTTTGGTATTAATGCATCAGTACATAAGTTTCGGTACGAATCTATCGGTACATATGTTTTGGATCATACATAGATACGTAATATGCATATACATAGATACGTAATATGCATATACATAGGTAATTAATATGCATATACATATGGAAAAAGTTTCTCTCAACTCGATTTGCTCGTTATTTTATTGGTCTCTACGTGTAAAATATTTGCTCGAATATTTCTATCATATTTCCCTGATCACCTATTCTATTTCTAATTAATAATCAAGGAAATATTGTGGTAGGTGTACAATGTGTAGTCGACGCAAGGAACCTTTGGCAACCTGGTATTTGCTTAATTAATAATTAAGGATTGTGATAATCCCGCCATATGTAAATGCAACACGGCTGGTCTGTCTGTTTGTCCCAAGGAACTGGAGATACTAATGTCTGAACCCTCATCTGCATACTCGAAAGAGTTTCATTCAGACCCTAATAAGGAAACCCTGTAATAACAAGTCTTTAATTCTTTGTGGAGAAATTCTTCGGCTTGAAGATAATTTCCTCAGTGGATAAATTCCTGACTGTTTGGACTATTTGCAAAACTTGACACTTCTCAACTTAGGAAACAACAGTTTGTGTGGGAACATTCCAACCTCCGTTGGACACTTAGGACTCCTCTAATCGTTGCACCTGCGCAATAATCACTTATTTGGAGAAGTACCTATTTCCCTACAAAATATGAGTCCTTGTTCCTTCTTGGCCTTTACACAAAAGAATTTGTTGGAAGTATACCAACATGGATTGGTAAAAGCCTTCCAAATTTGGGAGTTCTTAGCCTCCGTTTGAACATGCTTCACGGCAACATTCCTCATGAACTGTGCAGTCTTCGAAATCTCCAGATCCTAGACCTCGCGGACAACAACCTTTCTGGAGCAATACCAAAGTGTTTCAAGAATTTCACAACCATGGCAAATTTTTCAAACTTGGGATGTTCTCCTCTGGATCATATGCTTTTGGTTATGCTACTTTCGAGGAAAACTACGTAGAGAAAGCAATAGAAAAGGTAGAGAAGTAGAGTACAACAAAATACTTACTTTGGTGACAAGCTGGGACCTTTCAAGCAACTTCATATCCGGAGAGATACCCGAAGAGTTGACCAGGTTGGAAACATTCCTTCAAAGATTGGTGATACGAGATGGTTAGAATCTCTCGTTTTCTTGAGAAACAAACTTATCGGTCAGATTTCTCCAAGCATGTCAAAGTTAACATTTCTAAGCAACTTGAATTTGTCCTACAACTATCTGACAAGACAAATTCCAGAAAGCACACAGCTTCAGAGCATTGATCGGTCGAGTTTCTTTGGCAATAAACTTTGTGGACATCCACAAGAGAAGTGCAGCATAAAACATGTTGGAAGTCCAGTTTCATTGGGTAATCAAAGGGAGGGAATTGCTTGTTTGCTTGAAGATGGTTGGTTCGATCTGAGCTTGGGACTAGGGTTTGCATTTGGTTTTTGGAGTGTTCTTGCCACGTTGTTGTTGAACATGCCGTGGAGCACTGGGTTTTCACGGTTCCAAAATAACATTGTAAGCAAGCTCTATGCCATAATTCAAGAGAAAACTATAAGCATTCGAACTTGAGTGCAAAGGAAAAGTGCATTGGTTTAACCAACTTGGCTACGCCAATGTTTGAAAAGCTATATGGTATTATTGTTGAATCTTCTTAACTATTTCTGCATGTATAAGTTGTACCAATAATTATGTTTGTGTATGCGAACAGAGTAATTTTCTTGCTAATTTCAAACAAATACACAATCACAATGACAGTATTCCAAACAAACAATTGCATAACAGGAATCTAATTACAGACTACTCATCAACTTAGCATGCTTCTTTTTCAAATGAGATAACTACAAATTGCTTTAATCACTCACACAACTCCTAATTCAATTGGAAAAATCATATTTCACAACAATTCACACGTGCCTAATTGAGCGTTAAATATCGCAAACAATAAGCAACCTTCCAAGACCATACCTCCTCCTTGTTGAATTCCGAGAAGCTCTTGGCGGAATGAAGTTTAGTTCTTTCCTTCACTTCTCTCTACTTGCGTGAATCACCTCTTGTAAATATGACAATTTCAATACCATCAAAAGCTTAGGTTCATAGCATCAGAATAATTATTTTAAATTGAACATGCCATATGATCGTAATGTCATGCCACTATCAAAACAGAAATATCAGTGCCTTCAGATTACTATAATCGAAGTACATAAACAAATAAGGAAATAAATGCACGCCAAATAGGGGTTTTATATTGGGAGCCATGTAAGGTTGTCACACAAATGCACCAGGTACCGACAGTTAAGGAGTCTCGAATAAACAGATGGATATGGATCATATAAACATTCCAGAGTTGAGTAAGATAAAACAAAGATAATATGGCATCACAACAGGCTTCATATTCCATGCGATATGCAGAACAAAATAACCAATCTTCCACATACTTAATGATACCATCTCATTCAACCAATAATTAATGATAGAACAGAAAGATGGTGCATGATGCATTAGCTAGCAATACATGCAAGTGTGGGGTAAGAATATGGTGACCCTTGTTCCCGGATCAGAAACTTGGTTTTTCATCTCGAAAAAAAAATCTAGAGTCAGACACAGAAGTCCTTATGATAAAACCAAAACCATAAGGAGACAAGTGTTCATCCTTGTCATCACCATCAAACTAACAAACGTAATTGGGTCCTGTTTGGATCAAAACTTGAACTTTGGGCTCAGGAAAGGGGCTGGCCCAAAGGGATGCCTAAAGGAAGAGTCGGCCTAAGCCCAGCCAAAGCCCAGAAGGCAAAAAAAGGGCTTTTCTGATTTGATGCAGCTCATGAAGACCACTTGCTCACCTACCCAAAAGCCAAGTGGTATAGACTGACCAGCTATACAGCCCATAAAGTACTTTATAATGGCAGAACAAGTAATATAGCTGATGAGTCACTGCCTCTCAAGTTGCATTCGGGCAGGGCTGCTACTATAAGAGGTCAAGCTGAGTTGTCTATAAAACAAGAAAGAGAAATCAAGACTAAGGACACTCAAACAAACAAACAAATGCAAGCACAAACTCTGCTCAAAGCCAGATTTGCCTTCAGAACGAAGCTGTAGTCAGCCTAAGCTTTCATCCCTCTCGGGACAAGCCTTCACTCAAACCCTTGTAATAGCTCTGCTACCCTGTTCAACCTTGCTGTAGTATCGATTTCTCTTTGTAAAACTCCTCTCCTTACCTCTCCCTAAAAGCTCTCAGACCCTTGATAAGCCACAAAGATAGGAACCTGCAAGACGACCAGGCTTGCCCGACAAGGTTAAACCTTGCCCGACCTTCTTTGTTTTTGTCTTTTCATTCATTAGCCTAGCAATATGTTGTATACTTCCAGTTGTATTCAAGTTATTTCTAGTAAGATGACTATTAAAAGAATCTCTTAGTACTTGGATCCGATTTGAATATATCTTCATTGTTCAAACCAGATCTAAGTTCTAAGCCCTCGGGCATGTAAATTTGATCAGTTGAAAGTCCTTGGCCTCAAGGCATAAAAAAGAACCTTATGTGGACTTAACTCATCCACGATAGCCCTTGATAAACAAGAAGTTCGAAGTTACTTGGTGCGCAAGTAATCGACCTACCCCTTAGTTTTATTTCTATTATATTATGATTATCATAGAACGCTTAACCATGGAATGGATTCTGATAGGAAGCCTCAAGGCCTACACCTAAGGCCCCACAAAGGCACCTATTTGGATTCATTCCATTCCGCGGTCTGGAACGTTTGAGTATAAGAACGAATTCTGATGGGAAGCCTCAAGGCCTACACCTAAGGCCCCACAAAGGCACCTATTTGGGTTCGTTATATCTCTCAGATTCGGGTAATCAGAAGTATAATAGTTGTAAGGCTCCTGCAATCAATCGAACGAATATTATATGTTCGAGCACTGGTTTAGTTATTGATGGGAAGCCTCAAGGCCTACACCTAAGGCCCCACAAAGGCACCTGTTATAACGAACACGGTTTCTTGGGCATATATATATATATATATATATATATATATATATATATATATATATATATACACAACTAAAACGCGACATCCATTTTACATCTGCCATGCTAAAGATGGCAGTGGCACGCCTGAGTACTTAGAAGTTAATCTTGATTGTGAGCCTCAAGGCCTACACCTAAGGCCCCACAAAGGCACCTCTCAAAGTTAACGCTGTCCTTCTCTTCCAGCCTTGCCCGATAAGCCGTGCCCGACGAGTCTTGCCCGATAAGCCGTGCCCGACGAGCCTTGCCCGACAAAGCCCGACAGTGAAGCAGAAGCCTGACAGCAGCCCTCAACTGGCGCCAACCTCCCGGGGAGCTGTGCGCTCGTCCGCCAGGAAACGTCCCCGACGGAAATTCCTGACGCGAACAGGTCCCAAGAGACTAGATCCTGGATATGTACAAATCCTCTCTGGTTTACTCTCACTAAATACCGCACATGAGAGCTACACAGCACAAGCCTTCCCCAAAGGAGAAAAGGGGTACAAATACTCAATTCTTTATATGACAAAGTACATAGCTTCCCAAGTACAAGTTTTATATACTTACATGTGCACACGGAGCCACCTTAGGCTCAGAGGGGGCGGATGCCCCCACTCATTTTTGTGTGTGAAAAAAAAAAAGTACTCTTTCAATTGTTTGTGGCATTAGTATTAACTCTTTCATGCGCTATTTTTATTGTTGAAAGAGCATTTTCGGCAATAAAATTTATGAAGATCGATAGTGAAATTGTATGAGAGACTAATGGAAAAATGATAACATGGTTATTTTTGTAGAGAGAGATGTTTGATGGTATTGGTAATGAGGTTGTTATGCAACGCTTTCAAAACATAAAAACACATCGATGGATATTGTGATATGTTGTATGAAAAATCTTATGGACTAATATATATGTGTTTTGTTTAGTATATTCTTGAACTTTTTAATTTGTGATTTTGTTGTTTAAAGATGCCCCATCCATGCAGATCTCTGACTTCATCCTTGCATGTGCACATAGGAAACTAAAATAAGCACAACAAATTGGAGCAATATATCCTTGTTTCTTCCAATGGAAAAAAAGGGTAACGAGATTATGAAAAACAGTTGACAAGACACGGTGCAGATTTCCCAAGACTAAATATTCACTTCTACAAAGGTACATAATTGCAAAGTACAAATTCCCCAAGTTTGAATCAGTAAAGCTTGAACAATCAAGATAAGCAGGAGAAATCGTAACAATTATTCTCTGATTCTTACAATGTACGAGAGACAATAAAGCTATTGAACATCATAAAGATCAAAAGTTATCTAAGATTGAAGTTTGTTCCTGGAGAGAGTAAGAATAAAAATGTGTCAACAATTTTCTAAAACCAGAACTTGGTGAACAAGTTTTGCAAGATGAAGTTGGATTTAGACTCGTTTGAAATTATTTTTATAAAAAATGTTTACACTCAGAAGCGCTTCCGTTAGAAACATTATCAGTAACAAATTAAATTTTTTATAAAAATTCAAGTATTCTTGTAATCATAAAAAATGAAAAATAGTTTGTATCCAACACCAATAATATTTGAGATAAATGTACTTCTTTTTCTTTATTTTTTTTTGGGGGGAATAAAGGTTATTATTCATAAGGCTTAGGCATGCTTTTTTTATATCAATTCAGAAGTGTTGATGTGATGATAAACCAAACATTAAAGAGTCTTTAATAGTTTTTTTTTTTTTTTTTAACTCTAGACGCAATAGTCATACACAGAATAATTTTCATCAAATAAAAGGCACAGCATTGTTTATTTTCTGCTAAAATACACATCAAGCTGAATATGAAATAGTTGCACACCGTTGCCTAAGGCTTATGTGCTGTGGAAACTGAAAATCTTCCGGGAGAGAATGCAAATTAGCAACCTAATAAATGAAGGTCCATAAAAGATCAAGATAAGGAAAACTAATGAAAAGAGCTTGAAAACTTTGAGTTTTAATGATAAAGACAAAATAAAGAGTAAAGTGAATAGTACCAGGATTGACTTTTTAGTATAAAAATGTGGTTTTTCGTTAAAGTGAACAGTACCAGGTGCTTTTCGTTAAAGCTCCCTAAAAGATATGTAGAAACGAAATTAGCAGCTTGGGGTAAAGTATCTAAGGTGTTGCTCCTTCAATGAAGATGCTTTATCCTTATTCTTTGGCTGCATGCATGTCACAATTTTGTAAATGTCAAGCAGCGCATAAGTCATTGAAATTGTTTCTTACTTAATCCTTATGACCAGGAACTGAACTGTGAACTATGAGAACTTGAGTCCAATAATTGGGTCCCAAGAGACTAGATCCTGGATATGTATAGATCCTCTCTGGTTTAATACTCAATAAATACTGCACATAAGAGCTACAAAGCACAAGCCTTCTGAAAGGGAAAAAGGGTACTAATATTTACTTCTTAATACGATAAAGTGCATAGCTTTCCAAGTACAAATCTTACATACTTACATCATTGTACATTGGAAACTTTAGGAAAAAAAAAATGACATTGGAAACTAAAACAAGCACAACAAAATGTAGCAATATATCCTTATTTCTTACAATGGAGAAAAACCGATAACGAGATTATTAAAAACAGATGACATGAGACAGTACAGATTTCCCAAGTTTAAATTTTCACTTCTACAAAATCAGGTACATAATTTCCAAAGTACAAATTTCCCAAGTTTAAATCAGTACAGATTGTTTACTAAAAAAAAAAATCAGTACAGATTGAACAATCAAGATAAGCATGAGAAATCGTAACAATTATTCTTTGATTCTTACAAAGAAAGCTACTGAACATCCTAAAGATAAAAGTTATCTAAGATTGAAGTTTGTTCCTGGAGAAAGTAAGTTCCTTACTTCCATCAAATGTTCATCATTTGAAATGTGAAGTGAAATACGGAGATTTGTCAACAACGCTTCTTGTTCCCAGCTTAAGGACCCAGAAGCATGCATTGCCACCAGAATACTGCGATAAGCATTCAATTCTAACCTATGTATTCCTGCTGCTACATCCTCTTTCAGAGGACGGGAAAAGTTTTCTTGCAGATCTTCACGGCAACAAAAAGTCTCTGCATCACTAGAAAGGGTATCTGCATCTTGACTAGTACCTGATAAATGACCGGACAACTTATTTGAACTGCTACTAATAACACTGCAACTACCAACAGAGCATGCATCATTATTACTATCATTAAATTCTGAGCTTCTTTCAACAAAACAAGAAATAACACCATTTAGCTTCTCCCTCTCCTTTTCAAAACATCCAGTTGTACAACAATTCATAAAGGAAGCATGCATGTATTTTTCACCCAGATTTTCTCGCGGGTAAGCAACAGCATCTACCTTTTTGAGCGAGTAAGATGGGGACCCAGCAAAAACACTTTGACGCTCACACCCCTTCTCAATTGCCCTCACCTTTCGAGAATATCCCTCAATAGAAGAGCTATCTGGAGAAGCTCTCTTCAACGATCCAGATGAAACACTATGGGAATCCTGACAACTGATGTTGTACATAGGAGGTAAACAACCATTTCCATTGGGTAACTTTATTTTTGCATTCATTTGTGGGACTTGCGAGCTCATCTGATTGTCGGGACCCTGTCAAAAGGAACCATAAGGAATATTAGTAAGCAAATAAAATAAAAGAAAGGCCTGAAACTGTTATCAATATGTTAAACAAGTTAGAGAATGATAAAAATACATAAAACAACAATGAGCCAGATAGAAGTTTACCTTTCCGATCACAACCCATCTGTCATTATTCCATAATTGGCGAGCCCGGATCCTATACTTGTGGACTCTTAACTCCTCAGAAGATCCAAGTAGCCTAGCCAAGTAATAATTTTCATCCAAGACCTTCAACACCGTGGCCATTTTCCAGAAACCATCATCAAACAACTCGGCAACATCACCAACTGCCCAACTCTCCACTCTTCGGACAGGCGGAGGGCAAGGCCTGATATCCTTCCTTGAGACTCTCTGCATATCTGCATGACTGTCCTTGCCAGACCAATCATAGCTAACACTATATGTGTGCCCATTACCAGAAACAATCACAGCACAGCGCCATGCTCCTGTAGGCGCCTCCTTTTGGCTAAGTACCTCCACTTTGCTCCTCTTCTTGAATCTCATAATGACTACCAATATGTCAAAACCTGTAACAACCAAGAAATTAAATCGTCCAATCAGAAAGGAAGCATAAGAGTTTCGTAAAAGCAATAACTAGATGAAAACACAATGATAAATCAGCAGCAGATACACATTTGTTAAACTTAGAAAGGGGACACCTTTTCCAGATTGAAGTGAAACAGTTTACAAATTCAAAGTATGTTGACTAAGCTAATAAAACAAAACAAAAAATAAGCAAAATATACTCAACCCAAAGCCCCAATATATCAAACTGTACCAAGCTAATGAAAAGCCCCAAATTTGAATACAGTATCAGACTCGGAGTTTTTGGGCAAGCAATTAACACCAAAATGTTTCACAAAACAATCCAAACGTATTCAATTTAACATAAAAGTAAACGAACAAAGCATTGAAAGCGTATATTCCAAACCCTAGAAATCAAAATTAGAACAGATTTGACTCACCTTGCTTGAGATTTTTCGAAATTCGATCAATACGCGAACAATATTGCTCTGGATGCTTTGTGTACCGGCTTCAATTAGGGATTTCCAGTCTGTAGGGGTTGAGAATTGCGAGCTTGGAATTGGGAGGAAAATTAGAAAGTTAGGGTTTGCACTTTCATGTTTGTGTGAGAATATGAAGAAAATGAAATTGTTTACGAATTTTATATTTTGGTTCTTTTATTTATTTACTCTTTTTTTTTTTTTTTTTCGTTTGAAGTTTTGCCCCCGGCCAGAAGGGAGCTTACCGTTGGGTTAATTTACACCTAATTTATATATAAGGTTCTTTTATGCTTAAAGATGTTTATTAATTAATAAAACTCTTATTTCTTAAAAATATTAATAAAAGGAAATGAATTTAATTAAATATAAAGAAGACAGAACCACCTTTTATATATATAACTGAGCTTTCTTAGAATTACATAATAGTTTCCAAATTGCATTTTCAAATATTAGCATATCCTAGATAACAGCCCCTATGCATTCAAAATTAAGAAAAGAATTAGGGGCCTCAACTATTGTATCAAGCTTTAGAAATAGACCAAGTAGTTCTTTCATTCACAAATAGATTAAAGAGAACCAAATTTTATACTCAAGTCTAAATGAAAAATAGCAATTTGTAATATTTGATTCATTTAGCAAAAAAATGAAGTAAATAATGCTAAAGGGAGAAGTAAGTAAACCTTACGTTTTATTCATCTTGTTGCATATGCCATGATGTTAGAACATCTTTATATACAACATTCCTTGTATAAAACTCCAGATTGTCCTGCAATGACACCATTTCTTATAAGGACTGTATGGAAACTCCTCTTGACAAAGCTACATAAAGATGGTCATGGTTGAACACATGATTAGGGAGATAGACACCCACATATGAAATTGTTTGGCCTTGAGATTTGTTTACGGTCAGCGCAAAGCTTAATCTTATAGAAATTGTCGACGTATAAAAGAGAACGAAAACTTTACATTTTCCGAAGGCTTCAAAGGAATGCGTGGCAGGAAGACTCTTGTACCCTTAAAATGTCCAGTTAATATTTCAACATCAATGCAATTTGGAAAGAATCGCCTACATATCAACCTTGTTCCATTGCATAACCCAGTTTTTGGATCAATATTTCTAAGGAGCATGATTGGTGCACCCAACTTCAACCTCAACTTATGAGTAGGTAAGCCACCTGGAATTATAGAATTCAAAAACTCTTGTTGGTATAAGTTTTGAGGGTCATCGTCAACTCTATCAAAGGAGTAATAAATATGTTGTTCCCTAGGAAATGAGTTTAACACCACTTCATTTAACTTGTCAACGTCATCATTCCTTGGGGTGATGATAGTCCTATCAACCATATAAGAAATGTTGAAAGCATTCTCCTCTAATCTTGGAAATACAAAACCAATAAGCTCACTAATTGATTCATCGCCATGCCAAGGAATAATCAATGAATCCGGGATTCTAATCATATCATCTTCTACAAATGACTCATTTCCATCACCAACACAGAGTAGGAATTCTGCAAAATCAGGGTCTTGTTGAGCTCTCATATTATGTTTCAACCGGATAACTTGAATCTCGTTCCATAATGAGGACTTTACAATGCATGCATCTATTGTTTGCGCTTTTGGTTCCATGAGGCACAATGGGAAGAACTTGACGAAAATCTCTTCCAAAAATCATCACTTTGCCACCAAATTGTGTTTCCATGCCTGTTATATCTCGTAAGGTTATATCTAAAGCCTCAAATGCTTTCCTATGAGTCAGCTTCATCCCATATAAGAACAATTGCAAGCCTTAGAAGTTCCCCCAAATCTGATTGCTTGCTTATAGAGCAAGTGTTGGTGGACAATAAGTCGATAGGAATCTTAAATTGTGAATGTAATGTTCTTCCTCCGGGTAAAATAGTAGCTACAATACCAGATGTGGCTGTTGCAATAGTTATGAGGCCATCACTCCTTAACGAAGCAAGAATTGCACGATAAAGGTAAGTCTTTCCAGTACCGCGCGGGGCCATCTACAAAGAAAGCTGCTGATTGATTACATGTAACAACTCTCATGATTGTGTCGAATGCGGTGTGTTGATCAGTGTTTAATGTCTGAATTGATTGCAGGTCTTCTGGGGGAAATGAATCGCGAGCTCATCTTGTATATTTGTTGTTGCTGAGCTATTTATGGACATATCAATTTATGAAAGATCATAATCACGAATTCTTTTACCATGTTGTTGTAACAATGCATTCAGATCCCGCAACAAAAGATTGATGATAACCCTATTATTTGAGCTGCTAGATGTTGGGTGCAATTCCTCCCATAAATTACGCACTCCAATAGGTTCACAATACACTAATATTGTGACAAATAACCTACGCAAAGCTTATGGCATGTGAGTTGTTGCAGCTTCTAGGAGGCATTAGTGAAGTGTGAAGGCGACGGGGAGAACCGCCTAGCACCACTACCTAACACCGCCAAGGCCACCTAGGAGCGCCCAGGCAGGCTAACAACTCCCCAATTTTGTCCACCGTTTGGCACCCAATCGGGATCGGGACGACACCTCACCACTCAGTGTCGATTTTTACAACACACAAGTAATAACTATACAATTCCCCAAAACTATTGGATCTGGAGGCAAAAACAATTCTGGCTTCAAGGCCCTCAAAGATCTTCGTTTTCATCATGTTGGTGTGACCGAGTTCTTATTGTCCAACTGTCCAACATTTTTAAAGTAAAAACAAAAATGTGTCCAACAATTTTCTAAAATGAGGACTTGGTGCCACTTCGTACTACGGTCTACTATTTCTCCTCACTTGTAAGTAAGAGGTCTTAGGGTCGATTCTCGCCAAAAGCGATTGAACCACATTATTATGACTCGCCCATTATGAGGCTTAGCCCAACTCTCTCACCCCCATAATGTAGATAATATCGCTTGTTAAAAAAATAAAAAAAAAATAAAAAAGAACTTCGTGAACAAGTTTGGCATGATGAATTGTCTTTGGGCACAATTGGAATTGTTTTTATAGAAAGTATTTACGCTCACAAGCACTACTGTTAAGAATATTATCATAAACAAATTGATTTTTTATTAAAAATTCAAGTGTTCTTGTAATCAGAAAAAATGAAAAATATTTCAAATCCAATACACCAAAAATATTTGAAATAAAAGGTTTTTTTTTTGGAAAAATAAAGGTTATTATTCATAAAAATAGAGGTTAGGCATGCTTTTTTTTTTTACATCAATTCAAGAGTGCTGGTGTGATAATGAAAAGTTTTGGAGTAATAAACAAACATTAAAGAGCCTATAATAGTTTTTTTTTCAACTCTAGACGCAACAGTAGCTCACGCGCACTTAAGTTACTTTCTACCGTTGATGCGTCATAAAAATTAACGGCATTCACCGATACATTTGTGCGCATCTATCCTAGTAGTTACAGTTTTTCCTTGTCAAAATTAACTTAAAACGACAACTAAGACGGAGAAATAGTCAAACTAGAGCTATTGAGACAATTGAAAAGGAAAATTAGAAGTCCAAGATGGAACAATGACAACATCATTACCCATCCAAGCCAGCACATTTGCTGCATATTTAGTTTCATAAAACGCTTAACTTTCTTATTTCTCTATATTTATCTTCTATATGTCATCTACATTTCTTCCGCATCCCTTCCATCATCCTTCTTTCGCACTTCTTCATTGCTAAACGGACCCTAGGGTTGCCAACATTTTGCAGTAGAGATTATTTTCCAAAACAGTTTCTTGGGTCCGGCTACAATGGTATATACCACTTAATGACATGAACTTTATACAAAATCTAACTATTGCAAACATCTTTCTCCAATATTCCTTCAGTGTTTGTAGAACCAGTAATGGTGTCCCCAAAATTGGACTCCGACTGGTCACTGCAATTCTCGAATTCAAGAAAGCTTTCTATAGGCTCACAAGATTCAAGTAACCTATCCCGGCTCTCTTGTGGTTCATCAAGTTCAGAGAACACTGTCTCATCATCATTTGCATCCCCAAATAATGGCCCTAGGGAGCAAAGAAGCTGATTATCGAAAACCTGATTGTAAAAGGTTGAACGTTTCCTCTTTGCCTGCAAGATAAATGAATTTATGTGTTAAAACTTTTGGAAAGAATAAGAGCAAGAGGTTTCCAAGAGTTTCTGAATGACCTAGAAAACCAGTGAGACAGGAGGCTACCAAGCAAAAATAGCATGGCCTGGAATAGGGTACACCAAACTGTAAGGGACTCAATATGAACTCCTGCAGAACAAAATTTGTTCTTCCCAATATGTCTATCATTTTTGTACGAGTATCAGATGTCTGCAGCCAGGAGATAAAACAAAGGAATTGGAACAAAAACAAATCAATATTTTACCTACAATTAAGATAAAACTTCCAAGAATTGACCTCAAATCTGACAACATTGTCCACAAATAACACCATCGGAGGTCGAGATGTATGTGGTATCAACTCAAGAATTATTGAAGTTTTTAGTTTCAACTATTTGTGTATTTCATCATGGGAAACAAAGTACAAGGGAGAAGCTCTTATAGAGAGTTCGAGAGTGGCTTAAGGGCCAATGGACAAAGCCTGGTATCAGGCCACATAAAGAACCAAAGAATAAACTAGCTAACCCTAATTACAAGTTTCAAGAAGAGCTAATCCTAGTTACAAGTTACAATGAAACACAAGACCAACAATTAAGGAGCAAATTAAGGAACAAATGGAAAAGTCGCGGCTGCAACTCACACATGTGATTGTGAGTTGAAGAAGCAACTTGAGCCTAGTGATTGTGAGTTAAAGAAGCAACTTGAGCCTATACATCACATCCAGTACATCACTTCCAATACTCCCCCTTAAGCTGGATCAAGAGGGTTAATTGATCCAAGCTTGCACAATAACCATTGAAACTGTGTAGAGTCTAGAGCTTTCGTGAAGAGATCAGCAAATTGATCATGGCTTCGAGTGTACACAGTGTTGATGACGTTGGATTGAACTTGTGTACGAATGTAATGACAATCAACTTCAATGTGTTTCGTCCTTTCATGAAATACAGGATTAAAAGCAATATGCATGGCGGCCTGGTTGTCGCAAAACAACGACATGGGTTCCTTGCTGGTGAAGCCAAGATCAAATAGAAGACTCTTCAACCATATGAGTTCACAAGCTATTGCTGCCATGGCCCTATATTCAGCTTCAGCACTGGATCTTACAACCACGGTTTGTTTCTTACTCTTCCATGTGACAAGATTACCTCCAACAAAAGTACAAAAACCCATGGTGGACTTCTGATCAATGGCATTACCAGCCCAATCAGCATTAGTGTAGGCCATGATGTGATTTGACCTATTTTTCTTCATGAGTATACCTCTACCAACCGAACCTTTGAGATATCTAAGTATTCTCTTGACAATCTCCTAATGAACTGATGTAGGAGAGTGCATAAACTGGCTGACAAGGCTCACTGAGTAAGCAATGTCAGGCCGAGTAATCGTGAAGTAAATAAGTTTTCCAACCATTCGTTGATAAACACCAAGATTGGAGAGAGGCTCACCTTTGGCATCCAACTGAAGTTTGCTAACAAGGGGAGTGCAAGCAGGTTTACACTCAAGCATGTGTGCTTCATCAAGGAGATAAACTACATACTTCATTTGATTTAAGAATAACCCCTTGGAAGAAGTGGCCATCTCAATGCCAAAGAAGTATTTCAAGACTCCTAAGTCTTTAATGGCAAATTGTTGATGTAGTGAGCACTTAAGGGCATTGATTTCATTCACATTGTCCCCTGTAATTATAAGATCATCAACATATATAAACATAACAAGCTTGCCTAGGACACCACTGCGAACAAATAAGGAGGAGTCAGCATGACTTCTTTTGAACCCTGCAACTTCAAGAATTGAGCTCAGTTTGGAATACCAAGCTCAAGGAGATTGTTTGAGTCCATATATAGCCTTATGAAGCTTGCAAACTTTGTTAGGTTCACTTTCTCATGGGTGTCCAGGAGGTAGCTTCATGTACACCTCTTCTTCAAGATCACTATGGAGAAAAGCATTTTTTTACATCCATTTGAAACAAGGGCCACTCGTGATTGACTGCCACTGATAGAAACACCCTCATTGTGTTCATTTTGGCAACCGGGGCAAAAGTCTCCTTGTAATTAATACCATAGGTTTGTGTGAAACCACGGGCTACCAATCGAGCCTTGTGTCTCTCAATGGTACCATTGGAATTGAATTTTGTCTTGTATATCCATCTACTCCCTACAGCCTTCTTGCCTTTGGGAAGATCAACCACACTACAAGTTTGATTTTCATCCAATGCTTTGAGCTCTTCATGCATGGCTTTTTGCCACACAAGTGTACACACGGCTTCTTGAAAACTTCTTGGCTCAAGATTGTTTGACAATTGGTTAAGAAATAATGCATAAGAGGCTGATAGTTTTTGGTAAGTAATAGCTTCAGAGATAGGGTACCTTACAGAGTACATAACGTACTCTTGTAACCTTAACGGGGGATGTCGATCTCGAGCAAGGTTCCTTCTTGGTGCTACTACAGATTGTGGAGTTGCAGCTTGTGATGCTGGAGCACTAGGTGCTTCCTCACTGACCACCTCATCAATGTAGGGATTAATGATAGAGTTCGGGGTGTTTGCATGAATTTCTCTAGGAGTAGGCAGTGATTTCATCAAACCGAATATCTCTAGAGACAACAAGCTTCCCAGTGTGTGAGTTATAACATTTGTATCCTTTTTGAAAACTAGAGTACCCCATAAACGCACATTTGACAGCTCTAGGTTCTAGTTTATCACGATGAGTAGCTTAGATATGAACATAACAAGTACATACAAAGATTTTGAGATGAGTCAAATCCACGATTCTTCCTTTCATGACTTCAAACAGTGACTTGGCATTCAACACACGAGTTGGAAGTCTGTTAATGATGTAGGTTGTAGTGAGAAGTGTTTGGGACCAGAATCTCTTGGGAACTTGCATATGAAACATAAGAGATCTTGTTTTCTCCAACAAATCCCTATTCTTTCTCTTGGCTACACCGTTTTGTTGTGGTGTACCAACACAACTAGTTTAATGCAAGATACCATGATTGCTCAAGTAATTGGACATGTTATTGGATGTATAGTCGATGCCATTATCTGTCCTTAAGGTATATAATTTAGAGGAGAATTGATTGGTTATTAGTTTGTGAAAGTCTTTGAAAGCTTCAAAAAAATCACTTTTAAACTTTAAGAGATACAACCATGTAACCCTAGAATAATCATTAATAAAAGTGACATAATACTTGTACCCATTGAATGACTCGACATGAGAAGGTCCTCAAATATCTGAGTGAACAACTTCAAAAAGCTTACTGGTTATAGACTGAGAGGATACAAAAGGCAGCCTAGTAGATTTTGACATTTGACAGGTCTCACACTCATGTGTGTTTTTACAAAAATTTGGAAATAACTTAGACATCATTGGTTCTGAGGGATGAGCGAGACGTTGGTGCCAAAGCTGGTACTCCTGGGCATGACTTAGGTTGGCAATGGGATCCTTAACAAGATTGAACTTCTTTGAGAGGTAGTATAGGCCATTTAAGAAAAACCATTCACCAATCTTCTCCTGAGTGACTCGATCCTGAAACACAATGTTATAAGGAGAAAATATGGCAAGGCAGTCCAAAGTGTGCGTGATTTTTCCTATGGACAAAAGATAGAATGGAAATGAAGGTACATAAAGTGCAGTGGACTCTACATCATTACCCATCAACCTAATTTTTCCTTTTCCTAGAACAAGTTCCCCTTTACCATTTGCTATAGATACATGAGTAGGATTAGTTAATTGTTGAAACTCATGTAGACTAGATGTTTTATTTGTTATATGGTCAGTGGCACCTGAGTCTACAATCCAAAAATCATGTGTGAGATGTGCATTGAGAGCAGTGGAGAGTGCACTGATAATACCCGGGATATTGTCGTGTGTTGTGGTATCTGATCCTGCCAAGAAGCCAACAAATTTTCCAAGCATGGCAGTGGGGTTTTTATTGATCATCTTTTCATTCTAAGTGGTCATGTTCTTTCTTTAGAGAAAGGCAGCAAATTCATTAATCAAGGAAATCGGATTTGAAGTGAAGTTTGCCATCTCATCAGCTGAACAACTAGTTGCACGAAGGGCTTTTGGAGCAAACATTTTCCCATCTATGATCATTTTCCCTTCCTTGTCAAACTTAGGTTTTAACTCAGGGTGTAAGATCCAACATTTTTCCCATAGGTGCCCCTTAGTGTTGTAATATGTGCAATTCCAGTCAGCCTTCTTCCCATTAAAAAATCTTTCACAAGAGATTTTGTGGTTGCTAGTGAAAACCCTAGCCTCAGAGCTAGACTTGGGCTCAATATGCATTACCTTTCTTCGAGTTTCTTCCCTTTGAACTGCATGACACACGTTGATGAATGATGGTAACTCTGGAGTCATTAGCAAATGACTACGAAGATCTTCATACTCAACTCCCAAGCTTGCCAACAGTTGAAACACTTTATCTTCATTAGCCCTCTTAAATAGCACAGCGGATTCGGTTGTGTATGGACGGTATAAATCAAGCTCATTCCACATAGATTTCATGCTTCCAAGATGCTGAACGAAGGATTTGTCACCTTGCTTTAGGCTAGAAAGGCTCTTCTTCAGTTCAAATACACGGGCAAAATTGTTTTGACTGCCATACATTTCCTTGACAGATTCCCATAGTATGTGTGAAGATCCTGAGTAGTTGAAGAGCTCCGACAACTTGGGCTCCATCGAGTTAAGAATTCAAGACATTACGAGCTGATCATTTGAGTGTCATGCATCAAAAGAGAGTGAAGTGGATTTTGGAGGCTTGATGGTTCCATTTATGTACCCTAGCTTCGATCTTCCTCATAGGGCAAGAGAGCCGGCTCGTGACCAAGGAAAATAATTGAACTCGTTCAACAATACTAAGCATAGTCATTGGTTTGGATTGATCTCACCGTGTATCATGTTGGTTGGTGTTAAGGTTGAGGAACTTGTAGCCTCAGAACCGAATGGATTGTCTTCTGCTATCACAACGATGAATAGAAGAAGAAATGAACTGAAAGAAAAACAACAGAGACAGGACCCTATGGTTCCTACTCTGATACCATATTGAAGTTTTTAGTTTCAACTATTTTTGTATATCATCATGGGAAACAAAGTACAAGGGAGAAACTCTTATAGAGAGCTCGAGAGTGGCTTAAGGGCCAATGGACAAAGCCTGGTATCAGGCCACATAAAGAACCAAAGAATAAACTATCTAACCCTAATTACAAGTTTCAAGAAGAGCTAATCCTAGTTACAAGTTACAATGAAACACAAGACCAGCAATTAAAGAGCAAATTAAGGAACAAATGGGAAAGTGGTGGCTGCAACTCACACATGTGATTGTGAGTTGAAAAAGCAACTTGAGCCTATACATCACGTTCAGTACATCACTTCCAATAAGAATGTTGAGAAATGAAAATGCCCGAGCATTGCCGGATTGCTTCTGGAGACCTATCCATAAGTAACTAGTGAAAATCTGTTTAAGCCGTTGCCATACATCTGTAAAGATGAAAATGATAAAAACTAACGTTGTCGAGTGTAAGGTTGGCAAGGAGAAGAAAGAAGCCATGCATCCGCCCCATAACAGTCAAGATCAGCCGCATTAATGCTCTGAATATTACCCTGTGCAAACAAGAATATTCAAATTTCATTGCAAGATGAGCTCAAGTAGGTTTAGGAAACATCATGTCTGAGCAATTGAAAGGCCAACCATCAAAAAGCAGCTCAAAATACCAAACACCGAAACAAATGGTACTAATCCAAAACTGACCCAATACAGAACTAGCTGACAAGCAATTTTAAACTAAAATATTCAAACAAATTGTAAAACATCCAAAATTAAGCATCTAAGAGATTAAACGCCGATTTGGAAATGCTCACTAAAAGTAATTTTTAATAATCAACAGCGCTTCCGCCTACTTTTTGCAAAAAAAAAATTTAAGTATTTATGGGCCATAGAAGCGTCGGAAGCACTAAGCACTTTGCATTTCAATAACAATGTCAATAGAGAAAAACACTTGTACAAAAGTGCGTGCTTATGAGCAGAGTGATTCCTACAAAAGCAGTCTTAAACGATCCCTAAGTGCAAGAAACTCAAATTGGGTAGCCACATATATACAAACTTTTGATCCTCAAGTAATCAGACACCACAAATTTGTACTTAGGTTGTGCACACTATATAAAAAGGAGCTTGAATTTGGATAAATTACAAAATTGAACTAAAAAATGGGAAGAATCTGATAGGGACGGTAGCCGAAATTGTGCTAGTAAGCGTCCTTGGCAGTGTCGTTGATGTCGAACGGTTCCACAAATTCGGCGTTCACTTCTGCCCTCACTAGCGAGTACCTCTGACAATCGCAAAGATGCAAACTGATCAAAAAGCGTTGAAGAATTTAAAAACTAGAAAGCAAAAAGGGGTACTTTAGGTATTTGGGTTTTTGCAGTACCATGCTGCCAATGCCATTGTAGAACTCAAAGATCCGCCATGGTTGCTCTTCCTGTTCCTGCTTCTTTAAACCGTTTGCCATTTTAGCGCAAACGGGTCGTGTCTGTGTGTTGGTGTCATTTTCGTGCAACACATGTTATCTTAACGGGTCATGTCGTGTCACATCCGTTATCTTAACAGGTCCTTAACAGGTGGTAAAGTAACCGATCCGTTATGACACATTAAGAAAAAAAAAAAAATTTTCTTAAATTTGCACATACCACACATTGCCACATAAATATTACTTCAAAACATTATAACACATTTGTCATTTAAGTACTACATCTACACTCGAAAATAAGAGCCTAATAAACAAACATTCATACACTACTAGTCTATTACAAAATATTAAATGTGTAAGGATATGCAAAATGAAAGATTTTTTATTTTCAAGGTTGTAAAGC
This sequence comes from Malus sylvestris, assembly GCF_916048215.2. Taxonomy (NCBI): domain Eukaryota; kingdom Viridiplantae; phylum Streptophyta; class Magnoliopsida; order Rosales; family Rosaceae; genus Malus; species Malus sylvestris. The sequence continues at coordinate 13,512,773 of NC_062267.1, forward strand.
CTTTCTCAAAAGTTTAAACCTTGTCAATGGCACTCAAAGCTTGCATGTTATTCCTTTTATAAAATCCTCAATTTTCATCGATCATCATGACATAAGATTTTGTGGTATCCACTAGTGTAAATATTTTAAATTGAAGATCAAGTTCATTCATTGTATTCGTATAGGGTCAAGGAGTGTAGCTGTAAATAATCATCAAAATCAGAGTTAAAATAACCGTTAAATCATGGTTTTTCGTTGATAACCGTCGAAAAGTTTTGTCCCGTTACTTCATCTCTGAATGTTTGTTTTCTTTTCAATTTTTGGCGTATGCAATCTCGAAGTATATACAAACATGTTTGATGGTTGGATCGTTGAAACTAGTTTCGTAGAATGTATATCTCATCAAAACAATAGATTCACCAACACTTAAGAGTTTATTCATACTTTCATTAAGTATAAGTGTAAATATTTTAAATTGAAGATCGAGTTCATTCATTGTATTCTTACAGGGTCAATGAGTGTAGCTATAAAAAATCAACAAAATCGGAGTTAAAATAACCATTAAATCATGATTTTTCGTTGATAACCGTCGAAACGTTTTGTCCCGTTACTTGATATCTGAATGTTTGTTTTTTTTGCGATTTTTGGCGTATACGATCTTGAAGCATATACAAACAAGTTTGACGGTTGGATCGTTGAAATTAGTTTCGTAGAATGTGTATCCCATCAAAACGATTTATTCACTAACACTTAAGAGTTTATTTATACTTTCATTAAGTATAACATAAGATTTTGTGATATCCACTAGTGTAAATATTTTAAATTGAAGAATCGTGATTTTTCGTTGATAACCGTCGAAAAGTTTTGTCCCGTTACTTGATCTCTAAATGTTTGTTTCTTTCGATGTTTGGCATATGCGATCTTGAAGCATATACAAACAAGTTTGACAGTTGGATCGTTGAAATTAGTTTCATAGAATGCGTATCCTATCAAAACGATAGATTCACTAACACTTAAGAGTTTATTCATACTTTCATTAAGTATAACATAAGATTTTATGATATCCACTAGTGTAAATATTTTAAATTGAAGATCGAATTCATTCATTGTATTCATATAGGGTCAAGGAGTGTAGCTGTAAAAAAATCATCAAAATCGGAGTTAAAATAACCTTTAAATCATGATTTTTCGTTGATAACCGTCGAAAAATCTTGTCCCAATACTTGATCTCTAAATGTTTGTTTTTTGCAATTTTTGGCATATGTGATCTTGAAGCATATACAAACAAGTTTGACAGTTGGATCGTTGAAATTAGTTTCGTAAAATGCGTATCCCATCAAAACGATAGATTCACTAACACTTAGAGTTTATTTATACTTTTATTAAGTATAACATAAGATTGTGTGGAATCCACTAGTTTAAATATTTTAAATTGAAGATCGAATTTATTCATTATATTCATATAGGGTCATGGAGTGTAGCTGTAAAAAAATATCAAAATCAGAGTTAAAATAATCGTTAAATCGTGATTTTTTGTTGATAACGGTTCAAAAGTTTTGTCCCATTACTTGATCTCTGAATGTTTGTTTTTTGCAATTTTTGGCGTATGCGATCTCGAAGTATATACAAACATGTTTGACGGTTGGATCGTTGAAACTAATTTCGTAGATTGCATATCCCATCAAAACAATAGATTTCGTAATACTTAAGAGTTTATTCATACTTTCATTAAGTATAACTAGTGTAAATATTTTAAATTGAAGATCGAGTTCATTCATTCTATTCGTACTTAATCTCTAAATGTTTGTTTTTTGTGATTTTTTTGCTAATGCAATCTCGAAGCATATACAAACAAGTTTGACGGTTGGATCATTGAAATTAGTCTCGTAGAATTCATATCTCATCAAGTTCAATGGTGTGTGTATATATATATATATTAAGTAGATTTAAATTTATTTATTTTGTACGTATAACACTTAAGAAATTGAATGGTATGTATATTTAAGCCGATCCAATGATCATCAATTTTTAATATTTAATTTAATATATATATATATATATTTATTATAGTTTTTACGGGTATAAATTTGTTAAATTAATATATATATATATATAATTATTATAGTATTTTTTTAGGGTTATAAAATTATAAAATTAATATTTTGCTTATCGTGTATCGTGTTACCCACGTGTATACCCGAACCAACCCGTTATCTTAACAGGTGCTTATCAGGTTACCCGATAACGACCCGATTCGTTATCGTGTTGATCCGAACACCTGTTAATTTTGTGTCGTGTCGTGTCAGGTATCGGGTTGTGTCAGGAATTGCTAGGCCTAATTTTAGCGTTCATGCGGGCCAGCCTCGACCGTTAATTCGTTATAAGCTTTTCAAGAGAAAACGACGTGTCGTTTGTTCTCCTAAACCCTCTCCGTGCAGAATATAGATGCAATGTCGATTTTGTTTTGCACTAGCCTCTCTGCACGTCCTCACGCGTATGCAAGAGGCATTTTTTTTATCACGGGCGCCACGCGTCCCTTAAAATGTGTTACTTTAGTTGTTTTCTTATTTGCCCATCCAAAGTTTTTTATTTTGAATGACTAACATTTTCTTTAATTACGGACACTATGCGCACCTCAAAATGATTTGCATTAGTTGTTATTCATTATAATTGTGATGAAATATTTGAAAAAAAGTATGATATTAAGTGCAGAGATGAGGGATGAAATCTGTCAGATGGCTGCACTTAAGTGGAAGCATAAAGCTATAGCTATTGTTGTGATACTCTCTCAGACATAGCAGTGTCTTTAACTATCTTCTCCTCGTTACTTTCGCAAGCATGTACATATATTGACTTCTCTTCTTTTTCCTTGTATTTTAAAATCTAGTGACTTGGAAATTTTTTACCTGAGTGCTCATGATGTTTTCATTAGTCATCTTATGAACAAGGAACTTTTTATAGTACATAAAACTAAAAAAATTATAAAATGATTCGAAGAGAAACTTGTAGTCATCAACATTAAAAATTTCATATAAAAACCCGTCCTGATTCAAAGATGAACAATATTACAAACTACAAACATAAAGTCTTCTTGCAATATCAACGCCATGGTATTCATCTTTTTCCTATGAGGTTGCAACTTCTAAATCGAAAGGTTATAACTTCCAAAGTGCAAGTCTGCCAAGCAAGCAGACTCGGATGAACCCTTCTGCATACGCGAAAGAACATTCCGCAGCACTCGGTCTAACTTGCTGTTCTGCTTAAAAAAACACTCAACAATCTGCTGGAAACTTGCAACATTTATGCAATTAACATAAGTAAGTAAAAAAAATTATATATTCACCTAATCATATAAAACTCAATCTTAATAGTGAATACCACCCATTAGTTTTATTAATTGCCCTTTACACTGCTTTAATTGGTTGAATTTGGGGCTTATTTGAATAATGACTGATTGATTCCAGTGTGGTGATTTTATTTTTGGGGTCGAATTTGGTTTGAAGGAAATCAAATACAGAAAAAACCCATGTGCCAAAACATAAACATAAAAATTGGGCAATAAGATAAAGAATGAAAACCGAAACCTTTATTTGTACGGTCTTGCTGCTCACGAAGCTTGATGATGAATGAGTTCCTCGCCCGTGTTTTTTTGGAAGAGTGAAAATTAGAGAAAAAAACACCTGAAATCTTCTCTAAACAGCAGATTGAGCCCTGAATTGAAAAAAAAAATTGAAACAAAAAAATTAGAGGAAAACAGAGAATAGAATGTATAAGACTATAAGTTAACAAATTAGCATCAACCAAAAATTATACAACCAACATAGTGTAAATGATAAAGAAAATCAAATCCTACTCATCTAGCAAAGCAGAAATCACACAACAAAACAAAAGTTAAACACCCAACTAAGCATAAACAATGGTAGGATCAGCCAATAAAATCCCACGCAGAGTCCATATACATATACATACTTACAACTGGTTAAGCCAACCTGTTGAAGACTGACTTGCATCTGGTCATCAAAAGGAAACAAAAAAACCAAGTTAAGGATTTAACAATTCAATGAAAAGATCGACAATCCATGAAATTTTATTTAAAATCTGTATATTAGTTATGCTGCTCTTTGAAGAGGTCCATGAGTTGGAGGGGTGGTTATGGGTGTCATTCCTCCTGATTGCGTGTAGTGACTTTCAAGGGAGATAAAGCCATTCGCAAAGCAACTTTCAAAAAACCTAAATCTTGCATAATCAAATCACTGTAAGAAAAAAACAAAAAAAAAAAAATCCAACTTTAACGTTCTTTTTGCCTGAAGCAATAATCTTGTCGATAGAATGAAACAAAAGCAGAGAAAGCAGAGAGAAACATGGAGAAGGAAAAATGAATTTGATGAATGGTAGACAAACGTGGGATGGAGAAAGAATATGCAGAGAAATGGAGAATTCGAGATTGAAAGTTACATGTGATAAGAATCAGTCAATGTTGAGGAAGAATTTCGAACTTTTGTCACTGATTTGGTCGACCAATTCTTCTCCCGAATCTAGTATGTTGGTTGTTCTTCCTCCGAAGAAGCACCAAGTTTTCATTGAAAAGTAAATAATCAAAAACAGAAAGGAAACTAAATTTGGTGTATAATAGACAAACGCTGGATGGAGAAGGAATGCAGAGAAAATGGAGAATCCGAGATTGAAAGCTACCTGCGATAAGAATCAGTCGATATATAGACGAAGAATTTCGATCTCTTCACTGACTTTTGTCACTGATTTGGTCGATCTCTTCTCCAAAATCTAGTATTTGAGTTGTTCTTGCTCTAGATAACATGATCCCGTACTGGGTTTTCATTCAATCAGCATGAAAAGATAATGGGGTTTCAGTTTTGCACGGTAGTTTCTATCCCTTATTATTTTGTCAGTTTTTTCTTTTTCTCTTAAAACTGATGTGCGTTTCTTCGTCATACGCATCCAACACCATTGCAAACTCTCTAATTATTCTCTTATCCTCGCTTACTGCAATCTAAACTCAAGTAAATCCCAGTGCTGAAAAAGCATGCCAAAATAACATAAAAAATAGTCAGTAAAAAAGCTTCCACTGCAATGGTAGGTTCCAGCATAACCAAGAGACAAAAATGCAGAGAAAGGGAAAATGACAATGGAAATGTAATTCATATCCTCAAAAGGGAGTCACAGTAGGGATTATATGCCCACAACATTCACTACAGACAAGAGAGTTAGGTACAAAAGGCTAAGTCACTATCCTTCTGCTAATCCACTACTAGATAAGGGACTAAACTAAGGAAGGAAATGGGCCTAGATGGTAAAAGGGTCTTAATAGGGCACCCCCCCCGGCCGGCGGTAGAGCAAGCATGTCTTTAGGCGTCATAATCTGGAAAACGGGTGACGATGGATTTAGCATCTTCCCACGTTGCGTCTTGCTCCGGTAGACCTTGCCACTTGATTAACTAGCGAGTGACAACCTTGCTGTTTCTTTTGAACATGCCACGCTCCAGGATGATTTCTGAGAACCACTGAAATGAGCCATCAGCGGCCACTGGGGGTAGTGTTGTTAAAGCCACGGAGTGAGCACCGAGTTTGGGTTTGAGCAGTGACACATGGAAGGTGGGATGAATGTGGGACTGAGGAGGAAGGTCCAATGTGTAGGCGACTTGTTTGACGTGGGCTAGCACTTGGAATGGTCCGTAATAACGAGGAACCAGTTTTGGGTGGTGAGTTTTAGACACTGAAGTATGCTGATACGGTTGAAGTTTGAGGAAGACCCAATCACCGACTTGAAAAGCTTTTTCCGATCGATACTTGTTTGCCTATTACCTTATTCGATGCTGCGCCATGTGCATGTTTTCTTTGAGGTGCTTGAGAAGGGTGTCGCGATCCTTGAAAGTGACATCCACCAGATGGACAGAAGAGGAATCTGGAAGGTAAGACGAGACCGTGGGTGGATGATAACCGTAGACCGCCTGGAAGTGTGTCATTTTGATGGTCGACTGAAATGTGGTGTTATACCACCATTCCGCCCATGAGAGCCATCGAATCCAAGTAGTTAGTTTGTCCATGGCAAGGCTACGAAGATAGTACTCTAATGTCTGGTTAAGAACCTCTATTTGGCCATCCGTTTGTGGGTGATAGGCGCAGCTTTTGCAAAGTGCCATATGTTAGTGTTTGAAGAAGACCGTCCAAAACTCACTAAGGAAAATCAGGTCTCACTAACAATAGAAGCAAGCATCCCATGCAACCTAAACACCTCCTGAATAAAGACTTCTGCAATCTGGGGAGCAAAATATAGATGCTTGATAGGGATGAAGTGCCCTTATTTGGAGAGACGATCCACAACCACCAAAATATCATTTTTTCCATGGTTTGAGGAAAGACCTTCCACAAAGTCCATGGCAATATCGGTACACACTTGGATAGGCACAAAGAGTGGTTGTAGAAGTCCCGGTGGTTTAATGGTTTCATAGTGAGTCCATTGGCACACATCACAAGTTGCCATGAAGCTTTTGACATCCTTTTTTAGGCTGGGCCAATTAAAGTTATGAGTGAGACGCTTGTAAGTCCGTAAGAAACTGGAATGCCCCGAAGATGGAGAAGCATGGAATTCCTTGAGAACATAGGCACACCAAGGCATGTTGAAGAAACGAAAATGTCGGTCTTGTAATATATCAAGTCACCTTGCAGCTTGAATAAGCCCTTACTGTTGGGTTCTTGTTGTAAGGCCTTAAGTAGCTCAGCCGTGGGATGATTCGCATCATAGGAAGCCTGAATTTCGGACACACACTCAAATAGTGGTTGTGAGAGCCCTATTAGAGATAGTAGGTCAGAACGGCGTAACAATGCATTGGTAGCTGCATTAAAAGCCCCTAGGCGATACTCCAAATGTAGTTGTAACCAAGGAGTTTCAGCAGCCACTTTTGTTGTGCCAGAATGGTAATCCGTTGGTCCAAGTAGTATGTAAGTGTTTAGTGGTTTGTGAGAATTTTGAAGTGGTGACCAATCAAGTATGGGCGCCACTTTTGGATGGCAAACACTACAGCCATCATCTCCTTATAATACACCGACAAGGTTTGGTTTTTAGGTGCCAAGGGCTTACTAAAGAACTCGATTGGATGGTTATCTTGGGCCAATACTACACCAATACCTACGTTTGAGGCGTCGCACTTGATAGTGAACAACTTGGTGAAGTCCGGCAAAGCCAGGACTAATGTGGTGGACAATGCAAGCTTGAGGGCCAAGAACGCCGTGGTTACTGCCTGTGACCAAAGGAAGTTGTCTTTTTTGAGCAAGTCTGTGAGGGGCTTAGCAATGAGACCAAAATGAGGGATAAACTTGCGGTAATATCCAGCAAGGCCCAAGAATCCTTAAAGAGCCCAGAAACTTGTAGGTATCGGCCATTCCATAATAGCTGCAATTTTGGATAAGTCAACCTTAACCCCACCAGCTGAAATGATTTAGCCTAAATAAGCAATCGAGTCCTGACCAAAAAGACACTTGGTTGGCTTCAAATGCAATTTGTGCAGCTTGAGAATGTCGAAAATGGCCATTATATGGGAAACATGGTGGTTCAGAGAGTCATTGAAGACTAAGATATCATCAAAAAATACGAGGATAGATTTTTGGAGCATGGGCTTCAAGATTGAATTCATCAGTGCTTGGAAGGTGGTCGGTGCATTGGTGAGTCCGAATGGTATGATTGTGAATTCTTATTGTCCTTCATGTGTGCGGAACACGATCTTATAGATGTCTGCCTTATCCATTCTAATTTGGTGGTACCTGGAGTAGAGATCCAGTTCACAAAATATCACAGTGCCTTGCAACTCAGCCAATAGTTCATCAATAATAGGAATAGGGAAGCAATCATTGATGGTAGCTGTATTTACCTATTTGTAATCCACACAAAAATGCCATGACGAGTCACTTTTAGCCACTAGTAAGGTCGAGGAAGAGAAATGACTCAAGTTGGGGCGGATGATGTCGGCGACTAGCATCTCGTCCACTTGGCGCTCCAGTTCCGTTTTTTGGGCATGCACGTATCGATATGGTCGAACATTAATTGGCCCCAACCCTGTGAGTAAGGGGATTCAATGATCTATCTCTCGATGGGGGCAAGGATGTTGGTGGCTATAAGAGGCTGTGATATTTAGTGAGGAATGATTTAATTGGGGCAGGTGGTGGAGTATGTTGTCGAGATGTGGTAGTAAGGCTTGACAGTTGTATGACAGCCGAGAGAGGCTTGCCATGAGCAACATCAATACCCGTGGACACGGGGGAGCTTAGAACAATGGGATTAGATGACCCTATTAATCTATAATTGGTCCCGTGCACTGAAAATTCCATAATTTTGAGCAAAAAATTCCATCCGCTGAAACCAAACGTTTTTAACCAATCCATTCCTAAAACCATGTCACAGCCTGCCACTGCGAGAAGGTGGAAGTCACTGTTAAATGTATAGCCTTGAAAGCGCACTGAAACTTAGTGAGCCATCTCTTTAGTTCGAAAGCAACGACCTGTAACCATCATTACTGCCTCGGTTCGAGACGGATCAACGTGCAGGCCCAAACGAGTTGCCAAATGTGGGTTGAGAAAACTTTGATTAGCACTGGAGTCAATGAATACCTGGATCGGTGTTTTAATAAAATGAATCCTTCCAAGCGCATCGCATGGCCCTAACCACGCTTAGTGGCCGAGATAGCGTTAAGGGTGATGGGATACTCTGGTTGTTCGACCACTGTAGGGAGCGGGGGCCTCTGTCGCTGGGACAGGGTCAGGACCTTCCTTATCTTTCAGTAACAGTAGTATGTGTGATTGACAACATCGATGGTCGGGTCGATAATGTTCATCACAGTTGAAATAGAGCCCCTGCTCTCGACGGGTGAGCATTTTTGCTTGGGTGAGTCTTATAATTGACTTTGGTGGTGGAAGGTTGGGTGTGGTAGTAGGGGGTCGAGAGGTAGTGAGTTGGTTAGGTTGGTTGGGTGAGGGGAAAATTATTGTTTAGAATTGTAGGGGGAGGAACGGGAGTTCCCAGGACTCACCACTGGTGGGCGACCCTGTTTGTGCTCGTAGATTTAAGCTAGTTCAATGGTACGCTAGAGATGACCGTCCCTGGGCCACGACATCGTCCTACAACCCGTCTTTGAGACTTCCTAAGAATGCTCCCAAGAGTTGGGCGTCGATCCAGTCCGGAGTGTGACATGAGAGGCAAATGAACTGGCCCACATACACCTCCATTGTGGTGGTCTGCATAATGTGCAACAGGGCCATATTAAGGTTCAAAGAGTCGACCGGCCCAAATCATTGCCGTAGTTGGGTTGTGAAGATGGCCTAAGAGGAGATGGGAAACCTCATCTTGAACCAACGGAGCCAATAGGCCAAGTCGCCGCCAAGGTGAAGGCATGCCACTATGACTCGGTGGTGCTCGGCTATCTTGTGATAGTCTAAAAACTCCTCAGCCATCGCAATCCATCCGTAAGGGTCCTCCCAAAAAAATGAGGAAGTTTGATTTTTAGGGTTTTGTGCCCAAGAAAGGTGGGGGAAGAGGGTTAAGGGGTTTGGGTGTAGGAGGGTTCGGAGGTGAAGGGAGAAGAATTGGGGTCAGTCATGGAAAGGGAAGGTAGCAGGAGGTAGAGGGTCGACTCAAAGCTTGGGTGGTGGCGGACAACGGTGGGGTGAATGGAAGTGACAAGGGTCTGGCCGTTAGATGGGATCCCGTAGGTTGGGTTGTTGTGAAAGGTTGGAAGGGGGAGAGACCCCATGCTAGTGGTGGGATGGGAGTGTGGATGGCAGAGAAGGGGGTGGGGCCTAGAGAAATGAGAATATATCTTATCAGAATTTGGGGATTGGGCTGGGGAGGGTTTTTTAGAGCACGAACTTCGTCCAGGATCGTCTGTTGCATTTGGTCCTAACGAATTCAATAGACAGAGAGATCAATGATGGAGCGCTGCAAGTCGTCATAGCAAACAGTCAACATTGAGATGGACTATTGAATTCCTAGAGCTGGGTGATGATCTGATGTTGCTGAAACTCACAGTCCAGTTCGTCCTCCGTCACATCAGCCAATGTGATAGACGCCTTACTTTTGCCCATGGATACACACCTGGGCTATGAATACCAAATGGTAGGTTCCATCAGCACTAAGAAACAGAAATGCATAGAAAGGGAAAATGACAATGGAAATGTAAAAACAGATTTTCATTCATATCCTCAAAAGGGAGTCACAGTAAGGATTATATGCCCACATCATTCACTACAGACAAGAGACTTAGGTACAAAAGGCTGAGTCACTATCCTTCTACCATCCACTACTAGATAAGGGAATAAACTAAGGAAATGGGCCTAGATGGTAAAAGGGTCCGAACATGCAATGTATTGCCAATTAAATTTTACCAATTGGGTAAATATATATAGGGTTCTAAGTTCTAACTGCCAAGAAAGCATGAGGTCTGAAATGGGATTTACGGGAGTTACACAGTTTGAGGGAAACTGTTTTGTAAGGAACATGGTGCAGTTTTCTCAACTTTTCCCACGTTTAAATTTCTTTTTTTCTTTTTTTTTGTGAAATTTTTTTCGTTTTATTTACACAAATGCCCATGGAACATTTAGATTCATAATTTACTTCAGTTTATAATTTTTTAGGGGCTTTTTAGTCTAATTATTTTTTGTGAAGCACCAAAGTTGGCTTCTGGCATTCTATTAGTTGAGATTTATTAAAGGCCGAATTAATTTACTTTAATTTTCACTTTCGTTCTTTTAATTTTATTTTTGGTTAATATTTTTCATCTTTATAATTTGTAATGTTTTCACCTCAGTCCAACTTGTCAACTAACTTTATGGCATGTTTACGACCTGATAGGAATCAAAATGCGCAATTAGATTTCAATTACGAAATACACGATTGGTGTGAAAAATTTCAGGTACTCCAATTCTCCATCAACACGTAATCTTGAACATGTTGAAAAACTTTAGACACCATCTTCACTCGCTATCAATGAGGGAGGAGGGGGATCAATAATAAAACACTCTGACGCTCAAGTTAGTGTTTATTCAAGATACTTGTAAAATATAGAAAGCTCTCATACCTCTCTATTCCCCCGTTCTTGTGTGATTGTTAGGGTTTTTATAACCATAAAATGCTCGGACTCCAAGTTCCACTCTCATTGTATTTCTCCATGTTTCACATTCTATGGAAGTATTCGATCATGCTCCTTTATTCTAGCTCCACTCCCCCAAATTTAGGATTAATGGGAAGTGACTCATTGCTTGAGCCTTAATTTTTGCACCCAAAGATGCCCTTTTTTTTCTCTGCAAACCCATATCATCTTCCTTCTTTTGTAAAAAGTCATGTGACGTCATTGATATGATACCACCAAACATGTGGATGATCTTCAAAAATGAGTTTAGCCTTCGCTGCGATCATAGTTTAGCCTTTGGCTATGATCACATGATAATTAAACTTCGGCCATAATTCGAACTAGGGCCTTCGCCCTTAGTCTTGGGCTTCAATCATAATTTGGTCTAGGGACTTGAACCCTCGATCTTGGGCCTTCTGCCTTTTTGATCTTTGGGTTTTGCAGCCTATATTTATGTTCTATCTCGAGCCTTTTGATTCCATTTGATCTTGGGTTTCGATTTAGATTCGGTCTTAATTCATTTGATCTTGGGTTCTCGATCTTAATTTGGTTTTAACCCATTCAATCTTGGGTTCTCGATCTTAATTCAGTCTTAACCCATTCGATCTTAATTTAGTCTTTTCTCATTCAATTTTGGGTTTTCTATCATAATTCGATATTGGGTTTTCAATCTTAATTCGGTCTTTTCCCATTCAATTTTGGGTTTTCGATCTTAATTCGCTTTTAACCCATTCGATCATGGGTTTTCGATCTTAATTCATAAACCTTAATTTTATGTTTTCAATTTTTGGTCTCATATTCATAAACATCGGTTCATAATAAATATTGGACCGTAGCATATACCGCGGGTTAGTGTGGCACACATAGTTGTCGTGCCTTAAACATTCACATGTTGATTTCTACCAGCAACAATGTTCAAGCGCAAGGGAAATCATCAAAGCGATGTAGCCTTGTTTCATTCACGATATTGGGGATCCGAGCTTGCATGCCGATCATCATCATCTTGCCTTTACAATTATTCTGTTCAAACTTTCCTCTCAGGCAACTTCGCCACCATTAGAGTTGATGCAGGGTGTTTTTCTTTTGCTCAAAAGCCTTGAGTACACACCCTCTAAGTGGCTTTCAGTCTTCATGTATAGCATACTGAAAATTGTCCATACTAGCAATAGACATGAATTCTTGTTACTAGGGTATAATCATGAGTGAGTTATTCACAATATATAATAGGGTGAACTGTCGATTTAATCTGTGAATTAGCATCCCAGTGAAAATTAAGTCTCTGAATTATTTTTACGGTAAAATAAGTCCCTAAATTCACAAAATCTGGAGAGCTTTCTTTCTCGCCTGCAAACAAAGGTGGCCGAGGACGAGAGCCCATGGTGGATTGCAGCCAAAATACCCGACGAATATGCTCTGAGTTAGCTTATAGTAGCCGAGAACAACTCGCGACCGCCACTGCCACCGGCTCATCGGGGATCCACGCATTCTCAGGTATTCAAGTTCTTTTTACTTTTTTGGGTTTTTCTTTTTAGAGATTTTTTTACCATTTTTTTTTTTCTAATGAGAATGCAAGTTTTGGATTTAGCATCTGATTTTCTCTGATGGGATTTTGAATTTATTGTGTGGAAATTCGATTTGAAGTTGTATTTTTTTGGGTCAATTTTGAATTACAATTTGATGTTAGATTTTTTCTAGGTTAATGTGATTAGGGACGATGAGCCTAGAAGTACAATAGTTGCTTTACTCAATGGAACATACAATTAGTGGAGAGTAATTCATATGATAAATTTATATATCTAGATAATTGATGTTTCCTTTTTTTAGTTGTAGTTTTGGTTTAATTTGTAATTTTCATGGTGCTTAAGAACCCATAGCTTCTGAGGTTTGATTATTTTCTATTTTTAACTTATCCTTGGGTAAGTAATTTTGATGAAATTATGATTTTGCTCTATTTTTTGGTATTTTCAAGCAATTGAAGTTGAATATGGAGAAGGTTTTGACACATTTAGACCTATTGGAATCTCAAGTTTGATGTGGTATTGAATTTACTGAATTATGTGAATATTAGTTAAATTGTGTTTTATGTTTGGTCGAATTTAATGTACTAATTATACTTTCTGCTGCTATAACTTACTATTGTTAATTTTTACTTCGAGTAGGATTTTTTGAACGACAAACTGCAAGAAGGTTTTCTTAAACGAAAAACAATATGACATGAAGCCTAATGATCTAATTGTGCATTGAGTTTTTTGGGTGAGGGATTTCAAGTTTTCCACAAAGTCTCTCTCTTATTTTTAGTTTTTGAGTTGCAGGTAATACTTTATGGTCAATGTGATCATATATCTATTTAATTAATTATATTCTTAGATCATGTAGGAAGTGTGATGACCCGTCCCTAATTTTCTTATGTAATTTCTCCCCAAATATGTAATTTGACGATTATGCCCTTATTGGCAAGTGACGTGGACATATTCTTATTGCTTTCATTTTATTTCTCGCTATCGCATTTAAATTGTACACACTAGTACGAGTCGGCGTAGATTTTAAAGTGTAAAAATATATACTTCAGATGGATTTCGATTTTCTTTTACTATAGGGAATCTGAAATCCTATCCTTTGGATTCCCTTTTTATCCTACCCGTGCATCCCCTCCATTATTCATTCAACCAATCCCATCTATCCCTACATTATAGCAACCAATCAGAAAAGCAAACCTCACATCACTCTCTCTCTCTTCCTCTCTCTTCTCTCTCTCTCCCTCATCGAGCTCTCTCATCTTCTCTGCAACCTTCACAAAACCACACCAAAACACACAAACATCAAGCAAACAACACCATCATGCTCATCTCGACCCCAGGAACTCAACCATACCCCTAGTTCACGTGTTGACTGAGTTTTGGTCATCCAACTCGGAAGGTTCGACTCGAGGAGTTCGATATAATGATTTTCAGGCCATTCATAGCTCAGGTAAGCCTCGAGAAACCTTTAGAAACTTCATTTCAATTCTAGGGGTTGATATTGATCTCTTGTTTGTGTTTTGAACGTATGGTTTTACACAGAAAACTTAAGAAGAGAAATCTGCACGTTTTTCAGTCAAAGACCGTGACCATTTGGTCACTTTCAACCCATTTTTCCGGTCAACCTCGACCACAGTTGGACTCCTATTAGGTACAAACTTGTTCTCTACATTCCTAACTTCAAAATGGCTTTTGAATCACTGAGTTTGGTTAAGTAACGAGTTAGAAATCAACTCTAGAAGTTAGGAAGAAATTTCCAATTTTCTGAAATCTGCAACTGTGGTCATTTGGCCACTTTCAGGCCAAATTCTTGAATAACACGGACCGTATTCGAACTTTCGGTGAAATGGGATCGATACATCACATTCCTAGCTTTAATTTGGCTTTTGTAGAAGTATTTTTGGTTGAGAATCGAGCTCGTTAGAAGCTTTGAAAGTTGGCCCAAAAATCTGCAAAACTGCAGAAATTCACGAGGAAGGCGAGTACCCCTGTACTTGCAGGCGCGTGTGGCCAATTTGTACAGCCCCTTTAGGCGGTGCATCCGGCCTCCAGCTGACTTGTGATCGACACGTGTGTGTCCGTGACGTCGAGTAGATTGATTTCATATATTTAAACCCTAGGTTTGAGTAAACTATGGGGGTTTTATTTAGGTTTCCGTTATGTGCTTTAATTAATGTTATTTTAGTTATTTCACATATAGGGGAAACTTATCCCGAGGATTTACGAAGCCAAGCTAGGCTCGGGGGCTACGACCCAGCAACGTACTTGTGAGTGGGTAGTTATTTTTATACCTATACATATTTATAGTTTCCATAAATGCGTATTTACTTCACTTTTACGCTTATTTTGCCAAGTATCGTTATAGTGATATTAATTGTGATAAATGCTGCTATATGGTTGGGATATTACTGTCATGACATTCATATATATAATTGTACATGCTCATCTTGCTGCACTGGTGTTAGTACTCACCCTAGGGCTAGGGCCAGTCCTTCATGTGTATGTTCACATCGCACCGTTCGCTCACCTTGGATCCAAGTTAGGTGCCAGTCATGTCGGGTAGATTGTATTAGACAATCCGACTTGTATGTGATCGTGCTTCTGCACCGGCCTTCACGTGATTGTAGCACTAGAGCATATTGATTACACCCAGTCCTGTTTGTGTCAGAAATTATCTGTTCAGACTTGTGTGTGTCAGCTTAGATGGATGAACACTTAGCTATATATGATTATCACATGATTATATTATTGTGGCATTTGATACATCATATCTTGGCATATGTTGGGTTATAACTCTGTTATAGTATTGTTGATTTATCGTTCACATATCTATGTAGTATGTTTTAAGGAAACTATACTTGTTTTACGGCGAGGGGTTAGTATATACAAAGATAAAGGTTTTCTTATAAGCATTGTTTTACTGACCCACTCAACTTTGTTTTTTCGCCCCTCCAGGACCTAGATAGTTGTACTCTTTGTAGCACTCGAGGAATCTCGGCAGTTCTGACATTTCCTTTTTGTTTTAGACGGACGAACTTATCACTGTTATGTAATAAGTGTACTTTAGTTATTTTGACTACTCTTCTGTAGTCTCACTGTCTATTACGCTCTGAATAATTGTAGTGGGTTCACCCCACGATTTGCGCATTCTTTCACTGTTTAGTTCTAATTAGTTTAACTTTATTCACTTTTTACATCACTTACCCTTATGTTTACGTCACCTCACGGTGATGGCCAGCATGCTTCGACCTTTCTAGGTCAGGGTGTGTCAGGAAGACTAGCAAGTAGCAATGTTGCTGCTTTTTAAGTTGTTTATTCCTCTTATTTGGATTTGATGTGGGATATCCATGACTGGTTGTTCAACCCAAAATCTGGGATTGTTGTTTTTATGGTTATAAAAGGTGAAGATTAGAGGAATTTAAATGCTTTAGTTGAAGAAGGAAAACTGTACATATTCATGTATGACCCATATTGCTTCCTCTCTTTTTCACCTATCTGATTCGTTGGGAGTCTGATCTCCACCATTACTAATATCCGTATTTGCTCCATTGTACACACACACACACACACATAGATATATATATATAGTTTCTTATTTCTCTTAATTAGTAGTTTTTTGAAGTAATAATATTGGTGTGTGTGTGTGTGTGTGTGTGTGTGTGTGTGTGTGTGTGTGTGTGTGTGTGTGTGTGGAACTTGGAACCTAGAGTGAGAGTGAGCACCTGTTGTGAAGTGGCCCAACCCAACATTCATTCACAAATCTAGTTTATAAAAATCCTGTTAGAATGTTCCTATTGCTCTCTCATGCCTCTCTTCTCTAAAGAAGAAAAATGTGTTAGACTAAAAGCTAAGCATTTCAATGCTTTTCTGATTGTATCCTAATATCACCAATACCACTACTTCCCTTTCAGCCCTTTCAGTTGTCATTGAATTGCATACCGTTTCGAGATTTATCTCCAAATCCTGCCAGTAGCTTAGTTGCTTGGATTTCTCAGAAATCACTTATGTGATGAACCATATAAAAAGAATCGGTTTAAATAAAAAAAATTGTGAGATAAATTTATCGAATATTGACTCTTTATCAATTGGTATTTTCTATAGGTGGCATGATGGGATAGTCAGATCAGAGTTCCATCGCGCTTGAAGCGGGCTACTTGCAGAGCCATGTTCGTTGTATGATATTCAAGGTTTGATTTTCTGATACAATTGCTATACACATCAACCACAAAAATTATTGGTTTTTGCATTATTTGTTGGGAAATATCCATTCCCCTCTGTGCTTATAATTGTTAATGCAAGGAAAACAAGCAAGTTGGGAAATCTTTTTGAGTTCATTAAAAAAAAATTAAGATTACTAATTTATTTCCCTTATTCCAATGTCAATGCAGCTATGTAAAATTTACTTAACTAATGGAAAGGACCTAGCGTTTGGCTGCGGTAAAGTTTTGGTTAGTAAGTTCTTACTGTGACTCATGTGAATATGTTGCATAGTGGTTTTAGTGTGTGAATTTCATCTTTCAAGCATTACCTAAATTGCTTGAGTGCTTGAGTGCTTCAATGTTTGAATTTGATCTTTCAAACTGTATCTGAATTGCAGTCCATTAGGGAAATTTTTTATTAAAATGTAATGGATGCCTTTGGTTAATAATGCATATCAAGACCTTTGAATCTGTTGATTCAGAAATTTGAACACAGTTGAAGCTCACTCTGTTGTTTTTGCAGTTTGATTAGCAATTATTAATTAGAGTTGCCTTTTTTTTTAAATAAGAGTTTAGGGCCAATTAACAAATCTATTGAGTGATATGAAAGAGTCTAGAAACAAACCTTTTACTAGTTCTTCTTATGTCTGGGGTATAAATTTATGCCCCCATTGTTGCTTGGAGGGCATTCATGTCTTCTCAAGGCGACTTTTTGTACGTTCCCATAGTCTTGGGCCTTCGGCCTTGATTTGTTCTAAATGACGGTCTTATGATCTTCGATTATGAATTTATGTAGTAATAGAGTGCTCTAAGCCATGAGTGCTTGCAGAATAATTTCCTTTTCAATATGCAACCAAATGATGTGTTATAGAAACATTTCCACTTTCTCTCCATATTCTCATAAATTGGAACGTTCCACTACCAGCACAATTCCAATAAATCCCCATTAGCCTTGTCAATATGAGGCCACGACATTAATAGTGAAATCTTTACTCATATTATTTATTGACATAAGTGATACAGTAAGTGATAAATAAGTTGAGATTCCATGTTAGTGATTCAGTGTTCTCAGTTTTCTTTGCCAAACAAAAACCATGAATTGCATGAATACGAAACTGATTATAAATCAATGTGATAGTTCTTATCTATTAAGGCAATTTCATTGCCCTTGGTGTCACAAGAGTGAGCTTTGAGCATGTTTCCTTGCTTTGCAACCTTGAACACATGTTGTGTACGTAGGTTTTCGATCTTTTTCATGTATAATCCCTATTCATATTATCCCTGGCTATTAGTATTCCACCCGTACAATCAAGTGAACCACCAAGGAAAATATATGTTCCCGTCCGATCAAAAGCATCAATATCCAATAGTAATAGATTGTATTCAGTCTCATCCGGTGCACTTGTCTTAAATGGTGCATTCCAACACCATAGCCATTTTGTACATGGATGATGTATAAATGCTACTTGAAATCCGCCACTCTTTTCGAAGTTCCGAAAAGCTGGTTTAAGAATAAAGCTCTTGCCCTGGCAGGCATGCTCGCAGACCACCAATACCGATGGGTTACAAGTTCCAACATGGAGACTGCCCTTTGGTCCCTACGGAACTTACTATACCTGTCGCTGTAGAAGAGCTGTATCTGCTTTGGGGGACCTGTCATCGATCGCGAAGGCGAGGAAGAGAACGACGGCAACAGCGATGGCAGTGAAGAGTTGTCTACGCCTCTAAAAATTTCCCATGTTTTGACCCTCTGAGGAATTTCCCATGTTTTACTGTTGCTCTTGGTTACAACGTCGGATAATGATTGTGCTTTCCCTTTTGGACAAATTCCAACATACGGCGTCAACTGTTGGAGTGGAAAATTTCAGATACTCCAATTTCAGGTACGAATTCCCACATGAAATGCTTAGACTCCAAGTTCCACTCTCCCTGTATGTCTCCAGGTTTCACATTCCATGGAAGTGTTCGATCATGCTTCTTTATTCTGTGAAATTAATTAGGGTTGGAAGATGAAGCTTCTTGGCTCTATTTATGAGGTTGCGACGAACCACCACGATGTAAATCCAATTAATCGATTTCCTTAACAGGATCTGAAACCCAACGACTTGCAAGTCGCCCTTTCGCCGAAATCTCACTGTCAGCTGCGCTTCATTCCACACCTTCATGGTGCCTCGATTTGCCATGAATCCACACCCATTCCCATAACTTTTCTGGGTTGTGTGCAGAAGATCAACGAGAACAGATTGTTTGCAGAAGATCAACTACAAGAAAGGCAGTGCCCCTTTCTGGATTATTCTAGGATATCAATTTTGTTCCTTTTTTTTTTCATTTTATTTACAATTTTTTTCTTAAAACTAGTACGGACATTGTTTTCATAAAATATAATGCATTACTACATAGTCGGTTTTTAGTTCGATTCTACACTAAACGTGCGATTAATTTAACGAGGACAAATTATCTTATTTGACTGAAATAGTCAGTACAGTCCGAATTGCCAAACGAGACTTATTAGTTTTCCAAAGCAAGCAACACAATGAACCCTATTAAAAAAACATTCCATAAAAACATCTAGGGGCCTTATCTAAATCTATCTTTGTTTCCATCAAGCAAAAAAGGTCCAAATTCGCTAAGGTACACAAAAAACTAAAATTACTAATAAAATCAGGTCTACAGAGACCTCTACAAATAAATACGATTGTTTTTTTCTCAAAAATTGATATAAATATGAAGATAAGCAAATATACAAATGTCAGAAACCAAAAAAGAAATATTCAAAAATTTTCCTTTCACAAATATGAAAATATAACATTTTATCCAGCTTAAAGAAAAAATAAGGAGATTATAAATAAAAAATTGAAATTATTCAACTCACGAGGAGATTATAGATTCGAACCCCGTTGACTATCTAGTCTAACAAATTCATCGTTGATAAAAATAAAAAATAAATTTAAAACCTACGAGGGGCAATATTGTCAAGGTACCACTATCAAAGAAGAACAGGGACAGTCCAGTAACTTCGCTCAGCAGAAGCGGCCAGACCCCTTTATATATTTTCTCAGGAGCTTTAGGTATTTTTCGACAGGCCTCACTCTCTCATCTCGTCTCCTCACTTTTCTGTGGCTCTCTGCGTCTCTCAGGTGAACTCACTAGGGTTTCATCACCCCTCTTTTCTCAATTAAAAACCTAATTTTTCCCCATTTATTCGCATTTTTATGCTCCGTACGTGCATGGTTGCTGTAGAAAATTTGGAGTTCTGTTATTTTTTTCGTTAGTTTTGTTGTTGATATGATCATAAATTCATTAGTTGGAAAGTTCGATGAGAAATAAAGTGAAATATGTTTTCAATTTAGTTCGATGATGCAGTTATCATGTTTTGCGCATGCATTTGGGTTTAGGGGTTGTGGAAATTTAGCTAGGGTTTAAGGAGAGCTTGATTTGGTTATTGTTAGGGATTGCTTTTGCATATTCTGATCTGGGTTTGCCTACGAAACGGTTGCATTGGATCGATGATCAGATTTAATCTAACTAGTAACTTGGAACTTAAATATATGTCTGCATGCTTAGATTCCTGCTTCTGTTAAGTGGATTTAGTTGCTGGTTTTGGGTAGAGCCGCAATGGTTTCTATGGTGAAAATGATCGTTTTTCTGACGCTTGAAATACTTATTTACAGTTAGAACGCATCATATTTGTACATGGGGTGATTGAGTAATAGTTGAATAGGTTTTTTTTTTTTTTTTCTTTTTCTTTTTCCGTTTTATCTTTGAATTTATTAGTATCACTGTGGTTGGCTCAGTGAGGTGCAATTAATTCCGTACATCAGTGGTTTGAGTTTTGTTTCTCGAAGACAAACGAATGACGAAGAAGAAGAACCCCTTTGTTTTTATGGATGTGTCCGTTGATGGCGATCCTTATGAAAGAATGGTTTTTGAGGTACTGTTCATGAACACATATATTCAGTCTAGATATTTTCTTTCGGTGTAAACTGTGTAATGAATGATGTGGATTTTCTTGTTCGTCTCAGCTCCTCCTATGTGACAATTCTTGCATTTCCTAATGAGTTAGACCTTTATAATTTTTTTGGTGATTGCTTTACAGCTTTTCTCTGATGTTGCTCCCAAGACTGCAGAAAATTTTCGTGCTCTATGTACAGGTAATATATATCATTTCGTTTAGAACATATTTGTTAACTTTTTATATGGGATTCTGTATCCACCATGATTACATGAATTGCTCTATGGACATGAACAATTCGTATAATCAATTTCTTGTATTGCTTCTGAGATTCCACTTTTGTTCCTTCTTTGGGGATGTTATTATACATTATCATACTAAAATCAGAAGGCTTTCTGTTCTCATAAATTTGTTATTTTATTGAATACTCAGGAGAGCAGGGAATTGGTCCAAAAAGTAGAAAACCACTGCACTACAAAGGGTCCTTTTTCCATCGTATTGTAAAAGGTTATAACGCACAGGTATGCCTCCTCATCTTACTTTTAGATTCGTCTTCCATACAAATTTTTGGTTGAGCATGACTTAGCAGTGGTTTGTCTATCAGTTACCCTTGTTTATGCTGTAGGATACAGGGCTGATGGTCACGACTGCTTTTCTTGTGATATAGTTTTAAGGTTGTACTTACTAAGTTGTATATCCTTGAAATTTACTAGCTTTGTCATGCCCAAACCAATTTTGTATTCACATTTCCTTTATAACTTATAGGGGTTAATGAACGATGTCCATTTTGCAGGGTGGCGATTTTGTGAAAAGAGACGGTAAGTATTATAATTATCTCTTTCCTGCAGCCATTACATTTAATGTGTCATTCCAGCTTGCACATTAAATCTGGGCCAAAATCGATATCACATTCTTGTCTGAATTCATGTTTATCACTAAAAACACTATTTCTTTGAAGATGGACTGAGAAAAAAAGTGTTGATATAAGTTGGTTCAAGTAAACAAGCACAGAATTTCAAGAAATTTTATAAGCATTAAAGTGTTGATTTCGGTTATGCAAGACTTATTTTCAAGCATGATGTTTATAGTAGTGTTTGAACATATAATTACCAAAAATGAGATGGCAGAATGCAGCCTGTTTAAGATAAATGCTGTTATATAAACATTTTCAATTAGGCTTCCATATACCGACAATACAGAGAATTATATTTATGCTGATTAGGAAATTTATATTGGAAACTACAGATGCTGCTTTGTGCTCCTGGGATTCCGAGTCGACCAAATACTCTAGTTTTGGTATAATCATTGGATATCAAGTCCTAAATGTGTTTGCTAGGTTATAACTCTGATTGTTTCTTGTTAACAGTGAAAGAATATGGCTCCATTATGTATGTGCAAATGCCTTTTATCTTATTATCCTGGGCTTATGGTTTAGGATTTAATTAATAAGTCATGTCATTTAAAGGCTCTGGAGAATTAGAAGGGTCTCGCTTTGAGCTAAAAATGAAGTGGCATAGAACTAGGCGGAGAGATAGATAACTAGAATAGGTTGTAAACACAAAAAATTCCAACTCCCTTCCAACACACCCCCACCCCCCAACACAATGTCTTTAGACTTGGACCAGGATCAATCCGTGGTGAGCTGACCTAGAAGCATAAAGGGCATCTTGGCTGCATAGGCAGTATCAGGTGTTTTGATATATTTATTTCTTGAAATTGTTTATGGCTAATCAAACTGAAAACCGCAATTTTAAATTTTCGGTGGAATAATTGATTTGTCTTAATATTAAAAAAAACTACCAATGATGACATTATTTTTGTAATGCTGTATACCCTGGTAATACCAAAGCATGGTGGAAGGTCTCTTTTAACGTGACTTGAGTCTGAGTTTTACTGGTCTTTTATGTTTGTTCTGTAGGCACAGCTGGTGAAAGCATTTATGGTGAGAAGTTTCCAGGTAATAGTGACAACAGTATCTGCATCAATATCTATGTCTGTGCAATATTTCTATAAGCAAAATTACAACTCTTGCTTATCAATAAACTATGGTTATAGCTCTATTCACCCCCTGTCCCTGCTTTTTTAAGTTTGTGATCATGTCTCACTGTCACAAGCTTCCTTGAGTAGGGATTGTAATACTCACTACTCAGGGAACTGTAGTCTATGAACTCGTAGAATTATCTTGAAATTGCGTGTTCTCAGGTCTAGTTAAGTATTAATTCAATGCTATTTAATTTGGGGATGCTTCTGATTATTAATAGTGTTAGTTAACTTTGCTTCAGATGAGTCACCTGTGCTCAAACACTCTGGACCTGGCCTTCTATCTATGCCTGTTGCTGTTCGTGACTCTTTAGGTTCTCATTTCAACATCACTTTTGCAGCTAATCGTAGTCTTGACAGGTATGCTTTCATTTTCATAATTTTTTTTTTTACTTTCTTTTACTATAGACTTGGTTTTGTTTGCTTGTAAATATTCTTACTTTTTGCCATTTAGTAGGCAGTTTTATAAAGTTGTTGGTGACTTATGATTTCCTCAGACTGTTAAAAATCTGATGAGAGGTTGTGGGTTCTTCAGTCTAATTACAGTTGTGTATCATTGTACAGAAAGAATATAGTTTTCGGGAAGCTTGCACAAGGGCATGAGGTCCTGAAAAAGATTGAAAATGCGGGCGATGAAGATGGGAATCCAACTGTATTAGTTAAAGTGATCAATTGTGGCGAATATAACGAAGGTAACAGTTATGGAGAAACTACTTCGGTGTTGTCTTTTAATTTCTCAGCAATATGAAAAAATATTGGTATCTAAGGGTTATCAAAACCCTAACTTTTCCTTTGATACCATGCGTTTTCTTTGTTATTATTTTTATTTATAGTTTGTATGTGCAGAGATAAAGAGAGCAAGTAAAGTGAAAGTTGGGAAGGATGCTTCTTCAGAAGCTAATAGTCATGAACTGAGGCGAAGGGTTAAACACAAAAAATATTCCAAAGATAGAAGGAAGAGGAGGAGAAGGAGATACGATTCATCTGAATCAGACAGTTCCTCAGATTCTGAATCTGAGTCATCTGAGTCAGATAGTGAGTCTGACTCAGATGTGTCCTCATCATCTTATGCTAGTTCTTCAAGTGATGACAGGCATAAGAAAAGAAAGAGATCTTCTAAAAGAGACAAGCATAGACGCGGAAAGAGGCGGGATAAAAGGCGTGACAAAAAGCGAAGGCGGCATGATAAGAAATCTAAGATCAGATCAAAAAGGTTGTATGCTTAATGTTTTATGGTTTCACCCTTATTGTTTTTCACATGAAAATACTTTTTATGTTCTTGCCACTTGAGCAGTATCTCATGTAAGGCTAGTAGTCCTTGCCTTTTTAGTAGTTAACGTCCTCTCCTAATATGTTCTTTTTAATAGGAAACCTTGTTTAGGAAATGGTATAGGTTTTATAAGGACTTAAATTCTCACTTTGCTGATATTTTTTTCTGTTCTCAAGGGCATCACATGGTCATACTGATTCTGAGAGTGAAATTAAAAGTGAAAGTAGCTGTGAAGATGATGGCCTTGACGCCAAAAGGAAGGATCAAAAGTCTAAGAAGGACATCTCTGAAAAATCTGGTACTATAACTAATTTCTTCGGCATTCTTGAGCTGTGGTACATCCGTTATGATAATTGTTCTATCTCACCTTCTAGATGATAGTAGTTTATTTACTCACATGATCTTTCTAGATCAAGATTTTTCTTGTTTACCTTTCCTTTTGCAAATTAGGTTTTTATATTAGGTGGGTGGGGTTGATATTTGTTTTGGAGAAAGTTAGCAAATATAGCATTTGGTGTCTGGGTTTGCTATATCTACGGGTCCTGGGGTTCAGCATTTTATTGATGAATGGGTCAAAGCTATCCTTATCACATATGTGGCCTGCATTTTTCAAGCTTGTTATATTTTTACTTTTGGTGGATTGAACTTGAATATCTGTTTTGTTGTGACATTGGATTGTTAATGTTGAACGTTGTGCTTAATGGAAAATGAATTTAAGCTGAGATGATTCAGGACATTCTTACAATGGGTCAATGCCCCCAAGCCGACCTGTGTCACTGTTTTTCATTGTCTTACTAATTGATTTGTGTTTTGTTCTCATGGTTTTTTGTGATTTCTGCTGTTGGAAACCAACCACTTGTTGCAGGCGAAGGTGATGCTTCAATCTACCTTAAGAAGAGGGAGGAAGCTGAAGTGCTTGTGAAAGACGGTGCATATCCCAAGGAGAATGGAGATCAGCAGAGCAATGGACTTGCAGGTGGTAAATATGACAAAAGTGCAGATAGACAGCCTGACATAGTTGATGATCACCCAGGCAAATCTAGGTCTTCTTTCCATTCTTGTCACCCCTCAGTTATTCTTTATGCTTACCGATTCTTCCAGATCTGGTATTTTATTGAAAGTTGATCAGCAGGAGCCGAAGCTTCAGTCCTAAGAGGGCCATGAGTAAGAGTATGAGTATTAGTCCCAGGAGGAGTCCGACCAAGAGCCCAAGCTTAAGTCGCAAACGGAGTGAGAGCAGGAGTTCGAGTGTTAGTAGAAGCCCTCCTCCTCCCCCTCAAAGGAGCAGGAGCATCAGCAGGAGTCCTGTTAGAAGCGATAGCAGTAGAAGCCCAGCCAGAGATTTCAACAAAAGACCAATGAAGGGCTGGAAGGGTAGGAGTCCAGTGAAAGCCCGGTCTCAAAGAAGCATAAGCAGGAGCCCTGTAAGCAGGAGCCCACCATATGGCAGAAGCCCAGTAAAAGTTCCAAGAAGCATAAGCGGAAGTCCACCTAGAAAACCACCACATAAATCAATTAGCAGAAGCCCTGCCAGAGCTTCAAGCACAAGCAGAAGTCCACCAAGAAAATCATTGCACAAATCAAATAGTAGAAGCCCTGTAAGAGTTTCAAGAAGCAGAAGCCCAGTTATATCTTCTCGAAGGAGAGCAAGCAGAAGCCCTGTAAGAGTCTCAAGAACTAGAAGCCCAGTTAGATCTTCTCGAAGGAGTGCAAGCAGAAGCCCTGTAAGAGTATCAAGAAGCAGAAGCCCAGTTAGATCTTCTCGAAGGAGTGCAAGCAGAAGTTCAGGTAGGTTTCGTTCTAGGAAAACTGCTAGCCGCAGTCCGCTGAGGGCCCCAAGCGGGAATAACCATCGCAGCTATTCAAGGAGTCCTAGCCCAGTAGCGCGTAGGGTAAGGTCGCCTTTATCACCAAATCGGGGGAGGAGCTTGTCAAGAAGTGTTTCACCTGATGCCTCACCAAAGCGCGTTAGAAGAGGGCGGGGTTTCAGTCAGCGGTACTCTTATGCACGGAGGTACAGAACCCCTTCTTTGTCTCCTCCTGTGAGATCTTATCGTTATGGTGGTGGTCGAAGTGATCGTGACAGGTAATTGCAAGTCATTTGTTTTTTTTGCAAGTTCTTTTACTATCGTCTAGTGTAGATCATGTGGTGATTGACTGCGAACTTTGTTTTTGCATTGCAATTGCACATAATGTGCATGCCCAATTTGTGTTTCTAGGTATTCAAGTTATAGAAGGTCCAGATATTCTCCGAGGCGCTATAGAAGCCCACCAAGAAGAACACCTCCTAGGTATGTTTATCACCCTCTTATAAGCTGCTGCTTCATATACTGTGCTGGACTAGCATTCAGGCTGCTTATGTTGAATTGCATGTTGGTGAATTTGTAGAGTCCGAGTTTCCATAAAAGATATAATGGATTTGTGACAAAACTTATTGGGATTTGGCCACGTATCTTTCTTCGTGCCTTATGATTGTGTTTCTCCCTTGGTCATTTTGTTTGTGGTTGGATCATATAGAGACGGGTGATTTCATTTAACTCATATCTGCAGATACAGAAGCAGAAGAAGCAGAAGTCCAGTATCACGCAGCCCTCGTTACCGCAGCCGAAACTATAGTCGTAGCAGTAGCCCCATCAGGAGCCGTAGCCCAGTGCGAAGTCGTAGCCCCATTCAGAGCCGCAGTCGTTCTCCAGTGGAGGTGGGTAGATCACACGTCTCTCCTCGGGTTGAGAGGGCAAGATCTTCATCAAGAAGCAGAAGCCCATCAAGGTCGAGATCAAGGTCCTCATTGGATTCCAGATCCCCAATTCGGACGGGCAAAAGCAGGTCCAGGTCATCGTCAGGAAGCCCAAAAGGGAAGAAGGGCCTGGTTTCGTACGATGATGTTTCCCCTTAGTCGAGTGTAAAATGATGACATCGTAGTAGCAACGGAGATGTTTTGATCCACTTTTGATGGAGTTGGCCATTGATAGATTTTACCGGTGTTGAGAAATGAGTATTACTTGGGGTACTTTGAGGGACGTGATATCGTTGAAGCTGTTTTAATTGTAGGTGGATTTCACCCGTGAGGATTGTGGATCTTGTGCTGCTAGATCATCATATTTCTGTGCCTCATTAATTCGAGTTCGTATGATTTGTTTTACTTTCGAAAGTGCTTTTCATAATTGGCTTTTTCAGGTTTTGCTGTACTTTGGAATGTGCTTTTTTCATAATTGGCTTTTTCAGGTTTTGAGGGTTTCTAGTCTCGGGGGTTTGGTCGTTATTTATTACTTTGAAAAATATGAATTTGGCATATCGGTGCTTAGAAAATTTGATGGAAATGCAAATTTAAGATTGAAGTATGTTTACTGTTTACTCCGTTATTCGATGTTCGACCCAGAAGCATTTCTGAGTCCTCTCACTCCATTTGGTAGATTTGACTTATTTATTTATTTATTTTATGTTTTTTGTTTTGTTTTTTGTTTTTTGTTTTTTTGTAATTGATGTCATTTAATAGAATCACCATATGATCGTCAAAATTATGATTGTACTGAATACATGTAGGTATTGTAGACTAATCTCATAATCCTTAATCTAATCAAAATAGATATTGAAGACAAGAATTAAACATTGAAGATATAATAACTTATAATAACTAGTTTGAATGAACCAAACACTGCCTAGCCTGTTTTCCAAAAAAACACTGCCCAACCTTAGCTTAGTATCCAACAAAAATACTTTTTAGCTCAGTGGTAAACTGGTAATTACAAGTTTTACCCGATACAAAATGTTAATAACTGACCCGACCCGACAAACCAAATTTCCATAAATAGCGGCAAATCCTCAGTTGTTGAGTTTCTCAGTGACTCGCGCGTACAAAATTTGGCAATCGCACCCCCGCACTCGGCAGAGGAGAAATAGTCAAAAACCACCAACAAATACGACGCACCGCGAAAATGTGGAGGCGCGTGGCATCTACTTCCTCTGCTCAGCTCCAAAACATCGCCGCCTCAGCCTCACGCAGATCCTCGTCTCTCAATCACACCCGTAGGTTCGTAATCTCCTCGGCGTCTTCCCCTTCGTCTACGCCGTTGCCCAAGTCCGCTCCTCCCGCCGCTCCCCACATTGCCTCCGCTTCCACCTCCCGTGCGTTTCCAGTTCCTTGGGTTTTTTATACGTTGTTCTGATCTCGATTAGGTTGTTGCTTTCTGTTTGGTTCCCGGGAAAACGTAGGCACGTTAAGAATTCTCTGATCTCGCGAAATGAGAAGGCGGATTACCCGCTAATGGTTGTGATTAATTTGTTGCTCAAAATTTGAAACTTTGAGCGGTCTCAAGAATTGGAGATTTGATATATAATGCGTTTGATTTATATTCTTTTTGTGGTGTATGAAGCTCTGAAGAAAAACCCTCAGGAAGCTAATCCGACTGCTACCGGTCACGAGCTTGAGGAACTTGCTGCCGAGCTTGAGGTTGATAATTACGATTGCTGGGTTGTGATTTGTATCGAACTCTATAAAGATACGAGAGTTTTGCTTAATTACTGGCTAATCTCATTATATGCAGGGAAGGGACGTTCTTGAAATCAATTATCCTGTTGGTCCTTTCGGTACCAAGGTAGTCCTTCTATTTCATCTCTTGGATTTCATTTTTGTTATAGTTAGTCGGTATATAGGAAGGATCTTCGAGAGTTTCTGACTTGTTCTTGCTGCATCATTCGCAAGTATACATGATAAATGTGGTTTGCACCATGATTGCAAGTTTAATGTTGCCAGATTTTGTGTTTCACCGTTCTACGCCATCACTTGCCATGGCCATCTCGCTTACCAAAAGTAGTACTAATCGTCTTAATCTTCCTTCAACCGCCAAAGAGCGATGGATCGATGGTTTCCTGGTTGTTCTTGAAGTTCCTAATAATTGCGGGATCCTGTCTTTTCATTGAAGGAATAAAAACTTTTGCTTATCAATATCAAATCTCTTCCTGCACTCTGCCTCTCATTTCCTTATGTACACGTCAAATGGATGTGAAAGTGTGTAAATCTGTGCACGACATCTTCCGTTTAACTGGAAATATGTGGTCGTCTTCAATCAACTTTCTCATGTAACTAATCTTACCGTACTTTCTATGTCATAGGAAGCACCTGCGATCGTCAAGTCTGTCTATGACAAAAGAATAGTCGGATGCCCTGGTATTGAGGGAGGAGGTAAAGTTCTCCATTTAGATGCATAATTTTTTTTCATGCTGGTCAAATCAAGTCATTCCAAAGGTACGGTTAACTGTAATTTCTGAACATTTATGTTTGCAGATGATGAGCATGATGTCGTGTGGTTTTGGCTGGAGAAAGGAAAGCCATACGAATGCCCCGTCTGTACCCAAGTTTTTAAGGTGACTTGCTGAGTCTGACTATTTCCTTTTTCCTTTTATCCCTCTTCGTGTCCAAAGTCTTTTCTTTCTTTCTCTATACATCGTAGTATATAGATGAACTGGTGCTTGAATAAATTGACTGATCCAATTTGTGATAAACTTTTAACAGCTGCAAGTGGTTGGCAAAGGAGGTCCTCCAGATGGTCACCATTGATCTGGCTGACAGGTTTCTTGCGCAAATAAAAATTTGATTTACATGATTTTTTGTTTTTTTTGGGGGTGGGGGGGGGGGGGGGGGGGGCAGTCTTTTATACTGTGTAGCTTCAATAATTATTTTCTGGTTTGTTTTTCGGTGATCCGTCGTTCTTAAGAGATTGTGTTCGACTTTTCTGTCGGTGATAATTTTGGTTTCATGGTCAGTTCATTAGAACTGGATTCGTTTGAGTGGCTGATAATTTTGAATTGTGTACGAAGATCAAAATGATTGAGTAGATTGTTTTAAAATAAAAATTAATGACTACGTGTTAATCGTAATACATCTCATAATCTTGTCTTTGTATTTAGCTATTCGAGGATGCTGTTGTGTGTTATCAAAATCCAACATTAACAGTTTAGAAACTTGTGTTGCTCCAATCGTTTTCTTCTTTTCTCTTATTTCATACTGGGAAGTGATCACTGCACGCCGCTTTCTTCCCCTTACTTATTTTTTATCTTTGCGTTCAATAAATCAAATAATAATCAATGAGCAAAAGTAAACATGGGTGTGAAGGGGAAAAAGGGTGTGCAGAGATCATTTCATTGTACTGAATGGTATTTTGATGTCAAAGACAATAAAAAGAGGGGTAAAATGGATACAATTTGTGGATTTTAATGTCTCTGGCCTTTGGAATATGCTCCAAAACTGCTACTTATGGGACCCCAAGACCAAAGAGTTTTGGAGGTTAATCCAAAGAATTTGATGCAACTAAGCATTGGAATCATCTAATTTTTGTCTCAAGGCTCAATTGTGTGTGATCATTTTTCATGGTAATTGTATGCAAAGCTTCAACCCTGAAGACTGCTTAAGCATGCCTGCCCCTGCTCTGAAACCAGTACTCCCAACAATGTCAGCTCCTTGGATACGTGAGGCAATTAGGCAGTGCTTCTCGGAGACTCAGTCTGACTCTCCTGAAGTGCAGCTGAAGGCTCTTCACACTTTAGTTTCCATCACCAAGGTGAGTTCCCAAAACAGGAACTTGGTTGCACAGACAGAAGGAGCCATCCCAGCCTTACTTGCCCTCTCGAAATCTTCAGCATTCAGATTCTCTCGTTGTCTGTCCTCTTCAACCTGTCCCTGAACCCTGATCTGAAGCAATCTCTGCTTTACCACCTGAATTCGATAATTGCCTCCATGACTTCGACGGAGTCCGGCAGAGTAGCTTCCTCTCTGGTTTGTAGTTTGGCAATGCTTGACAAGAACAAGGCCAAATTTGGCGTAGCAGGTACCATCCAGTTACTAGTCAAGGCCATTTCCGGGTCTGGCAGTCCTGCTGCTCATCACCTCCTCAGCTCTCTAGCTGAGCTTGTTCAGTTCCACGGGAACTGCGCTTTGGCAGTGAAAGAAGGAGCTGTTGAAGCGCTCATCCAAGTGGTGGGGAGAAGTGACGGCGAGGATCTGGCCGGAACTTCTCTCCTGTTTCTTGGCCTTCTTGCTAGGTTTGATGAAGGGCTGAATGCTTTGCGCAAAACTGACCAGATTGTGAGCTCAATGGTACAAGTGTTCAAAGGGAGGTGCATGCTGAGTAAGGAAGGTGCAGCTGAAATCATGCTGCTCCTGTTTGATGAAAGTGAGGGCTGCGTAAGAGACGCTTTGAGGCTGCCGGACTTCTCAACTTTGGTGGCTGATGTTTCGGTTAGAGGGTCGGGGAGAGCACGAGAGAAGGCGGCGTTGCTGATGAAGAAGATCATGGAGGCTGACTTGGATTCTTATGTGGATGGGAACTCCATGTTTTCTGAGTGGTAACTGGTTGTAGAGAGTTCAGGACTAGGTGTAGCCAAGTTGGCTACAACACTGTAATTGTAGTTAAATAAGATTATTGAAATATTATTCGAATAAAAAAAAAGTTAAGATATTAAAATGTAATTTTGGTCTTAACTCATCTTAGTCAAAACTCCGGCCATGCTTATAAATGTACGCCGTCACCATATGGGCTGTACAGTTGTAATAGATTAGTTCTAGATTTTTAGTGTGTCGTAGTTTCTAGATTCAAGTATTGAAGACATGCACATCAAGGCATATATTGGACGATCATATTTCGTAAATAGTAGCATGTAGAATCACATCATTGCATATCATTCAGATTGTGAGATCAGTTTAAATGCCTAGTTTTAGCAAATAAAATCAATTTTATTTAGATTTTTTAAATATATAATTCTAATTTCCTTTCTTCTAGGTTGTTGGTTTCGTAGGAAATCAATTAATTTTAGGGTAATGAGGAAGACCAGATTTTTTAAACTAAATTTGTAAACTAAATGATGTGGTTGTAGATGATTAATATTTTTTTTTTGGTCGAAATGTGGTTGTAGATGATTGGATTATTAATTAAGTGTTGATTAACATGTTTGTTTTTTATTAGTGAAATATAATTTAGTTTGCAAATTCGATTAATTAAATCAAGACTAAATCTTTTCAAAAAGTTGTCGTATGTTTGGGTCATTTCAATTAAGGCTTGTTTCTTAGCCATATTGCCCTAGGCATTTTATCATGTTAGGGTTTTAGGGCTGAAGGCTTCTATATCTCTTGGCAGAAAAGATTATATTCATATTACCGAAATAAGACTTGAGCGTAAAATGTTTTAAAGGAAAGTTCTTGAGTGTTAGGTTAGAAGAGTGATCTTAGTGAAACTCTTCATGCATTGCATATCATTCCATTATATCATATCGTTCATCTTTATGACGGAGTTGTGTGCAACCTTTTTGTTTGTGAGGAGGACCTATTGAGTGCGCTGTGTTCATCCAAAAGAGAGCTAGGGAAGGACAGTGTGCTACACGAACAAAAGTACAAGAGAGAACTTCCAAGTGTAGTGTCTACCTTTTTGAGTCTTGTAAAAGTTCTTATTTCTTAATTAGTGGATTTTTTAACCGGCTAGTGCCATGGATTTTTCTCATTGTGTATTAGAAATATCGTGTGTCATTTGTTCTTTTTAATTAAGGTTGTTTATTTGTTGGATTTAGATTCTACGATCTATCCACATTTTCACAGGTGATATGTTGGTAGAACTTTTAATCCACATTTTCACAGGTGATATGTTGGTAGAACTTTTAATCGGAGAGTTTTAATCCAGACACCTGATTTTTGAATTTTTTAGACTAAACATGTATACATTTTTAAGATTTGATTAAACTTTTATTCTACAATTTTTGTGCCACATGTATGATAACTAACTTTCTTTTTGTACCAAAAATTACAAGATATGCCACTCCCATAATTTAGGAATTTTTCATCACAAAAAAGAGAGGCTTGATTGGATTAATAGTCTGCGTAGTGATAGGATAATCCAAAGATAGCCCTTGTAGTAAAAAAAATTTAGGATTTAAACCCTTGTGATAAAGTTTGTTAGGATTTAAACCCAAAATTAAAAATTTTGTCAACTCTTTGTTAATTATTAGCACATGAAGCTCACCTATGAGGCTAAAAAGATAAAGTTGGCCTCGCATGTAAGTCTCACGTGCTAACAATTAATGAAGAGTTTCGTTTTATCCTCATATGTGTGCTCACCTGCTAATAATTAACGGAAAGTTAACGGAATTTTTAATTTTGTGCCTAAATCCTAAAATACGTCACCACATGGGCTTAAATCCTAATTTTTTTTTTGTTTTATACCACAAGGACTGTCTTCCGACCAGTTCACCAAAAAAATAGCAACAACTTTCCTAAAACCTAGTCATTGTACTCGTTTTAGAGATAGCTAGCCTTTCTACACACGCTCATGCGTGGGCGAAATGCCTTTTTTATATTACGCGCGCTATGCTTGGCGTGTGAAGTTTTTTTTTTTTCCCCCTTTTTACATTTGTTTACGCATTAAGAGACATTCTCATAATTACAACGTACGACATACAATGGTTAATTTTAATTTGTACGTTTGTACTTGTCAAGATACATTTATTTTAATACATTTATTTTAATTTTTTAGTTAACAAATTGTAAGCCTCTGAACTTGCAAAGAGAAGAGCACATAAACAAAATGAAGCAAAATTTGATGTTTATATCAATCTCCTATATCGCAAATGCCACAAAAAAATGGAACTTTATGTCCAAACGATAGCAGAAAAATACAGATATGAATACATCATTTAAAATGTTATCAAACTGAGTAAATAAACAACACAAAAAGACTACCTCAATATACAAAGAGAAAACTAATGATTTATCTAAAAAAAAGGTCACAGTAAAATTACAACTCTAAGTCCGCATTAGTCACCCAACATACACCAACATAACGAATAATCAAATTAATAAAAGATTTAAATTATTTCTCACATTCCTAAAAACTAAAAGAAAATCATATCAGCAGTAAACTAAAAATAGCACAATAAAAATGTTAGCTAAAAATGATAACCTTGTTGTATGCTAAGACGACTTTTTCTCTGGATGTCCTTCCCTTGTGCTTAATTTTGACAGAGGAACCCGCAACTGTTAAAGGGGAGATTGATGAATTTCATTAGAAGCGGGAAAAAAAATTCTTACGGCACACTTCTCTACCAATTAAACTTTCAATAGAAAACTTCAAATGAAGGTCAAGAAATCACGTTATTCAAACGTACCTGTAACTGGTAATTGAACACCCAAAACATTCGATCTTATACAAATGAAATACTGCCACAACCAATAACCCAAAAGTTAATATTGTGAAAGCAACCAAACTAAAGGAGAGGAAAATGAAAATAGTGAATATTAACAGAGATTACAGACCTTCTCTATTTGTCCAGTGAGAAGCTATACATCATGCCAATATAATAAAAGTATGCCTGAATGACAAAGCTTGAAATCCTAGAACAATGGCAGCAAGGAAACTGGAATATAAACAAAAATTTACGATAAAGTAAGAAAGTTCAGGCATTCACCAGTAATCCGACTTGACGGATGTTAGATTTAGAGGTCGTCCAGATCCATTTGTAGTGAGTGACTGAACGAGGGCCTTATGAACCTTTAGGAATAGGAATGAGACCCTTGAAGAGTTTATGGAATCCGAAGTTCCATATTTGAGTTCAACTTTGCGTTTTGTTGTATTTAGCTCATTATGTTAGACAAAACATCTACTTCGCCGTTGATTTATTGATAAAGATGCAGCACTGCGTATACACGTAGCCACTGAATTAGGTATTAAAGACGTTTTCTGCTACCCCAAAGGTACTATGGGTTTGGGCTAATCCACAACGCATTCAAAGCGGATTCGACCCCTTGATTCTCGAAATGATATTTGCCTTGTTTGTTATGCTGACACAGGTTACTTAACAAACCCGCACAAGGCACATCCCCGATTGGTTATGTCTTCACCGGTAGGGATATAGCAATAACTTGAAGGTCTACAATATGACCTTAGTTGCGAAATCTTCAAATCATTCCAAGACTCACCTTACTTCATTTTGCCACAACATGAGACATGGTTGAGAGCTTTTGTTAAGCATATTTGAAGTACCTACTGTTTTTATTCATTGTGAGTCCCGACAACGATCCATAAAGACTATGTTGCATGTATCAACCCGACCAAAATATAACACATCAACAAAGTCAACGCCAAGACATATTGCGTCTACATCACATCAGCAAATCATCAAGAGATGGAAGTCAAGCAAGTCGATCCCAGACAACCTTTCCAACCTCTTCACGGCGTCACTGCTGAAGTCAACCTTCTAGAAACTTGTCCGAGGAATTGGTATGCCTAACTATTCATATGCAATGTTTGTAGTTCGCATTTGTAAGTTTTATCAAACTCAAGGAGAGTATCTAGGATCTTAATGTACTATTTTTTCTTACGATTATGAGCATTTTTCCCATCGGGTTTTTGCTACATAACTAGGTTTTGAAAAGGCACCCATCCTGGGTTGGTCATACCCTTATGAGTTCTTTTATTTGTGTTCAAAAGACTTATAATTTTGACTTAACGCAACTTCTCACTTTTCTCTTTAGTCTATGGGTTTTTATACCACCTTGGGTTTTACCGTAGCAAGGTTTTGTGAGTTTTAACTTTTATGCATTCTTCTGTTGATCTAAGACTCGCATTCGCTCGTTGTGCCGACAACTTCTTCAACTGAACTTACTTCATCGTTGAAGACTTAATACACCATTTGCTTGAGTATTAACAGACTCAAGGAGAGTGTTGCGGTCCTATTAGATTATGAATGTGATTGTGTAAATCCTATCATATCTGGGATATCCTTATGGGATTCTACCATATCTTTTAGACTAGATATAATCCTATTAGAGTTGTAATCTTATTGGGTAAAGAATTTACGTTTCCTACTACTATAAATAAAGGCACAATATGTTGAGATAACACACAACTCACAAATATACATTTCTCTCATATTTCTCTGTGCCGCACCCCCTCACTCTGTCTTTTATTTTGTTCAGTAAATTAGGCCTACAACAATAAGGCCTCAAAAGAATTTGCATGACCCTATAAAAATCCCATGGACCGGCCATAATACTACAAAACCTCTATAAAGTAATAAAGTTGAGACCAAACCAATTTTATAACATTAGGAGGTTATTACTTAATGTGTACTTAATAAATTAATATTTATTTATTTATCCTTAATGAATATAAAAAATTAGTTAATGAATGTTGTAGTTCCAAAATATTTTAATCTCTCAAGAAGCTGAACATGCTAAATGATGCAGATGTATTGGGATAGGTTGCATTCATCTATGCATTAAATATCTAAATAAGTATTGATGCATTGTATTAGAAGTAATCTTGGGTTTGGCTTTATTACCTAGAGTAATCTTGTATTGGACTAGGCTTAATGTCATGGGGTTATTGGGGTTCAGCCTTTTCATCATATATTTCCTTGTAAGCCTAGATGGCAGGGTAGGTTTTTAGTGTTAAAGTAAAGTAACCTGGGTATTTCGTAGGAATCAATAGAGCATAGATTTCCATTGTCCTTGGTATTCTCATCTGTAAGAGACAACAACAATAAGGGTTTATTGTGTTCTCAAGTTTGTTTCATTTCCTTGTTGTCGAGCAAGTAAAGTCTCCATTTGTTGAGTAAGTTGTTGGTTAACCTGTTGTGCTAATCGCGCAATATGTTCTCTCTCATACACATTATCATGGACCATGGTTGGTTCCCCGTCCCAGTCCCCTTCCACCACGTCCCCTTCCTGGTGGCATGATTGACCTAAGCTCTGACGCCAACTGATGCAGCAATAATATTTGAAAAATGAAACCAACTTGAGAACACAATCCTTAATTCTTGTTGATTCTCACATACGAGAATAATCAAGAACAAAGAAAATCTATGCCTCGTTGATTTCTACAAACTACCCAAGTTGATAGAACGGAAGAGAATAAACTCTTTTACTTTAACATTCCAAAACTGCCCTACCATCTAGGCTTACAAGGAAATATAAGATGAAAAGGCTGAATTTCTACCTGTGGTCATAAAAAAATAAAAAAATAAGTAAAAAAAGGCTGAACCCTAGTAGTCCCATTACATCACTAGTAGAAAAAACACTTTGCACGACGTACGTACCTTCGTCGCGCAAAGTCAAAAATCGTTGCCTAAGGGTTTGCGCAACGCAACCTTCGTCTCGCGCTAACCGTCACGCCAAGGCAATGACGGTAGGGTTTGCACGACGAACAAGTAACATGCGTCGTGCAAAGTCACTTTGCGCAACGCATGGCTACGTCGTGCAAAGCCACTTTGCACGACGCATGTTACTTGTTGTGCAAAGTCACTTTGCACGATGTAGGACATGCGTTGCGCAAAGCCGCTTTGCACGACGTAGTCATGTATCGTGCAAACCCCTTTTTTTGTTTTGGTCAAAATTTTTATAAATATTGTGTGACGTAGGACTTGCGTCGCGCAAACCCTTTTTTTTTCGTTTTGGTCAAAAATATATATATTTCTTAATTTTTGATAAATATTGTAATTAAATTCTAAACAATAATTAATTAACCAAGCAAAAATATTTAATTATAAAATATATGAAAATGTACATACAAGATGTCCGAACAAAAAAGAAAAAACAAGTAATCTTCTAAAGCAAACAATAAAACAATGAGATTTACATAGAAATATCAAACTATCCAGAGACCTCCAACAAACAAGGACATTGTCACTTGAAGCCTTCACATTTTTTTAACACCTCCAGACAAAGGACCTCGAGAGCGAACTACTGCCCCTAATGCTTGAGCCTCAGAAATTTTTGCCTCTCTATTTGCACGGACATAAGCATATGGATCAAGAAAAAAAATTTGTACTTGTATAGGTAGAACTCTTGAAAAATTATATTAAGGGGGGTCCTTTGAGAAAAGATAAACACATAATAGATTATGAACTTGATAAACAGCCATGGATTCAATTCTACCAGCCCCGAATACCAGAGAACATATATTACTACAGGTTCCCCGGTATGTATGGACTGCACGAAAACAAATGCAAGACTTGAAATTTCATATTGAGACATTAAACAATAGTATTGTAAGCAATAAGAAAGAAAAACAAGCACATTCAAGCAATTTTCATGCTTAATATTTGTTTAGTAGAACGTCTCTCATTGTAGAATCTTTAAAGCAAGTAAATCATATAATTACCGTACTGCAGGGATGGAGTTATGCTGGTGATAAGCTACTATCAGCCATTATACCTTACGAAGAGAGTGGCTGGTATGACAGACAAATGTGGGTAAAGCCACTTGAGGTTAGCACCCTTCACCTTATCCTTTCTCAGTTAATAACGATCAAGGATGAAGTCCCTGTGGAAAATGTCAACCTTCAAAGTTTAATCCACATATCTTATTCAAGTATTCAACTGAAGAAGGCTTAGAATAATCAAGATATGATGAAATTCAAAGAAATTAATTGATCACATAAGCCTCAACATTCAAAGATATTAACTGATCACATAAGCCTTAACATTCAATGATATTAACTGATCACATAAGCCTTAACGTTGATGCATATATTGCCTCTAAATCAAAACCTCGAAATTTTGATTATGCTATGGAAACTGTATCTTGTGCCTTCTCACTAGAGCTTAATACTTGAACAAAGTTTCTGAGAGTCGGACTATGTCCCTCTGTATGGTGTATATGTGCATATGTATGTCAAATATTAACTGAGAAGGGTCGTTGGAGACAATGCAAATTTGAAGATATCTAAAATTGGTCATTAGGCAACAAAACTACATGATTCTTGACCTTTAACTAGTTAAAACCAGCAATTGGAAGGCCAATTTTTTTTTTCTGTTCTAATATTAATAACTAAGATGCAAAACCGTAGAAAATTTATGCTAAAACATTATTTCTTACGATACTGTGAAGCATCCAGCTTCAGCCACAATCCTCTTTTCATAAACTTCATATAAAAAAGAAAAACCATGTGCTATTCTTATA
This sequence comes from Malus sylvestris, assembly GCF_916048215.2. Taxonomy (NCBI): domain Eukaryota; kingdom Viridiplantae; phylum Streptophyta; class Magnoliopsida; order Rosales; family Rosaceae; genus Malus; species Malus sylvestris. The sequence continues at coordinate 13,551,803 of NC_062267.1, forward strand.
AGCATGAATACAGCAAGCCATGGTGCAAGACCCAAACAAAGTGCATGTGCCATACCAAATCTTGGACTGCATAATTAACATGAGAAAGATCATAAGTACTACTAGCCGATAACTCCAAACATGTTTAATTAAACAAATCAGCACGTTGTTTGTTTGCATTAATGCTTTCCAGAAGAGATTAGAGTACGTTCATTGTTGGAGATTAAAGGAAGACTAACACTTTCATGGTCATCAATTACCATGTGAATGCCATGAAAAGCAAAAGTTCCACAGACGGATGTTTCTCACTACAATTCAAATTTAAGGAAAAAGAAAATGTGTTGCGCAAATTTTACACAAATTATTTTCCATCCACATAAAAGAATACAAACATAATTCTTCCACAAAGAAAATGCAAGGTAAGTCATGTTATGCGAAAAGAAATTCCTTTCACAGAGGCAAAGATACTTAATCTAAATACATAAATTGGTTTCAGAAACAGAAGACTAACATATTGAAATATACAAACCATGCATCCTAATTTTCTACTCGAAGCAAATAATCATAAAGCCAAACAAATTTCGAGTTTTCTTTGTCAGTTGCAACAACATTTGAGTTTTTATTGTTCTGTTATGTCATATCTTCTAAAGCAAATTAAGAGCCGAGTTCATAGCTGATTTCGAAATCTCAAGTAAACCCAAATATTACAAATTTCCCAACAAAAAAAAAAAAAAAAACAACTTTCCTTTCATTTCTTATAATTTCTCAGTGACCAAACAGATAAAAAATTCACAATAATTCAACACATATAACAAATTAAAGACAGCAAGATAGAAAAATCACCAGTTTTTGGGTCAAAACGGCTTGAAATGCACTATCAAGCAGATCCCCCCTCTATACATCTGAACCAATCCAAAATTACCCAGAAATTAACGGACTTAAGGTACAATCAGAAAACAAAAATGGGGGAAGAGGGAAAAATCGTAAAATCAAAATAAGGCCGACCTTTTGGGTCTTGCCGTCTAGCTGAGGGAGCTCGAGTTCCGGTGCGGTGGCGGGGTAGGTGATGGGGATATTGAACTGGAGATCGAACTTGTACTTAAGGAGGTTGTAGACGTACCAGCACTTGCCAGTCCACCGTGTACCCTTTAAATATCCAAGAACGATGTGAACTGGCTGAAAACAATTCCCTTTGCAGACCCATCCTTTTCAACCATGGATCTGACCACAATTATTAAATTAAATATGCAAATAATGAGATTGAATGTGCGAACCTGAAGAGGACATCGAAATTGACGGCGGCGCGAGCTTGGCCGAGGTGGAGGCGTGTGAATTTTTTTTTTGGATGAAGGCAGAAATAGAGAGAAATCGAGAGATGGTGTTGGGAATGAGAGACGGAGAGTTTGAGAGAGTGATTGAAGATCGAGAGAGAGATGAGGCTCAAGGCTCAAGGCTCAGGGCTCAGGCTTCTACGCGAGATGTGAGAGACCGAGCGAGAGAGAGGGAAGAGAGACCAAATTTTTACACTCCCATTTTGTTCAAATTTGGGAAAAAAAAGCGCCTAATTTTTACAAAACTACCGCCAAATTTTTAACACATTGCGCAACGCATGTATACATTATGACATCGCGCAAAGTGGTTTTGCACAACGATCCCATTTAGGCGTCGCGCAAGTTATATATATTTTTAAAAAAAAATTATTATAAAATTCTACAAAACTAATTTCAATAATTCAATCGTCAAACTTGTTTGTATATGTTTCAAGATTGCATACACTAAAAATCACAAAAAAAAAAACATTCAGAGCTCAAGTAACGAGAAAAAACATTTTGACGGTTATAAACGAAAAATCATAATTTAACGGTTATTTTAACTCCAAATTTGATGATTTTTTACAGTTACACTCCTTGACCCTAAGTGAATACAATGAATGAACTCGATCGTCAATTTAAAATATTTACACTAGTAGATACCACAAAATCTTATGTTATATTTAATGAAAGTATAAATAAACTCTTAAATGTTAGTGCTATTGTTTTGATAGGGTACGTGTCAAGCCCCGATCCCGACATACGTCCAGGATTGACACATGACGTCACCAAATACTCGTATCTCAACCTACCTCACCTCCGAGATATGTACATAGCATAATTCAAGATCCAAATCTCATAGAAATTTTTGTATATTTTATGGCTACATCTAACCTCCTCGTTAGACTGCCTACATACCCTCAATAGGGATCAAGCCATTCGTAGTTCATTATTCTACTTCAATCGAACAATCAACACATAGACCACTATGTCTCAACATAATACCACAATTCAATCATGTAGCACCTCAAGGAACATTTAACAAAGCCCAATAATAATTTTTAGTCATCTCGTCATTCATCCACCCATAAGCGTTCCAACACCATTCAATTATCACATCAATCAATAGAACTTGTCAAGCATAAAATTCCTAGACTCAAGGTAACATAACAAACCCACATGAAAAAAAATCATGATTTCCTTTCCATCCTTCATATAAATCATTAGGACTCAACATGATATCTCAATTCACAACATACATCATATTTAAGAACCGACAACGCACAAAACCATTCTCTAACCACATTAATTACCTAATATGGTCAACATAGTAACAATCATTCCCATATTTTCTAAATTCATAAACTATGAAACCATATTTGAATCGTAGAAAATCTCGAAGGAATCCTACGGACGTACAACTGCTTTTATAATTCAATTCACAATATTCTCAAAACCATTATTCACAATATACTAAAACGAAGGCTAGAGTGACACAGTTAAGCCAAACCTACTTCTCCAAAGAATGGGATTTCGGACCACTCAACGATATCCAACCCAGGATACAATTTCGGACCATCACTCAATGGAATCGTGGAGTAGAAGGGATTCCGGACCATCACTCAACGGAATCCGACTGGATACGATTCCGAACCATCACTCAACAAAATCACGGAAGGCCAACACCATAATGTACGACGGCTCAAAAAATGAGACAAGCACATGCTACTTAATTTACCAAAGCTCAACCAAGGGAAATTAGGCACAATTACTAAATTTAGAACTAATAAACGAAGCGGAAATGAAACAATATCGAAACAACAAATCCCCATCACAATGGTTAATGGTCCACTCCTAGCCGTACATTTCATCACAACATACCAATCGTACAAATCAACCCATATTTCAATTATATGGTTGATATTTCAATTATATACTTCAAATCTCACTTCTTCAACATAAATTGATGGCTAAGTATTAAAAATAACAATTCAATAAAAAGAAACATATTTATAAAACCAAGACATATCCTCACAGGATAATAATTATGAAAACATGGGTAATCACCAATATAACATATATTAAAGTCACTCACATTTCTTCACATCACACTAATCCCAATGAATTACAACGTAGTCTCCTACACCATCAACTTCTCATGGCCACCAACTAATATATCACACAAACGTATAAGTTCTACATAATATTTCAAATAGGATTCTAAGATCACATAGCCATAAATTTATCATACTTATTATTCACATTACTAGAAATAATTAAACATCCATATATCATCATTATCATCAATACACAAGCCAAATCATGTTTAACAAACATAAGTCTATGGCTAAATATATGAAAATCACATTTCAATAGAAATCATATTTATAAGTCCAATGCACATTTACAAATGATATTAATATAAGAAATTAAGGTAATAACCATATCACAATATTCAAGTCACTCTCCAACCAATGTAGGTCCACTAGACTTCACTTAAGTCTCCCATGGTACTAATTTAAGTATTGGGAACGTTTCGAGACATGTTGACCAAAAGTCAACTCTCGGTCAAAGGTAGGGTCCACAATTCTACACAATTCAGTCCGGAAGATCCACAAATTGGATTTCAGATCCGTAATTTCCTGAAGTCCACATTATGCTTCTAGAACAACATACTAAATTCCCATCACGATCCAACGGTCGGATCTCCACCAATTACTAGAATTAAGTGGCGGTCAACAATTTATTTTACCAACTTAGAAATCCAATTAGGAAAGATCCGTACGTTGGATTCTTGATCCATAAGTTTCTATGATGCACAAATATTATGTTCTGTCACGCATTAAGGTTTGGTGACGATCCAACGGTCGAATCGTTGATTCATATTTTGACCAAGTAAGGTATCGTAATGAAACTAAGTCCAAACAATCAAATTACATCATACGGATATCAATTATGAAACCAAGACATGTATTTGAACTTAAAAGAACATCGTCAGCCCATTGGCCAGGCTGCTGTCGCGGATGGCGGTCGGCCGCCTCGACTTATTGGAAAAATTCAACTATTTTTAAAAATTATCAAAAATTACAGAACTGAAGATCTATAAGAGTAGAGCAAACTTTATACCTATGGCCAAGTCCAATTTGGTTGGGAAAAACTCCAATTTCACTCAAATCCACCGGAAACCCTAGAAATGGGTGTGTCTTGATTCGTCCTCAAATCGACTCCGACGCTCCAACCAATGATTGGTCATTGTTCCTGAGCTCCAGATAAGTACATTAGTGGTGGAAATCGAAATAAATCATTGCAAAAATGGCGGATTCACCGCTGTGGTGTCCCCAGAACCCACGGTTCCGTTCTTCGTGATAAAAGCCCTAAACCCAGTCGATCTTTAGTGTAAAATGAAGAGGAAGGTCCGGGATGATGATGGTGGTGATAAATGGATGCAATTCGCCGGAAAAAAGACCAAAATTGCGTCGTAAAATGAAAAGGGACCGGGACCGGGATCGAAGTCGGGTCAGGAATCAAGTCGAAAATGTGATCCGGGTTGGGTGCCTTTCTTTCCCCTCCTTTCCCATCCTTTCCTCCCTCTCTGATTCATCACTTCCTACCTCTCTCTCCTCTTCTAATTCTTCCCCCTCCTCCCTCCTTTCTCTTCTGCACCTCATTTCCTTTTCTTCTTCCTCCTTCAGCCACTCCCCGTGGCTTTTTCTTAAAAAAAAATTCCTTAATTAATTTAAAGGCAACTTTTTAATTGTAGCATTTTCACCTTCATATCTTTTGAATACACAATCTCAACACTCTACCATTAGTATAAATTCCAAAAAAAATATATATATAATAACTCCTTAATACACATACGTAGTTTGCAATAGTGAAAACCAGTAACTGGATTTCACAATACGCATTCTACAAAACTAATTTCAACGATCCAATCGTCAAACTTATTTGTATATGCTTCGAGATCGCATACGCCAAAAAATTGCAAAAACCAAACATTCAGATATGAAGTAACGAGACAAACATTTTCGACGGCTATAAACAAAAAATCACGATTTGACGGTTATTTTAACTCTGATATTGATAATGTTTTTACAGCTACACTCCTTGATCCTATATGAATACAATAAACTAATTCAATCATTAATTTAAAATATTTACACAAGTGGATACCACAAAATCTTATGTTATACTTAATGAAAGTATAAATAAACTCCAAGTGTTAGTGAATTTATTGTTTTGAAGGGATACACATTGTACAAAACTAGTTTCAACGATCCAACTGTCAAACACGATCCAACTGTCAAACTTGTTTGCATATGCTTTGAGATCGCATACACCAAAAATTGAAAAAAAACAAACATTCAGAGATCAAGTACGAGACAAAACTTTTTGACAGTTATAACCGAAAAATCACGATTTAACGGTTATTTTAACTCTGATTTTGATGATTTTTTACAGCTACACTCTTTGACCCTATATGAATACAATGAACTAATTCGATCATCAATTTAAAACATTTACACAAGTGGATACCACAAAAGAAAAAGGCAATGCAAGAACCCAAAGAAGAAAAAAAAAGACTTTGCGCGATGTAGTTGTATCTGCTGTCACTCAAGGTCTTTTTTTTTTTTTACCCTTTTGCTTATGAGTACAAAATAAATAAATGAAAATGTACTTAGTAAATACATATATCATTGATTTTGATGGGAAACGCATTGTACAAAATTAGTTTCAACGATCTAACCGTAAAACTTATTTGTATATACTTCGAGATCGCATACACCAAAAATCGCAAAAAAACAAACATTCATAGATCAAGTAACGGGACAAAACTTTTTGACGATTATAAACAAAAAATAACGATTTAACGGTTATATTAACTCCGATTTTGATTAATTTTTACAGCTACACTCCTTGACCCTATATGAATACAATGAACTGATTCGATCGTCAATTTAAAATATTTACACAAGTGGATACTACAAAATCTTATGCTATAGTTGATGAAAGTATTAATAAATTCCAAGTGTTAGTAAATCTATCGTTTTGATGGGAAACGCATTGTACGAAACTAGTTTGAACAATCCAACTGTCAAACTTGTTTGTATATGCTTCGAGATCGCATACACCAAAAATCGCAAAAAACAAACATTCAGAGATTAAGTAACGAGACAAAACTTTTCGACGGTTATAAATGAAAAATCGCGATTTAACGGTTATTTTAACTCTGATTTTGATGATTTTTTATAGCTACACTCGTTAACCCTATATGAATACAATAAACTAATTCGATCATCAATTTAAAACATTTACACAAGTGGATACCACAAGAGAAAAAGGCAATGCAAGAACCAAAAAAAAAAAAAAAAAAAAAGACTTTGCGCGACATAGGTGCCACTGCGTCGCGCAAAACATCTTTGCGCGATGCAAGTGCACGTACGTCGCGCAAAGTTGGAAAAAAAACGGCAAAGCATTCTTTGTTTGGCGCCAAGATCCTGCGCGACGAAATTTGCTCCGTCACGCAAGATTCTGTCGCACAAACATGTTTTTCTACTAGTGCATTGAGCCTAGTAAGACATTTTATTATGACCCTAGGTTATAAAGCCAAATCCAAAATTACTTTTAATACAATGCATAAATACTTATTTATATATAAATGTATAGATCACTGCATCATATCCCAATGCATTTGCATCACTACTTAAGTTAGAAACATTTTGGCTTCAATAAGAAATGTTTATGTTGACAAAGTATTACGTACTTGGTGTTGGGTTTCCACACACCCATGCATCCTGGGTTCGAAACTCCATCTGTTCTAAATTATTGTAATAGTTTTGAACCCTTCCCTTCTTTTAATAATAATAATTTTGAATTTAAAAAAAAAATGTAGTATTACATACTAGAAAGCTCAAAGATGTGACAATATCTCTGAAAACTAAAGTATTTGTTCCAAACAATTTTAGAAAAATATTCTAGTTCATCAAAAAAATTTATTTGAGATATTATATATTTTTGTACTTATTGACAATTATTACCATGTGGAAGTGTGTTTCCTTAAGATGAGACCAATAAAAATTATAACTAATTACAATGTGAAGTTTATTTCCATATATATTGGTCTCAAGTTGGGACCCGAATTTTTTATAATTTTAAGAAGGTTATTCCTTTATAGGGTATTCCTTTAGGGAGGTTCTTTACTGTAATAAACTTATAAATTTCCTTCACGACTTAACTCATTCATACTTATAAATTTGGACAACATTTTTTTTTTCTCATTCCGCATACCTTAAATCTCGTGAGGCTAAATTCAATTTTGTGAGCTATTATTATGAACAGTCAACTTTCTAAAAATAGGTCCAATAACTATTATCTTTTTGTTAAGTTTGTGTTAAAAATGAAATATTTTTAAATAATTGTAATATCCTAAATCATAAAAATTAAATCTCTTCAACCGTACTGCATTCAGTCTTTTTACTTATTCAATATACCTATCTATGTCATTGATTTTTTTGTCAATAACATACCTATCACATATAAATCATTTTTGGCTACCTATATTATAGATGTTTTTTGTTTGTAATCTATCTCTTCAGAATTAGTTGTATTTAATTCTATCTTAAAAATGTTTCGCTTGAAAATTGTTGTAGTTTTCTTATAACATAGGTATGGTACGATTGGACTCAATTTAAAAAACATCTTGAATTTTTTAATCGGTTGTGGATATTGAAGAAGTTGAAGTTCCACCATAAAACTAATTGACATTATGAGGAGTAGTCCAACCTCTTATAATTAAACCCTTACAAGGTTTCTCCTTTCACCGATGTGAGACTTTTTTACCTTCACATCCTCACATGCCCCATCACATTTGACAATTTTTTAAGCCAAACACGTGGACAACATAACTGGGTGACATAGATCACGTGTAGCCGTTGCGCTTCGCACGTGGGCCAACCTTCTTTGATACCATGAATAAAATGGAATTCCACTATATTGCGAATTGGTTTTATAGTAGAACTTCAACTTCTTCATGGTTTTAGAGCAGGTTGTCCTATGTGTGAAGCACAATGGCCACACGTGCTCTACGACACTCGAGTTGTGTGGTTCACATGTTAGGCTTGAAAATTCGTCAAACATGAAGAGACGTTGTTGATGCACAAAATCAGTGAGGACTTTGGTACAACAGAAAGTGTCAAGTTTGTGGCATTCGCTAGATTGCTCCGGTCACTAGTGTGGATAAGTATGCAAATGGATAGAGACAGGGAAGCAAACACAAGATGTACGTGGTTCACTCAGATTGGCTACGTCCATGGAGTAGAGGAGTTCTCATTAATTGTGAAGGGTTTACACAAGTACATAGGTTCAACCTCTCCTTTAGTGAGTACTAGTGAATGATTTAGTACAAATGACATTAGGAAATATTGTGGGAGAATGATCTCCTTTTATAGAAGAGAGTTTCTAGCTTTGTTTTGACATTGACACATGTCGTGTTGTGATTGGCTTCTAATGTTGACATGTGTCATGCTATGATTGGCTTCTGATGTCGACACGTGCCGCGCTGTGATTGGCCTCCTGGTTGGAGGGAAACTCTTCTGGGTCCTTGACGGTATAACGTTGATCTGTGCTCAGTAGTTTCGGGATTGGTCAAGTATGGTACAAACAATGCTCCCCTAAGTTCCCGAGTGAGGGAAGCTCCTCGGTTGGGGACTTGCAAGATCCAAGCCGTTGAGTAATCACGAAACTTCTAAGTATCGAAGTGTGGTATCGTCTTCACTTGCCTTATCTGTCTCATAGGTAGATGTGGCATCTTCTCTGGAAGTATTTTTCCTCCATCCAGTGGTGGTATCTTTAACCAGTGGAGATGTACAAGCTAATGTATCAATTTGACTTGAAGTTTACTTGTAGTTTCAGGCTTGGTCAAGCGCGATACAAACCATGTAGTAGGAGTCCCCCAAGTCGCCAAGCTAGGAGATCTGCCGAAAGAGGTGATAGACAAGGTAAGCAATCAGAGCTCCAAGCAATCAGTCCCAGATCATAGGTTTGATTTCGAGTTTCGGCTGATTGTTCTCATTCTCCCTATCTTGCAAGCAGCATGAAGGATAAAGAGAAGAAAAAGGAGAAGAGATGATATGAGATACTTTTGCTTTTGAAGAAGTAACTTTCCACATGCTTATTCTTGAACTGGGCTGAAGGGTTTTCTAGTTTCCTCCAGAGTATAAGGCCGACTCAAGAATTTAAGGGTCAAAAGAAGTCCATCAAATCAAGAGTGCGTTTGACCTTGATGATACGGGATACTTTTGCTATTGACAAAGTAATAGATGAATCGGCACGTGTTCTGTTGCGCTTGTCTCCACATGCTTTTTTGTATCCTTCTCACTTGCCCTATCTATTCCTCAAGCAGATGTGGTATCTTTTCTGGAAGTATAAGATGTTGAAGATGAGTACTCATAAGCAATGCAAAGTAAGCAATTAAGCAAGGAGTTCCAGGTAGTCAGTTCCTGACTGGAAGCTTGATTCCAAGTGCTGACTGATTGCTCTCTTTCTTCTTGTCTTGCAGGTAAGAACAAGGCCAAAGGAAAAGACAGGGAAAAAGCATGATATAGGATACTCTTGCTTTTAACCCTGATGATATGAGATACTCTTGCTCTGGTGTGGCTTGTTTGTAGAGGTATTATCGGGGGAAAGGAAGCTGAGTATTTCGAGAGGCTTCGTTGGGAGTGCCCTCTCAGATATGAGGAATGGTTGAGCATTTTTGCAGGTCTGCCTGTCCGTGGAGGGTGGAGGTAGACATATATAGGAGTTTCCCCAACAACAAGTAGTAATGCTATTCCTTTACCCTTCTTGGTCATAGCAATGTAGTGGGAGCTGCAAGCTTCACGTGTTTTAACTTTGTCAGAGCACTTTGAAAAAGTGGTTTGTGGTATCTACAAAGCTGATGTTGCATGTGAAGATTGCAGACAAGCTTTATCCAAGGAAATCTGGCTCTTAAAGTTCGGAGAGCGTGCCTCTTCGGTTTTCGAACAAGCAATCCTGTCGGGGATCTAGCTCTCGAGATTCGAAGAACGGTGCCTCTTTGATTTTTGAGAAAGCAATCTTGTTGAGAGTCTGGCTCTTGAGATTCGGAGAGCGGTGCCTCTTCGATTTTTGAGAAAGTAATCCTGTTGAGAGTCTGGCTCTCGAGATTTGGAAGGCGGTGCCTCTTCGATTTTTTAGAAAGTAATCCTGTTGAGAGTCTGGCTCTCAAGATTAGGAGGGTGGTGCCTCTTCAATTTTTGAGCAAGTAATCCTGTTGGGAGTCTAGCTCTCGAGATTCGGAGAGCGATGCCTCTTCGATTTTTGAGCAAGCAATCTTGTTGTAAGTGTTTTCTCGAATGTGAGTAAAGGTTGGGCATTTTTGCCAGTCTGCCTTGCTACGGAGCACGGAGGTTGACACACACAGGGACTTCCAGTTATCAAGCAGTGGTGTTGTTTCTTTACCCTTGTGGGTAATGGTAGGGTAGCTGGACCTTCAAAATTTATGTGTCTAAACTTTGTCAGAGATCTTTGGCAAAGTTATATGTGGTACCTGAGGAGATGATGTTGCGTGTGGGGATTGTTGACATATTTTACTCAAGAATGGTGCCTCTTCGATTTTTGAACCAACGGCCATGTTGCCTTTTCTTTTATAGGGGCACCAATTGTGTGCAAGAAGTACATTTAGAGAGTTATTCCTTGCAGGAATTTTCCCCTTATTTTTGTACTTCAGAGATTTATTGCACCTTATTTCTCCTTCATCATTTTTGAGAGTGTCTGGCTCATCTGATCGTCGTTTTGACTTGAACTTTGGTGAAGAGGCAGTCATGCCTTCTCAAGACAACATATGGCACCCATCATTCTTATCCCCTACTGGTCCTCTTACCGTTGAGGACTATGTGATGAAGAATAATATGACCGTTGCGGTGGTGGCCAGGAACCTTCTCACTCCCAAAGAAAACATACTACTTTCCACACGGTCTGATGGGTTGGCTGTTAAGGATTCTCTGGCTCTCAGTGTTCAGTGTGCAGGTTCTGTGTCTAATATGGCCCAACGCCTATTTGCTCGAACTTGCCAATTTGAATCATTGGCGGCTGAAGTGATAAGTCTCAAACAGGAGATAAGAGGGCTCAAGCATGAGAATAAACAGTTGCACAAGCTCGCACATGACTATGCTACAAACATGAAGAGAAAGCTCGACCAGCTGCAGGAATCTGATGGTCAGATTTTACTTGATCATCAGAGGTTTATAGGTTTGTTCCAAAGGCATTTATTGCCTTCATCTTCTAAATCTCCAAATGATCAACCTTCGGTGCCTCCTCTTTCTGGGGTTCTGCCTAGTACTGAGGCTCCGAATAATCACCCTCTGGTGCCTCCTCTTTCTAGGACTCTGCCAACTGCTAAGACTTCTCCTGAGCAACCTTTGTGAAGGCTCCCTCTTGTTTGTTTATTTTGATTCATGTATATGTACATATTTGTAACTTATCGCAGATATCAATAAACAAGTTTTGCTTCATTTCAACGTATTGTGTTAAATACACCAAGGCCTTATTCATTAAGTTCTTTGAATTTTTTCTTTTGTTGAAGCTTGTATGTTGAAGCTTTAAGAGTGAAACATGTATGTTGAGGTAGTGCTCCCTTAATTTCCCGAGTGAGGAAAACTTATCGGTTGGAGACTTGAAAAATCCAAGTCACTGAGTGGTCATGAGACTTCCGAGTATCAAGGTGTAATAGCATATGGTAGGAGTCCACCGAGTCTCCGGTCGAGAGAGTTGACGACTGAGGCATTTCCTTTCTAAGTGTTAGCCCAAAACTCCTTCTTCATATATATTTGTTATGAAAGTTGTTAGGTCCAAAGAAAATGAGGCCTAGACAATTTTTTGTTGAATTTTTTTTTTCGATTTTTTTTCTTTCAAATTTTTGAATTTTCGAATTTTTGAATTTTCGAATTTCTGAAAATATATATATATATATATATTATTTTTTTTAAGCTTTGTAAGTGAAGCTTTGTAGGTGAAACTTTGAGGTTGAAGCTGTGTTGGGTACCATGAATTGATTTTGCTTCACACTATCTTGATCAAGATAGTGTGAAGCTTTTGTGTTGAAGCTTTGTAGGTGAAGCTTTTGTGGTGGGTGAAGCTTTTGTGGGTGAAGCTTTTATGGGTGAAGTTTTTGTAGGTGAAGCTTTTGTGGTGGGTGAAGCTTTTGTTGGTGAAGCTTTTGTTGGTGAAGCTTTTATGGGTGAAGCTTTTGTGGTGGGTGAAACTTTTGTGGTGGGTGAAGCTTTTGTTGGTAAAACTTTATGGGTGAAGCTTTTGTGGGTGAAGCTTTTGTAGATGAAGCTTTTATGGGTGAAACTTTTGTAGGTGAAGCTTTTGTGGGTGAAGCTTTTGTGGTGGGTGAAGCTTTTATGGGTGAAGTTTTTGTTGGTGAAGCTTTTGTGGGTGAAACTTTTGTTGGTAAAGCTTTTGTGGGTGAAGCTTTTATGAATGAAGCTTTTGTAGGTGAAGTTTTTGTGGTGGGTGAAACTTTTGTTGGTGAAGCTTTTGTAGGTGAAGCTTTTGTGGTGGGTGAAGCTTTTATTGGTGAAGCTTTTATAGGTGAAGCTTTTGTGGTGGGTGAAGCTTTTGTGGGTGAGGCTTTTGTGGGTGAAGTTTTTGTTGGTGAAGCTTTTGTGGGTGAAACTTTTGTTGGTAAAGCTTTTGTGGGTGAAGCTTTTATGAATGAAGCTTTTGTAGGTGAAGCTTTTGTGGTGAGTGAAGCTTTTGTTGGTGAAGCTTTTGTAGGTGAAGCTTTTGTGGTGGGTGAAGTTTTTGTTGGTGAAGCTTTTATAGGTGAAGCTTTTGTAGGTGAAGCTTTTGTGGTGAGTGAAGCTTTTGTGGGTGAAGCTTTTGTAGTTGAAGCTTTTGTGGTGGGTGAAACTTTTGTGGGTGAAGCTTTTGTAGGTGAATGTGGTGGGTGAAGCTTTTATGGGTGACGCTTTTGTGGGTGAAGTTTTTGTTGGTGAAGCTTTTATGGGTGAAGCTTTTGTGGTGGGTGAAGCTTTTGTTGGTGAAGCTTTTATGGTGAAGCTATTTTGGGGTGAAGCTTTTATGTTGAAGCTTTGGAGTTGAAGCTTTGTAGGTGAAGCTTTTGTAGGTGAAGCTTTGGAGTTGAAGCTTTTGTTGGGTACCATGAATTGATTTTGCTTCACACTATCTTGATCAAGATAGTGTGAAGCTTTTGAGAATTTGTAGTTGTCCTCCATTGATGAAGCTTTGTTGAATTTCCTTTTTTTTTTTTTTTTTTTTTTTTGGAAACTAGAAATTTGAAAATATGGGAGAAACAACATATACAAATTTTGCTTCCACACTGTTGAGCAAGAGATTGTGATGCAAGTCGTCGAAGGTTTGGATGAACCATATAAATTGAATTTGCTTCGAACAATCTTGATCAAGAGTGTGTGAAACTTTCTACAAGTTGTAGTGTTTGCATTGTTACAGAAGATAAATGTCTGAAGCAGATACAAGAGGGCTGAATAACTTGATCTTCGTATGCCATGCACTGAAGTTGTTGTTGGCTTGCAATAAGACTTTGTTAGTGACTATAACTCTTGTTGAGCATAAGTGCTCCCCTAGTTAAGTTGTCAAGCTTGATGGTTTTTTTATTATTTGTGAATGCTAGGAGTTCACATGTACAAGTTGTACCACTTGTTTTCTGGTAGGTGGAATGAATGGTGAGTTGCTTTCATCACTTGGTTGGTGGTATGAAGGTGAGTTTCTTCATCCCCTTTCATCACATTTCATCACCTAGTTGGTGGCACGAAGATGAGTTCTTTCTTCACCTGGTTGGTGGCATGAATGGCAAGTTGCCAAATGATATTAGAGTATGGGTTGTACATTTCATCACCTGGTTGGTGGTATGAAGGAGAGTACGGGTTGTATATTTCATCACCTGGTTGGTGGCATGAAGATGAGTTCCTTCTTCACCTGGTTGGTGGCATGAGTGGCAAGTTGCCAAATGATATTAGAGTACGGGTTGTACATTTCATCACCTGATTGGTGGCTTGAAGGAGAGTATGGGTTGTACATTTCATCACTTGGTTGGTGGCATGAAGATGAGTTCCTTCTTCATATTTCATCACCTGGTTGGTGAGAATAAGGGTAAGGTGTTGAGGCACATTGTAGTAAGTGTCGAAGACACAAAGTATGTTAAACCCTTTCGAAGCACAGTTGGCTTATGTATAGATGTGTTGGAATGTATAATGTTTATGTTGATTGATATGAGTGATGCTTATGAATGTTTTGCTATACATGAAGGGATCCATGCTTTTGATATGTGAACCATGTTGGTTGTAACACTTAGTATCACATACTTTGTGTCAAAGTACGCATGTTGAAGCTCTAAGTTGGAGTATAAGGGTAGGTCAGCGTAGACCAAGTGTTCTAGTGCTAGGAATGCAAAAGACTCAGAAGAAGTTGTCTGAATTCCATCTTCTTTAAATATTTACCGAATGGCTTGTGTGACAAAAGATCTCAAGCGGTTAAGAGTCAAAACATTTGTAAAGTGTATGCCTTCTTATAATATCATTTCCTTCAGTACCTAGTCCTCCACTTTGAAAGAGTGGGGCTTGGCCTTATAGTCATAATAGTCGACGGTACGTTCACCCCTGGTTGTCTTGATACGAACTTTTATCCCTCTTGTTGTAATGGGCTTGCTAAGAGTAAAAATCCTTCCTCTTACCAAGAGACAGATACGTTTGGTGACTTAGCGAGTAGTTAAATGAGGCAGGAGATGATGCAATGGGTGTCTGAATGGCCAAGATCTCCTCACTTGGTAGAACTTGACTTCCACTTCCCACTTGTTAATAGGGGTTAACCATATGGGGGTTCCCTTGGTATGTCCTTACTTCGGCGGAGGCGTGGTTGTAAGCCTGTGCCATCACCTCAGAGTAAGTTTTCCAAGTGTTGGCATTGATCATGTACTTGAAGAAACAATCACGTAGGCTTGCCGTGAAGGCCTTGAGGGTGGCCTTGTCATCTGCCTCAGCGCAACGAGAATACTCATGGCTGAAGCGACCGGCATACTCTCGTAGTGACTCGTCCGACTTCTGGCGAATAGTGTACAAGTCATCTGCAGAATGCAAGCGATCGGTCTGAAAGATGTGTTGAGAGACAAACAGTTTCCTCAGTTCCTCAAATGAGTCTACTGTCTCAGGTGGAAGACTGCAATACCAGTTTAGAGCTCCGCCAGAGAGGATGGAAGGGAAGAGAAGACATTGCTCTTCGTCGATGTGCATCCGATATGCCATGGTGGACTCAAAGAGGTTAAGATGTTCAATTGGGTCCTCCCTTCCAGTATAGAGTTGTAAACCAAGCTTTTGTTTTGTCTTCGCTTGAAGGGGGTGTCGAGGATCCTTCTTGTGAGAGGGCTAGGCCTAGGTTGGTTCTAGTTAGGTATCTCGGCCTAACGTTCAACCTTCAACTTGTTTACTTCCACAAGAAGCTGAAGGAAAAAGGGGTCTTGAGTGGAGTCATGTACCACTGGAATTTTCTTTCGTAAGTCTCCATCGCCTCTTAAAAGTAGGAAAGTTTGAGCAAGGGCGTATGGTTTTTTCTTGGACTCGCCGTACTGACTTCTAGGGCGAGTCTGTTGGAATACCTCAGAATACCTTCATGTTCCTTTGGGACCTGTCGTTCCTTCCCTAAATTGGGAGCTGGCCTAGGTCGTGGGAGGGGACCGAGTCTTTCAGAAACCCTTGGGTCATTGATCTTCGAGCATATGTGGAGGGGATTCTCTCGACGTTGCTTTAGGAAGTCTTGGCAGTCACGATAAACGACTTTCGATCCTTCCAACCCTTCTGCAAGGAGGTGTCTTCCTCCGCTTCTTCTGCTTCGGGTCAAAACATCTAGGTTGAGAGAAGTCTCATATTGATCAATGTTTTGATGATTAGCTCACTTCTCATCAGGGGTACCCATGTCGAAGGGAGGTGACCCTCCGTGTTGGGGGGGTACCCAGATAATAATTGATGTCCACATGGGCAATGAGCTCGCGTGTTTGAGTACGTCTAGTTTCGTGGAGCGTCTCAAAGAGCTTCTCATACTGCTTCTAGAGGACCTCATTCTTTATTGTTATCTTGTTGTTCTAAGCTTCTAGCTCATCAACTTTAGCTTGAAGAGCGACCCTCTTTCCTTCCTTCTTTCGTTGCTTCGCACTAGGTGTAAGAGGGGTGTTATTCTGTGTGTTGTGGCTTCCTTCGCTCCCCATGTTGGAGAGGGATGCCTGGTCAAAATAGAGTGTACGAATGGTGGAAACTAACTTGGCAAAGTTGAAGAGAGTGGGAATAAGTGTCGTTCCCACAAACGGCGCCAAATGTTGATGCACAAAATCAGTGAGGACTTTGGTATACAACAGAAAATGTTAAGTTTGTGACCTTCACTAGATTGCTCCAGTCACTAGTATGGATAAGTATGCAAATGGATAAAGACAGGGAAGCAAATATAAGATGTACGTGGTTCACCCAGATTGGCTACGTCCACGGAGTAGAGGAGTTCTCATTAATTGTGAAGGGTTTACACAAGTACATAGGTTCAAGCTCTCCTTTAGTGAGTACTAGTGAATGATTTAGTACAAATGACATTAGGAAATATTGTGGGAGAATGATCTCCTTTTATAGAAGAGAGTTTCTAGCTTTGTTTTGACATTGACACGTGTCGTGTTGTGATTGGCTTCTGATGTTGACACGTGTCGCGCTATGATTGGCTTCTGATGTCGACACGTGTCGCGCTGTGATTGACCTCCTGGTTGGAGGGAAACTCTTCTGGGTCCTTAACGGTATAACGTTGACCGGTGCTCAGTAGTTTCGGGATTGGTCAAGTATGGTACAAACAGACGTGTAAAGAATAAATCCCATATTGATAAGATAATAAACATTGTATATGCTTATAAATAATTGAGTTACTCACTATATTACTATTTGTTTTATGTTGAAACTTCAATTTCCTGGTAATAAACAAGAAGCATCCTTTCACCTTTTCGTAGACGAACTTTGTTTATTTTTATTCTTCCGAAGCCGCTTAATATGGTACATACAACACATAAATCTCTGGAAAAATAAAAAAGGAAACAAGAAAGAGAACGAGTAAAAACTATAAAGGACAAAAGATAGAAGTGAAGGTGGTCTCTTAGACTTTGAAGTTTGAATCTTCAACATTTTTTCTTTCAACAATGCTGCTAGTATTCCACCACTAAACACTATAATTTCGACACAATTATGTTTCCTGTACTTGGGTGGATGATTAACCATCTTGGTTATCTGATATGCTATTATTATTAGGGTAATGCTATTCACACCTCCATTTTTATTTTTCACACATCCGTCTCAATTTTCAATCGTCTGATCGAATGAATTGAAGAAGATCAATGGATAAAAACTAATAAGAGTTTAGTTGGTAAAAATATGTGTATGAATAACACTACACTTACTATTATTTTGACATGTTTATGGTTGCATTTTTATTCAAATTGTTTTTGTCCAAAATGTTCGCCAAAGTGAAAAAAAAAAAAATCTTAATATGGATATAATGCCTTAAAAGTGATGATTACAATTCGAATCCCTCCCCCTGGACTCTTTTTTCGGGTTCGGTTCATTCTTATACGTTTGGAATTTTCAATCTTAATTTTGCTTGTCTTCTAGTCTTATTTTATCACATAAAGTCCCAGACTAAAATGTTTTTATGTAAATACAAAGATTTCGAGTTCCCCATGTCTTGATTGTTGATGATACCTTTGGTATTTTAGTCACATAAAGTATATCATGCAAAAATGGTTTTGTGTAATACAAACACTAGTCGGAGCTCCCCATGTCCTCCTGTCAAAAACAAAATTACCATTTTCACTAGAAATCGACTAAAATGAATAGAAATTAAATTTTAATTGTTGAACTAATTAAATCAATTATCAACAACATATTAATTAAAAATCAACGATACAATGTAAAAAATTAACGACATAATAATCATATATCAACGATTAAGAAATGAGTTTTGATCGAGTTTTGATCAACGCCGACTCTTCCTTCTAATACTCCATTAACCAATATTTGAACTTTTTTCATCTCTCTTTATGATGTGCTGCACTCTCTGATTGGGAGAGAGATAAAAGGCTGAGGGGTATCTTTGGAAATACCGTTGAAACGGTTGGAGTGCCCGCCAAATGTCCAAAACTACACGTAGCAGTTGGGCAACTAAGAGATGTAAAAACACATTGTTTAACAACAACAGAAATCAATCAAATAACACCAAAAATTATACATCACAGTGACAGCTATTCGTGAGAATCAAAACCCTAATCTTCTATATAATAAAAGCACTACTTGGTGCTAACTCCACAAGTTCCCCAGAGCTGGTTAATCTCATGCACTCTTTTGTAGTGCTTTAGCGTGACATATTTTCTTGGGATTGTGATAAGGAAACAAAATGAGCAACAGCACAGTTGCTTTGCCTATTAACCTCATACCAGATGAGGCCAGTCCGGCATGGATGAACAAGGGCGACAACGCGTGGCAGCTAACGGCGGCGACTTTGGTCGGCCTCCAGAGTATCCCGGGGCTCATGATCCTATACGGTGGCGCAGTGAAGAAGAAATGGGCTGTGAACTCGGCTTTCATGGGATTCTATACTTTTGCTTGTGTTCTTGTTTGTTGGGTTGGGTGGGGATACCATATGTCGTTTGGGGATGCCTTAATCAAGAATATTCCATTTTGGGGGAAACCTAACGTGGCACTGAACCAGCAATATCTTTTGGGCATAGCATTTAGTGGGAAAATACCAAATGCTACAATGGTTTATTTCCAATTTGTGTTTGCAGCAATTACTTTGATTCTAATTGCTGGGGCACTTTTGGGAAGGATGAACTTTTATGCTTGGATGTTGTTTGTGCCTTTGTGGCTAACTTTTTCATACACCATTGCAGCTTTTAGTATTTGGAGCCCTAACGGGTTTCTGGCCAAGAAAGGAATCATTGATTATTCTGGTGGGTACGTGATCCATCTTTCTTCTGGTGCTGCTGGGTTCACAGCTGCCTACTGGGTAGGAAAACCCTTCTTTCTCATTCTTCCTTTTGTTCTTTCTTTTTCCGGGTTCTTCACAAATAAGTCCATCGTGCTGAGAATGAGTCCCACATTGATGGTAGGAGAGACCTTGCATGGGCTTATAAGAAGTTGGACTACTCTCCATAATTGTTAATTGGTTTTATGGTGGAACCTCAACTTTCTTCATGGTATTAGAGCATATTGTCCCACATGTGAAGCCAAACGGCCACATGTGCTCCACGTCACCCAGTTGTCTTCGGGTTGTCCACGTGTTAGGCTCGAAAATTCGTCACACGTGAGGGGACGTGTTGAGAATAAGTCCCACATTGATGAGAGGAGGGACCTTGCATAGGCTTATAAGAAGTTTGACTACTTCCCATATTGCCAATTGATTTTATAGTGGAACCTCAACTTTCTTCACATCGGAACTCTCTTTCATAGTAGAAAACAATAATCCTCATTTAGAGGAAAAAAACTGGATTAAATTGTCATTGGACTCGAATATTAGTGCATCGAACATTCGGCGAGGTTATTGTTTCTTTATGTAGTTTGATACTTCAAGTGTTTCTCACTAACATTAATAGTTACACATCTTTTCAATTGCTAAACTTTTATGTGGAGCACATTTTGTAGCAAAAATCACTTTCTCTATACAACCCTTTGAAGTCTCCCTCTTTTCAAACATTTTTGCAGTACGTCTCAAAACCAGAAACTTGTTGAGAAGTATGATTTGATTCGGGGTCTAATACGCGATGCAGGTTGGTCCTCGTTCGAACAAAGACAGGGAAAGGTTTCCTCCCAACAACATTCTTCTTATGTTGACTGGTGCAGGACTTCTCTGGATGGGCTGGACAGGGTTTAATGGAGGAGACCCTTATGTGGTCAGTGTTGATGCCTCCTTGGCTGTGCTGAACACTCACATCTGCACTGCTACCAGTTTACTCACTTGGCTCTTGCTTGACATCACTTTCTTCCGTAAACCTTCGGTCATTGGGGCAGTTCAGGGAATGATCACTGGCTTAGTTTGCATCACCCCTGCTGCTGGTAAGTTCAAAAAATCTACAGTTTTGCATATCCTTCACATAAATGCTCTATGAAGGACATCTTGTCTTTAAGAGGCACGACGCCCTGATAAAATCTCGCATCTACTCAATTTTTTTCAAATTTTGGTTTTAGATTTCAAGTATCAAATTTCAGTGCCAGATACTAATAACCATTGATGCATTTTGAACCTCATATATATAGGTGTTGTGCAAGGATGGGCAGCAATAATAATGGGGATATTTTCGGGCTCAATCCCTTGGTTTACCATGATGGTTGTTCACAAGAGATCTTTGCTCCTTCAGAAAGTTGACGACACAATGGCTGTCCTCCACACTCATGCCATCGCAGGCGCCCTTGGTGGAATCCTCACCGGTCTCTTTGCCCACCCACGGCTTAGCTTCTTGTTCTATACCAAATATGGACAGTACGTTGGCTTATTCTACGGTTTCCATATGGGAGAAGTCAGCACCGGCTTTCGTCAAGTGGGAATCCAACTTCTCGGGATCTTTTATGTTGTTACACTAAATGTTGTGGTCACAAGTATTATATGTCTTGTGATACAATCCATCATGCCGCTGCGAATGTCCACGGAGGATATGGAGATTGGTGATGAAGCAGCCCATGGGGAAGAAGCTTATGCTATCTGGGGACAAGGTGAAAAGCTTGGAAATTCAAAGTCTGGAGGATATGATATTGAATCATCAGCTGCCAAAAGCAGAAAAGCTGCTCGACAAATTGAAATGGTTTAAAATTCATAGATTTTAATGCTACAAATTGCTCAACAGAATCTTGAAGGATAAGAGCTTTGTAATGTTGAAGTCCTATAGACATTTTCAGATTCTGATTTCTCAGAGAAATTTTCAATAAAATCAATATATCCATTTTCGATTATGCTTCATCTTGGTTAGTGTAAGAATCTAATAGCCCAAAATATCTCAAAGTATCGTGTACCTCGGAGCATACTAAAAAAAATCTCAAAAGTATAGCAATTACATCTTAGTTTCCACCACTGTACATAAACTATTTGCAATAACACCCATAGCCATGAATCATCTCTCTTTTTATTTTATTTTATTTTATTTTATTTTTAATTTGATACGTAAATGTGCTAAAAATATTCATATAACACCCACAGCCATGAATCATCTCTTTTTTTTTTTTTTTTTAATTTGATACGTAAATGTGCTAAAAATATTCATATATGTGAAAAGACTTTAGAAGTTAAGTTAAAATATCAAGGTATCTGATGACTCATTGAAATTGATTATTTAATTCCAATTTTTACTTTCACTCAACAATAAAAAAGGAAATGATGACCACAAGCTAATCCCATGAATATATGTATATAGGAGGGCTTTAAGATAATGGATCTCCATTTTTCTTTAAAATGGGAATTAGTTATGAGGCTCACACCACATTAAATTTCAATAATTTTAACCCAAGTAGAAAATACTTGGAAAGAACCAAAACTAGACCAGTAAATTGGACCCCATAACCTCATGAAAGTAAAAACCAAAAATAACAAGGTTACTATCAAAGCATATGCAAATGGTGAGGTGTAACCCCATCATATATGTATTTTCTATGAACCAACAAAGAAGTGGGGAACGAAAATCAAACTCAGGACTCCTTGCAAAGGAGGCTCTGAAATCTTGTTAAGTAAGAACTGGATTCAAAAGTTTAGATTATTAGAGAATGAGCCAACAATATGGATCAAGTTTATAATACTAAAACTATGTCCGAGAATGACACTATTGATAGAATTAAATTTATTAGTTAATATATTATAAACTTATTTCTCATAAAAATCTTATCTCATCTTATACTATAATACTGGAGCATGGCGAAGCCAGAAATTGTTGCGGGGAGGGGCGAAATTTGAAAGGGTAAAAATTGTTGCCGACGAGGTTTCATGTCATGAAAACATTCCAGAATATGCTCATTCACTGCATAATGAAACGCTATTAGCAAGGGTAAAATGCAGTAGGAAAAGGTATTGAGCCATCGGAAAAACTTTTCGAGGAAAAAATTTGTCGTTGATAGTCGCAAATTCTTCTATTCCAAATACTTTTTTTTTCCTGATTAGTCATAAAAAACACATTTTTGACACCAATCACCCTTTGGTTTCGGTTAAATATTCATTGAAGTTGAATTTTAAAAAGGTTAATAATCCTAAATTAAAGAGGTTTTTTGTCAATCCGGTGCAAATATAGTTTACAAATGAGCTCATATAAGGTTTTCAAGCTCACAATTTCATCAATTTAATAAATTATCATACAATTAGGCTGAAGATAAAAATTAATACACTTATAATATATCTTATGATGCATTATGAGAAATTTAAAACTTCATGACCCATTTTAAAAATCATTCCAAATGTGAATAGTGTAAATTGTAGTTGACCTATTTTTTAAGGTAAACTCCAAATACATATATGTAAGAGATTGAATTATGTGCTAACTATTAATCTACATTAGGTGATTGTAGACTAAAATTTATATTCATGTATACAAAATAAATACATTGCCAATATAATTTAACTAGTCAGAACTTGAGGGTATATTTGTGAATTGTGAGTTTTTGGGGCATAATTTGCTGCTCTTGTAAAAGGGACGGGGTGTGAGTGAGTGAGAAGAAGAAATGGGGGACTAGTGGTCCCCACTATAATCATTTTTTTTTATCTCAATAAAGTAAAACGGCGTCGTTCTGCCTAGGAATTTTCAAAAAAAATTATAACTCTTCGTTGCTACCAAAGCAGTAGTCGAGACTCCATCATTTCCGACGAGACCAGAAGGGCGGAACCATCGCTCCTGGGCTTGATTCCTATGAGGGGAGGGGCGTCCGCCCCTCCTCACTCCTTTGTAGCTTCGCCCATGGGAGCATCATATAAAGCCATGGCTTCTCTTTTATATGATTTCTTATCTAGAACTTAAAATTTATGAAATTATTTCTAAAACTTTTTTTCTTAATTTCTGATAAGATTCTTTAAATTTTATCTCATCTTATTCCAAATCTTCGAAGAACCAACTCATTTCTACACTTGAAAACCTATCACTTCAATATTTCTCCTCCTATATTTCTACGATGGACAAGTTGCTAAACAAAAGGACCTAAGATCGTGAGGAAAATATGGTTTCCTTGGCGCAATGCCAAAAGGAAAGGGATCTCCTCCGGATCCCTTCCTCCTAATCCAACAAATCAGGAAATTTGTGCCCGTTGAATCAAATTTCAATAACACTGATTCCTCAATTTGGTGGATTAGGAGGAAGAGATTCGAAGAAGATCTCTTTCCTTTTGGCATTGCGCCAAGGAAACCATATTTTCCTCACAATCTTAGGTCCTCCTTCCGGATCCCTTCCTCCTAATCTACCAAATCAGGAAATCCGTGCCCGTTGAATCAAATTTCAATGACACAGATTCCTCAATTTGGTGGATTAGGAGGAAATGATCAAAAGAGGATCCCTTTTCATGCCAAAATATTAGAGCTCGTCTTCCAATCCAGCCACCCAAGTTAGGTGACCCAACCAAGTTCACAGCACTGCCGGGTCTCCAAAAATAAACAAACAAAACAATATGCCGAGCTGCTCATGACTCGTGAGGGATAACTTCGCCCCACCAGGCCCAACAGCATAACCCCTCACTATAAAACATGGAGTAGGATTCTCTCTCCTTCTAATCTCTCTTCCCTTCCCTCCTCTCATACTTGAACGGTTACGGTTAAGCCACGTCAACATTTATATTGATTTTTTCATAAAAATAATAAGACAAAACTCAAAATGTGAGACGAGAGGGGCCAAGCTCGCAACTCCAAGGGCAGGATTCTTAGAGTAGAATTTTTTCCATGCAAGAGAAGATTTGACTTCTTCACTTTCTAATATCCATGGTGTTGAAAACATGGGATTTTTACCAAGACGTCGAATAAAGTCTCTGTCATCCCAGGTGGTTAGGGTCAAGTCTTCATCGATCAGGTGGTTGGACGCAATCTAATAGTATATATTGAGAGTGAGAAAAGAAAAAAAAAAGTCTTAAGGTCTTTAACAGGTGCACTGAACACCAACTTACTCATGATGTGAGAATAGGAGGGGAGATAATCCTACTTCATAAAACATAAAGTTGATTTTGTACTGAAAACATTTGAAGCCTTATCTCACAAGACAAGAGTACTTGGGGAACCTATTCAACAAACCACATTTTTTTTAAAATTAATTTTTATGAAGGGGATGTGGAAGGTTTGAAACTATTACAATAGTCTAGGAGAAGGGAGAGTTTCGAAACCGCGACTCACTCGTAGAAACTCAAAACAAGATCAACTAGGATGTTGGACCACATGTGTTAGAATTCATCTGTTCCACATCGGTCAGAAGGCTTGAGAACAAACCCTTTAAATAGAATTACCTCACTCTAACTAACACCGAGGTCTTTTGTGATAAAAACTCACGCCTAATGAATTAAGTAGGTGGCCAAGTGGGGACAATATCGGTGTTGTTGGAGTGGGCCCATGGCCCGTCTACCTGAAATTTAAAATGGTATCAAAGTCAGGGGACGGGCCCGTACTGCCACATGAACCAGGGGACGGACCTATACTGCCACATGAACGAGTGAGTTCCCATTGACCTCTGGTGAATGGGTGAGCCCCGACTTGGCTCCATGTAGGCCAAGAGATGCCACGTGAATGGGTGGGTCCCCATTGGCCACTCGCATCAGGTGTTGGGTTTTATCACAAAAGGTCTCGACGTTAGTTAAAGTGGAGTAATTCTATTTAAAAGGCTTGTTCTGAAGCCTTCTGGCCGATGTGGGACAGAGGAATTCTAACAACATGTAACAAACCACATTGAAGCTTGCTTCTATATATATAATAGGCTTTTTAGCCAAAATGGTCTCTGAGATTTGCATAACTCCTCACTTTGGTCCTTGAGATTTGAAATCAATAGAATTGGTCCCTGAGTTTGTCCATTATCAATCATTTTGGTCATTCCATGAAAAAACTCCATTAAATAAGCAAATAATGACAAAAATACCTTCAATTTTTGTCAAATCATTTGGCCTATTGTTTATTAGATTAAGGGTATTTTTATCATTTTGATCTTTATTTAACATAATTTTTCACGGAATGACCAAAATGATTGATGGTGGATAATCTTAGCAACCACTTCTATTGATTTCAAATCTCATAGATCAAAGTGAGGAGATATGCAAATTTCAGATATCAAAATGGTTAAAAAGCCTATATAATATTACATATACATGATAGCTGTCACAACCTAGCATTTAGCAAATGAATTTGAACCCAAATATTATAAAAGAAACCAAAATAATTAGCAAGGCCTTGGAACCTGCAGAGTGGAGAACACTTGGAATGTGTTAATCATATAAAAATTCAGAAAAATTCCCGACAACGCGAAAATATTATTCCTAAGGCATCATTAACTTTAGTCTAATCTCCATTTTGAGCCATTCTTAGGCATTAATTTGGTATTTTTTGTGTTCAGACTTTGATGCCAAACTATCAACAATCATATTATGCTTTTAATTTGGCATCAAAGTCCAAAAGGAATAAATAAAAAAATCAATCAGAATACTATGGTCAAATCATATTTATCTTTACCGTATGATTTCGTAACATTTAGATCTCCACTTTGATGGATGAGAATATGTGATTTATACGTTAAATAAGGCTAGAAAGTCCCATCCCATGATTATTCGAAAGGCAAAGAAGATTACGAGTTTCACTTTTGTGTGCAAACCAAAGTTTCTTGCACAAATAAAATAACTATGATTCTGTTTTGAATAGGTGTGATAGTTGACAACTTAAAAGGGACAACCTAAAAGTCACATAAAACAAAGCACTAAAACTTTAGGACTTTTTTTTCGTCCTAAATTCCTAATAGACATGTAAATTTAGCTGGATGATAAAGACATGTACATCACACCTAAGACGCTAATTTGGAAAAGCCACCAATGTTTGTTCCATCTTAGCAAACAAATCCTCTTTATTTCATTTTCAACGTTTAAGAAAATATGCCTGGGTTAGCCCAAGTGGCAAGGGAGAGTAGGTGAGATCAGTAAGGAGGAGTCAAAATTTTAAATCAGGAGGGGTCTAAAAATTTCAGCCTAAAATGCTTCTCTGATTTAAGAAAAATAAAGATATGTCGTGTCCTAAGCTACCAACCACCATCATTTGGGTTTGGTATGACGTTGATCGTGTCATCCTCTTCCTCAACTCAACTCCCATGCCTAGCATCACAACTCAAATTCAAAATAAAAGTCCTTTTAAGTGGATGAATGAAGGAAGGTCTCTTGCCTACTTTCTATCTCTCCTTCTTTTGATCACCTGAGTCCCCCAAACAACCACCAACCTTAAATCGAACCTAGTGAAGGAAATAAAGAAAAGATTCTGGTTGGGACCCTAATATCCTGAAATATCTTTGAAAATCAGAGGCATAATTATATTTTTTTTCTTGTGTGAAGAAAATTTTAGGGTAGGCCTAGGACCATTCTGGTCCCTACATGGCTTTCAATGTAACCACAAGAAAAGTTGGAGCTTAGCAAACCAACATGGAAATACCACTAAATGTAAGAATTATAGGTAATATTTGATAGATTTTTGTACTGGATATCAAGAAAAATAAAATGCATGGTCATGAGGTTTAGCACAAGTAGCATGATGAAATATGTTAGTAATTGGAACGCGTTTTACAATGCCAAGCTACCTACGTTAGACGAGCATCTTCACAAATGCGAGAGAGTTGGCATCACCTATATCGCGACAGATGGAGTGCCAATTTTCTTGTGGTAAACAAGTATGCCATCTGTGGAACAAACTCAAGGATACTAGGTGAATTTACACACACAAAAAAGGCAGAAAAGATGAAGAATCTTAATAAAAAAAATGGAAGACAGAGATTTTAATTGAGATGTCTACCCATGCAATGTATGTGGAGGGAGTTTTAAATACTTTCGGATTCGTACATGACTTCTTGTAAGGAGTCATTTGAAAATTCTTTGTTTTGTAGATTTGTGATGTTTATGTAGTGCATTTTTAATGTCTTTATCTAATATTTTGTAACGTATTTAACTAATTTAACCTAAATCTCTTGATACTTGGAAACCCCTCATCCAAAGTTCCAAACATTATTCTATAGTTCATAAAGTACTTATTTGCTGAATTTGCACTTATTTATGTTTTAAGTCATTGAGTTATTAGCACCACGATCTAATAATATTTTTCTCTACTTATAAGTAAAAGGTCTTAGGTTTGATTATCGTCAAAAGTGAATTTGAATCACATTATTACTAGCTCATTGTGAGGCTTAACGCATGCCCCCACCTTGTTAATGTAGATAATATCGTTTATTAAAAAAAAAAGTGAAATAGACCATGTTCAACTCAATGACCAAATCCAGGAAGCAAGCATGTCCAATCTCCATTGAGGTATGTGGAGTTTAAAGTTCTGGAAAAGATGGGATTTACCGATTTAGAGTTTAGCATCTCACTACCATCTCTATTAAGGTTTAAAAATCAATTCACTGCGTTCCATATTAGAGTCTTCCTCTTCAATCTATTTCATCTTGGATTGAAACACTACCCCTTTCCTTATTGTAGAATATTACTTGTAATGCCAAGTATAATCAAATTATTATAGAAGGGAATCCAATTTTATTTTTGAAAATTAACATGAACTATCACATTGGGCTTGGTCCTGGTTGACCAAACTTGGCATTGTTCTCTTATTCGAGTATGCGGTCTTATTTTTCTCTTTGTCAAGATTTTAAAGAAATTGAGAATCGACTCACTACATGAATATTATCTCTAAATTTCATTTACCACCTACACATTACGAAATGTGTAAATTTTATAGTAAGTAGAAGTAGAATCACTTGATACATATCATATTGAATTTCAATTTTTCGATATGGAATCTTTGTATTTTCCACCTTATGAATAGAAATAAGAGAAAATGTAAGGTGATAAACATGAGTGTGAAAGTCAGTTGCTTTTTCATCTTTCTAGCAGTATATTTGAAAAACTTAACAAAAAAGAAGAAAACTTTGGTAAATTTAAAACAAGTGGGGCATGGGAAGGGCATTTTGGTCTGGGCATTTGGCAAAAACCTGTGAAGTAAATGAGTAGTTTTCAGACATTGTATTTTTGAGGTACGATTGATTTTGTGTGAACAAACAAAAAGAAAAGGAGTGTGAATAGAGACTGAGAGAGAGAGAGAGAGAGAGAGAGAGAGAGAGTTGTGGGAAGCAAAGAAAAGCAAAGTTTTGGGAACCAGGTTGGTACTAAATTAAAGCTTAAACCCCACTTCTCTTTCTCACCTGCAATATTTATTATCAATATATATATATATATATTTCTCAGATCTTTTTATGCACCTGCAATTTCATTACCTCATTCAACAAGTGAAACTTTTCAAACTTCTATTTTTGTTTAATGGGTATCTTTCAAGATGTCATTTTTTAAATTTATTTTGGAGAAAAAAATGAAACTTATTTCAGAAAGAAATGTCATTTGTGGTTTTGTATTCTTGGGTTGCTGTAGTTGGAAGTGCTTTACTTTGCCTGCTGTCCACTAGCATTAGATTCTTTGCTTTCAATCTCTGTGAGCAATGAGCATTGCAAACTCAAAGACTTTGATAGTTTGATAGTTCATTTTCTGCATTTATGTGTTCATAAAGCCTCCTAGCTTTTCCTGTCTTCTTTTCTGGATGCCTTTCCCTTTCTGATATTGTTTATTAGAACCACCGTTTAAACTTGTTTTATGCAGATTCAAGGGTTTTATTACATTTTCACCCCCTTTCATGGGTATAAATAGATATGACCGACATTGGCTTTTCTCCATTGCAGGAAGTCAGCATAGGTTTGCGCATTTCGTGTGTATTTCGGGGGCGAGGATGAGCTACAATAGCTCCAACGCTGGTTCTGGTTAGTTATTTTCCTGTGATGGTGTCTATATGGAATATGGAGTAAAGTTGTTTGTCATTTTTGTCTATATCATTTATCTTGGTTCTTGCCGATATCTTGATCATTAGGCCTGCTGGTTCTGTGTTTTGAGAATTTTCTGTTTTAATATGTCAGGTAGTAGAACTGCTAGCAGGGCGTTTGAGTTCGGAAGGACCCATGTGGTCAGGCCTAAAGGGAGACATCAAGCTACAATAGTTTGGCTGCATGGCCTTGGTGATAAGGGCTCAAGGTACTAATGCTATTCTTTTGCAGACTCTCATATGTTCTTTTGTGATTTGAAAACGATATTTGCACTTTGGTACAATTTATCCTTGTGTCTAATCCATGTATGCAAACTCATCAGTGGAACTGAAGTTCCTATGCATGATTAAATTATAGCTCGTCATTGATTGCAGACGTGCATGGATCAATAGTTATGATATGAAGAATTTGGAGTTTTATAGTCATCTGTATGAACCTGATATTCCTTCCTTTATATGAAGCACTTGGTGTGAGTGTGATTCCTTTTTCTTTTAAATGAGCATATGCTTGTAAGAGGATGGTTTGTTCCACGTAAAGGACAAAGGGGGGAAATCGGAGAATGTCAATGTCTTTGTCCTGATCGGGAAGAGTCTGTTATTTAACTAATTCCTTCAACTCTGTAGAAGATTCTGTTTCTAATTGAATCCCGAGTACAATGTGATTAGTTGTCTTTTTCTTCCTTTTCGTTTCATTCTAAGTCCTGATGGTGAAGTTTTTAATCAAGTATTTGAATATAGCAATGCCTAGAATAGGGGACCACTTTTTCAATAGCTTAGTTTCCCTCTAAGCTGCTAATCAAGTTGAAATATACTAACTAATAACTACATAGTACTAATTCAGGACTAATTAATTTCAAATATTTGTTTTAACGAAGGATGATGGAACCATTTGGAGCTAAGACATTGGAAAGCATCAGAATTCTACAATTATTGATTAGTTTTATGCTATTTGGTTGTTTGTGCTCCCTAAATTATATCTTATATGATTTTAAGAAGTGTTTGTTAATTTGTATTGTAATGATTTCAAGCTTGAAGTGTGCCACCAACCTTCGCAGCTATTGGACTAAAAAATATTATGTTATTCCAACTCCCTTTTTGCTCATTTGACGATTTTGGTTAGCAAGAGTAGTGACTCAGCTGGATTTTCCCACTTTGTGCTTTGTTTTGCAGCTGGTCCCAGCTCTTGGAAAGCCTTCCTCTTCCTAATGTAAGGGTAGTAACTTTTAAGTTTCGTTGTACCATTATGCAGCATTCATCACCAGCAGCCTTAAACCTTCTTTTATTAGAGAATATACTGCCAAGTTTGGTTAATAGAATTTATTATCTGTTTCTGTTGAACTTATTATACAGATTAAGTGGATTTGCCCTACTGCTCCTTCCCGACCTGTGGCTCTATTTGGCGGATTTCCTTGTACTGCCTGTAAGATTGATTGTTTTAGTTTCTGTATTTATCTTCTTTCTGAAACCCACCATCAAGTTCTAGGTTGGCGTTGAGCTTTATCGCATGGACATTGATTGCCTAAAATAACGAGTTATCCATTAACTAGGAAGATAGCAGTTTATTTCTTATTTATTTCTTTTAATATTGTATGTTTAACACATATTCTAAAGCGTTGGGGTGATTTATTACAGGGTTTGACATGGGAGAGATTTCAGAAGATGCTCCTGATGATATCGAGGGGTTAGATGCCTCAGCAGCGCATGTCGCAAACCTTTTGTCAACAGAGCCTGCTAATAGTAAGTTCTTCTCTTGAAAGCTTGTAAAACTCTAGTATCTATTTATAGTTGTTAGAAACATGTACAGTTAAAGGATTTAACATAAGATAATTGGACCGATTATATATCTTGGTAGACTTAAAAGAACAAAATGTAAAATTCGGGGTTTTGGGAAACCGTCCTCTGGATTCAAGCTATTTTCCCTTCTTAAAAATTGCAATATAGAATAAAATAGTCAAATTTCTCTATAAATTACATCCTCTACTGATCTATAGGAAACTTATTTGACTTCTTGTTCATACATATCTAATGAATCATGACTTACCTGAGAAAAAGTTTATACTGCTCAGTTCTCCCTATTATCTCTTTTATTTCCCTATCAGGTTTATTAAATTTTGTTTCCACCATGGAACAAGTTCAATGCATAATTGATTTTTACCAATTAATTTGCATGCTCACTTGATCTTCACCTCTGCTACTGAAATATCGATAACCTTATTGTTTCAAGGTTGTTCTCGGGAGATTTATGCAATCAATAATATGGTAAAAGTTAACCAAGAACTAGAACTGGAGGAAGTTGGTTTTTTAGCAGTTATTACAACAAGATCTATGAGGAGAATAACTACTGATGTTTGTTGGATATTCTTATAAAATGATCGTTTAAAATGATGTGTCTTGAGGTAATTTTTTCTGGTTGGAGTTACAAATGCGTTGTATAACTCATGTTTCTTTTTACTATCATGAACAGTAAAACTTGGTGTTGGGGGCTTCAGTATGGGTGCTGCAACTGCCCTCTACTCTGCTACGTGCCGTGTTTTAGGGCAATATGGGAATGGAAACCCATACCCAATTAACCTAAGTGCAATTGTTGGTTTAAGTGGCTGGCTTCCGTGTTCAAGGTTCAGCTTTTTTCGTGTGTGCACTGACATTTAGTTAATAAGCAATCAGTTCATCCATCTTTTAATTTATGGCAGAACTTTGAAGAATCAGATGGAAAGGTCGCACGATGCTGCAAGGCATGCAGCATCATTGCCCATTTTGCTATGTCATGGCTTAGGTAATCACGTTCTTCTCATATTTGGTAGTACAGCTTCAGTTCTTTGGCATAATCTCTCTTCCGGTCTTCCCCTACCTCCCCTTCCCATAAGTAACTATTGAAGAATTTGCAAGTTTCCAGTTGCTCGCTCGTTTTGCTTTGTTAAAATTGGAACCCCCTCGGAAGCCTTAATTCTTCATCGCAGGTGATGACGAGGTTGCATATGCACACGGAGAGAAATCTGCGCAGACCTTGAGTTCAGCAGGATTTAGAAACCTTGTGTTTAGAAAATACAATGGGTAAGTCATTCTGCCTATCATCAACGATTTGTATAGGTTTGGTCTTTTCAGTATCAGTTTCGTGAATGCTTAGTTTGGCAATGCAGGCTGGGTCACTACACAATCCCTGAAGAGACCGATGACGTCTGTACTTGGCTAACTGCAAGTTTGGGGCTTGAGGGATCCCGATCTTAGTAGTGAAAACTCTCTGTGAATGGCGAGATAGCACGAGGAATACAAACAAAGAAGAGGATTGGAAGGGACATATTAGAATAGATGGTGGCATGGGTATATATATATACATGGTACTGGCATTTCTTATAACTACTATTGCCTTATGATCTCTCCCTCCCTCCATCTCTCTCTCTCTCTCTCTCTCTCTCTCTGTTACTCTCTTTTCGTCAAAATAACTTCCTAACAGAGGCTCACTCTTGTACTCGAGTCCCGGTTGCTACGAGTTTTGTATCGGTGTTCTTCGGTTAGGGTAGGGGATGGGAGCTAGATGGAGTGTCTCTGTCTGCTTCCACGAAATTTTGTTGCTTTGGTAATAAAGTGAGTACGAATATATTTCTGAGCTTTTGAGAATTTAATGGTGCATGTAAAATGCTAGATAATGGAATGGTTCTTATGCATATTTGAATTTGCTTATGTATTTATTTTTCTGGTTTATAGGCCTGAATTAGCCGTTGGATTTCCTAGATCCATAAGACCTTTGTGATTTAAAGCCTGGATTAGCACTCCCAGCCCACAACCGAATTCTCTTTTTTATGTTTATTTCTTTTATGCAAGCGGCAACGTAGGATCTCGGGTTCATTAGTAAATTTCTTTGATCACTTGAGCTCCAAATCCTATGTCAATTCTTTTTCAAATACGGAGTGTCCTCACCAATCTGTACATAAGTGAATATACAAAAGCAAGTTTCAACCTTTTTTTTAGTATCTATTGTAGCCTATTTTAGTGAGGGAATTGGAAGAAGGTGCTTAACATGGAGAAAAAGAGAAAAGAGTTGGGGAATTTCTGTGGTGATGTTTCTCACCATATTGTGCCTTTATTTATTGTAAATATAGCGGGCTTCCTTGCTCTACAAGGAATACAAAGTTTAAATGGGTATACCTTAGGATACTGTCTTTGAGTTTGACAAAACTCTCCCAATGAGAACTACAAATGTTATATGAAAATTTACACATGCTAAATCCTTGAACAAGCTTATGAAAGGTGGACTTTAGCAATTACTTCGTCAAGAGATCAGCAAGGTAGTTTGAAAATGAGTCTGCTTGACTTCAATCTTCTGATGCTTTTGCTGCTGATGTGAAAATAAGAATTCGGCACAATATGCTTGGTGTTGTCTCCTTTGATGTATCCTTGATCTGGTCGATACAAGCGGCGTTGTCCTCATAATGTTGTAGGGACGTCAACAATGGAAGAAAGTCTGCATGGTTAAAAGAAGTCGCAACTGAGGTTAGTTTGGTTGACTCTTTCAAGATATTGTTGTCTCCGACGATAAAGACAAAACGTGTTTGAGAACATGCCTTGTGCGAGTCAGATAAATAACTTGCGTTAGTAACAAGGCAAGAATCGACTCAAGGACTGAGGGGCGACATCTCCACTCGAGGATGAATAGGGATAGAATAAGCCTAAATCCATAGTACCTTTTAAGGTAATGAATGATGTCTTTAACACCATTCTAGTGTTGGCATGTTGGCATGTTGCTATATCCTACTACAAAATTATTAGCGAAGGATATGTCTGGTCTAGTACATTGAGCTTACAACTTAATTGCACTAAGATATGGAATTAAAATCGCTTCCTCACCGTCTTTATGGTAGAAAAAGTCTTGTTTAGCATCTAGCATTAGAAAGACCATAGGAGTACTCGAAGGTTCGCTTTATCTTCATTAAACGACACAACACCTTCTACTGGTAGTTCGACTGGTGGACCAAAATACCATATGAACAATGCATGAGCTCTAGGCCGAGACAATATTGAGTTTTGCCAAGGTCTTTCATCTCAAATTTTGACTTCAAGTGCGAGGCAGTTTTCTCAAGCTTTTCGGGAGTTCTAATGAGATTCATGTCATCGAAATAAACTGCAACAATTGCAAATCTAGAATGCAACTTCTTGATAAAAATATTTCATTATTCACATATCCCTGACCAATCAAATACTCACTCATCTGTCCGGATTGTTTCAATCCATAGAGTGAACGCCTCAATCTAATGGAGAAGCAGTTTCGTGGTCTAGAACTATTTGTTCTAGTCAATGTTAGTCATATAGAAAATTTCATATAGATTTCCGTATCAAGATCCTCATAGAGATACATGGTTACCACATCCGTAAGCTGCATATTTAGTTTTTCGGAAACTACCAAACTAAAAAGGAAGCGGAATGTAATGACGTCCATTACGGGAGAATAAGTCTCCTCATAATCAATCTTAGGACGTTGAGAGAAGCCTTGGGCCATGAGGCGTGCCTTATATCACACAATTTCATTTTTCTCATTACAGTTCCTTACAAAAACCCACTTGTTACCCAAGGCTTCACATTTGGAGGTATATGAACTACAGACCCAAACACTTTATGTTTCACTAAGGAATCAAGTTAGACCTGAATTGCTTGTTACCAATCTGATCAGTTCATGGTTAACATACATCAATGAAACAAGGTTCGATGTCATCGTGCAACATGATATTAGTAACTACTGCATATGTGAATATATCGTCGACTATCATCTCATTACGATTCCAGACTACATCCAAGCTAACATAATTGGCTGAAATCTCATGATTATCCGAAGGCACACTCTTCAAAGAAATTTTCATAATCTAGAATAACATCATGCGTTGGAATGGATGAGTTAGTAATTGGAGGATTCGACTCTGCCATGTTTCACCATTTCTGTGGTTGTGAATTTTTCGAACCTACGGTTCTACCATGCTTCAAGTAGAGGCAGAAGATTAGCTAGCCGCCAATGTACCTGGCTATACTATAGGTGTGGCCAAGATAGCTTATCAACGATGTTTCTACGCACGTGAGACAAGTTTATCCTTGCAGGTGTGTTTGTTGCTGGTATATGTAATCTCGTCACTTTCGCTAGATTAGTAAACGCATCTGGCAAAGCTCTGAGCTACGTCTAAAGATCTAAATATGTCGCACTTTAGTTCCAAATTATGTTGCACGGGGATGAGATATAGTGGAGTTCATCCACGACAATTTGTGACGTTCTTATCTCCCCTTATCGACAAGAAGACTATCTCATCAAAGTGATAATTAGTAAAGCAATCAGTAAAGAAACAGTATGTTAAAGGCTCTAAGTAGTGAATAATGGAAGACAAATCATAAATGACATAGATTCCCATTCTTTTTTTAAGATCCTTTTTGGTATGTAGTTGCGGCTCTATTGGCACATAAACGGTGCACCCAAGTATGCATAAGTGTGAAACATCAAGCTCGTGGATTCTCTTCAGCGAGGTACTCGGTTTGCAGTGCTTCATGTATATGTCTTCTAATGAAGATCATGGTTGTTGCTTTATTAGCTTCGCCAGTCGGTTTTTCTACCTCAGCTTCAATGGTAGCTTTAAGACTCTTTGCAGTACGGTGGAGCTTTACATCTTTGACCCATTTGAGTTAGTTTTTGCCGAAGATTCCAAAGCGGTAAAGTTGAGTTTGTTAAGGTTTGTGGTTAGTACTATGGAAAAAGAAATATCCATAGAACAAAAGGTAGAACATTCGGTGTTCTATTTTACATGTTTGGTTTAATTTTAGTAGAACACTCGATGTTCTATTTTACATGTTTGGTTTAATTTTAGCATAAAAAGCTTCATGTTTTCATTGGTGTATTGGTTCATGAAACCTTCAGTTTCAATGGCACTTATTCGAAACTTCGCGTTCAATTTTAATGAACTTCCGGTTCATTGCCTACCTACAAGCAAATACAATATAGAAAATACAACAAGTGTAGATGATTTGGGTGGCTTCGGGACCCTAATGCGAGTAATCTACGAGACTATTAATACACGTCACGGCCCAAAAAATAAAGAATAAAATATTTGGTCGACATATAAGATGGGCTGCGGGCCCAAAAAATTATTGGAGCGGCTGGCGCTACTAAAAGAATTTTTTTTTTTCCTGAGTTCAAGATTACAGGCTGAACAGAGGAGGACACCCATAGGTAGACCTGTAAACGGGTCGGGTTCAACCCGACCCGTTAAGCTAACGGGTCACCCGAATCCAACCCGTTAAGCTAACGGGTCACCCGTTTCACCCGTTAACAATTATTATTATTATTTTTTTTTGCATAAAGTTTATTTTTTGTTATTAAGATTTTACTAAAATTACTAAAATATCCTCAACTAACGGGTGCTAACGAGTGTTAACGGGTCTAACGGGTTGACCCAAAGCGATCCGTTATTTAATGGGTTCACCCGTTAGCGACCTATCCCGTTAAGCATCCACCCAAATACAAATATTAACGGGTTGGGTCGGGTCGGGTTAACAGGTTGGGTCTAAAATGCCAGGCCTACCCATAGGGTCTTGGTTCGGGCGACATCAACACAACAAAGATGGGTGGCGGTTTCATCAGGAAATCCAATGGCGTTACTGCTAGCGCGGTGATCTTAGGCGGGAAAGGGGAAATTTCACGGTGGTGGCTTCAAAATCAACGACGTGCAGGTTGTCGGAGGCCTGCAAAGGGGCAGATGATGGTAGGGGGTCTACAGTTGCGGGCGTGGTGGTTTGACTGCAGGTCAAAGAGAGGTTCCAAGCTCAACATCCGTTGAGATTCATCAAGAATCTGGAAAGTGTTTCCATCATGGAAACACCTCGAGTTTGAAGGACGAATGCATATTATCGGAGAAGACGCAGAGCTCACCAGAGATGGTGAGGACTGTGGGGATCGAAGGACAGGGACGACACCAGTGAAACCGTGGTGTTTTCGATCCAGGGTTTTGGGGTTTTGCTACTTGGCGGCGAGGCGCAAACGACTTTATCATGGCTCGCACGGGCTAGGGTTGCGCAAAACCCTAATTTGCTTTTATTTTTTTGTCTTTGTTCTCACACAATCAATTCATCATAGCAATACAATATAATATAACATAATATTGAAGAAATATGAACAATAATTGACATGAAAAAAAAGAGTTAGGTTTTATCCATCATGGTGAATGTTTCACGCAATCAAGGCTGATTAAAATATTGAAATTAAAACCGTGTTTTAGAAGGCACTTGATTAATGAAATAGATGAGGGTGTAAACTTGGTTATGAAAGATCCTTGTCCAAATCTACAACTCATTTTTCTGATAACGTGTTGTAAGCCTCTTTTTTTTTTTTTTTTTTTGAGGGAATAAGGAGAAGGGCGGCACAGAGAGAGTGAAAAGAGAGTTGGGAAATTTCTATATTGATGTTCTCATCGCTTTGTGCTTTTATTTATAGTAAACATAACAGGCTTCCTTGCAGTACATGGAATACAACGTCCAATAGGCTAGACCTAGTACACAATTCTAAATACAATTTAGTAATCTTCTAAGATTTACAATCACACTCCTTATTAAATTAGAATTACTAGACCTGACATGCGTGTCATGTTTCTCGTGTTTGTGTCATATCCAATAGCTTAATAGGTTGTGTCGTGTAATTCCCGTTAAAGTAAACGGGTAATATGATCCGATCCGAAATCAACCCGTTAATATTATTAGGTAATATGACCCTACTGTTACCTGTTAAGAAAAATATATTTTAAATCAATAAAAATGAAAATGAAAAACATAATACTAAATTAGTATATAGACACTAAATGTCGGAGTTGATCCCTTCACGAAAGTTGTAAAGCTTTTCATTACGAGTGATTACATTTTTCACAATTCTACAATAATTATTATTAATTTTGCACTCAAATAAAAAACATTGTTCATGAGATTTGGAGGGTTTTAAAAATTTAAACGACCATGTAACCATCATGTAAGCGTTGAAGATACAATTATGAACATTTATTATGCTTTCACATCTTTCAAACTTATAGATTAATGATTATGAATTTTGTTTATTTTGAACTCCCTTAAAAATACTATTCATGAGAGTTTGTATGGTTTTAAAAATTCAAAAGACCATATACCTACAAGCGTTTGCATTTTTTTTTTCATATTTTTCACACATATAAATTAATTATTATAATTTTTTTAATGTGTTTAGTATTTTTAAATTGCTTGATATTTTTATTTTTAATGTGTTTTATGATTTTTTGTCACATCCTTGCCCGGGCCCGCACCACATCCCAGACTCAACTCCACCGTAGCACGATATTGTCTGCTTTGGGCCCCGACCACGCCCTCACGATTTTGTTTTTGGGAACTCACACGAGAACTTCCTAATGGATCACCCATCATGGGATTGCTCTCGCGCGATTTCGCTTAACTTCGGAGTTCCGATAGAACCCGAAGCCAGTGAGCTCCCAAAAGGCCTCGTGCTAAGGCCATCTCTAACCGAAGGCTGGCCAGAGGGCTCGTTTTAGCCCTCTGGCCCTCCAAGATTCTCCAAGATATTAATATTTTAATGAACAGTACAGGGCCATATTTGCCTCCATCTCCAACCGAGGGCCAGAGGGCCAGAGGGCTTGTTTTAGCCCTATCACAAAAAACCGTCTCCAACCGAGGGCCAAAGGGCCATAGGGCCAAACATAATTTATTATTTAAAAACTACAACTAAAATGTTGTTTAAGTTTCATGTTGTATAATTTTTATGTTGGTTAATTTTATTTAATGTTGTTTCATATTGTTTAATGTTGTTTCATGTTACTTAATTTAATTTAATGTTGTATAATGGCTTAGGAAGTTATAGGAAAAAAATAGATTTTAAAAAAAATATGAAACAAATTTTGTGAAATAGAAGTTATAGGAAAAAAATGGAATTTAAAAAACAATATGAAGTAAATTTTGTGAAATAGAAGTTATAGGAAAAAAATGGAATTTAAAAAAAATATATGAAATAAATTTTGTGAAATAGAAGTTATAGGAAAAAAAAAATATGAAACAAATTTTGTGAAATAGAAGTTATAGGAAAAAAATGGAATTTAAAAAAAATATGAAACAAATTTTGTGAAATAGAAGTTATAGGAAAAAAAATGGAATTTAAAAAAAAACCAAATTTTGTGAAATAGAAGTTATAGGAAAAAATAGAAGTTATATGAAAAATTTTGTAAATAAAAAATAATAATAATAATGTAAAAAAAAAAAATTAAATCAAATGCAACGGCTAGTAGCCGTTTCATTTGATTTTTTTTTAAAACAATCCTGTCGGTTATAACTGACAGGAATACACCATTATTTAGTATATTAAATAATAGTATGTATTCCTGTCGGTTATAACCGACAGGAATAACAAAACTATAAAAAAAAAAAATAGCTGATGTGAGAATTTCTTGACACACAAATTAAACCCTCTTTTTGACAATTGTAGTATAGATGTAAGTAGGGTATCGTTCTAGGCCGGGGATTAGGAGGGATTGCTAATCTATTCTAAATTAATTTAAAAATATTAAATAAGACTCAAGGACACAAAAATAGGCGAAAAACTCTAATAACTCGAAATACACTTAAAATGACTCAAAATAATGAAAACAATTAAATTAAACACTAGGAACTGAAATGGACGGAAATTAAATTAAAAGACTAACAATAAAGAAAACTAACTAAATAATATAATTTAATAATGGATGGGTGTTTGGTTTGACGAGAAGTAAATTAAACTTAAATAAATTACAGAATTGACAAAAACATAAAATTAAGGTAAAATGATAAATGACGGACTAGCTAGAGGGTTCTTCTCCACACATGACACATAAGCAACCTAAATTGATTTTCAGTTGTTCTTTCAATAAATTGTAAATCTCAATACTCCAGATTAACCGTGAACAGCACTTTTTTAATCTTCAAGTTTTCCTTAAGTTATTGAATTGGACGGAAAAACGCATACAACAATTCAAAACATTCTTCAAAAGTCCCCTACGTGAAAAGCACAATAGTGATACAATCAAAGATCATTAAACTTTGTGAAAACTATAAGCATTGACGAGGCATTCG
This sequence comes from Malus sylvestris, assembly GCF_916048215.2. NCBI lineage: Eukaryota > Viridiplantae > Streptophyta > Magnoliopsida > Rosales > Rosaceae > Malus > Malus sylvestris. The sequence goes on from NC_062267.1 coordinate 13,592,305, forward strand.
TAACTATGAAAAGCATGATACTCTTGCCAAGAATTTACTTAACGTGATTGTGACTAGCAACCTTTACTACTTGTGAAAATAAGTTCATAACGATTAGGTGAAATTCACTTATATTCTAGCATCAAATTCATGCATGTAAATTAAGCGTGCACTCTCAACCAACATACACAAATCAGTTTTTATACGAACGGATAAGTAAATTGAAATCACAACTTATGAAATCACAACCGAAGGTAATCAATTCATATTACAAATATATTCATGGTTTCGAATTAACCTCTAGCCAAAATCAATTTAATTACACATTATTACAAAACAGAAATAAAATATAGATTTAGAAAGATTTAACCGAGAGAGAGGAGAGTGCTTGCTGCTTCTGCCCTCGGTGCTGCCAAGAGCAGCGCACCCTTCTTTCGGTTTTGCTCCAGCTGCAAGGGCAGCCTTCTTCCCCAGCTGCGCTGGCAGCTCCCTCAAATCAAGTCTGCCCTCCCCTGACCTCTCTCCTCGCTGTTTTCTGCGAGCTGCCCAAAGGGCAGCCCCTCTCCTTTTTTTCTCCTTTCTGCACGCTCCAAGACCCCCCCTCCGTGCGTCCTCTCCTCTCTGTCCCTTTATTACAATTTTTTTATTCCATCTTTCTTTCCAGCTGCAAAGCTTTAGTTTTTTTATTCTTTTCTTTCCTCTTGTTCTCTGCTTTTGACTCCTTGGATTCCTTCTCCGCGTCCAGCTGCAAAGCAGCTCTCTCTCTTGGATCCCTTTCACGTTTTCTGCTTTTCTCTATTGCTCACGCTGTCTCTCCACTTTCTTCTCCTACAAACACAATAAATTAAAAGTATCATAAATACTTAAAGCTTTAACTAAATTAGACAAGACAAGAAAAGAAATATAAAAGGATGAAATATATAGTTTAAATATTGGTTTATCATTTAGCGTCACAATGGGTTGGCAATATTGTAATTTAATTTTGCTTTTGACGAATTTATTACATAAAATTTCACTTGTTCTATTTTTATTTTCTTTGCATAACAAATCCTATAAACACAAAAATAACGTAAATAGCTCAAAAATATAAGGAACTAACTAAGAAAAGACGAGTGAATTCGAAGTAAAAATATATATAAATATGATCCGATCAAATACCCCCACACTTAACTTTTGCTAGTCCTCGAGCAAAACAAAGAAAACAAGAACAAGAAGTAACAAGAAAAGCATTAGCTTCCCCCTATGTGACCCTCATAGAATTTCATTTAAGAAAACAAATCATCAAGAACCATAGCTAGCATCAAGGAACTAATCCAAGTTCATCTTCCTTATTCAAATATTAGCAGTAATCTTTGAATCATCCTTGAAGTGTAGTGTGTGAGATAGCCATGCTAATGCAATTTCAAGTTTTTATTTTTAAAATCATCATATGCAAACTAGCGACCTTCTCACGGGATATGCACTCAATCACACATGTGTTTAGTTTTAATGTGTTTCGCTCAAATAATCAAATGTGAAATTTCTACCATAAGCTTGCATAAAAATCACTTCTCCACAGTCATAATTGCAAAACTTAAATCAAGAGGACTTTTATTGGATGTAATGAGGTTTAGGGAGAGGGTTATTGAAATGAAAGAATAGGAAAACACAAGTTCCAAGCTACATTGCAAGCAAGTCTTTTCTTTAGATTTATAAGAACTCAATATTTCCAACGATTCTTCTAGCACCTCCAACCACACCCTTAACTGAAACTTGAACAACTTTTTATTTTCTTTGTGTACAATCTTCTCTTTTTTTTTTTTTTTTTTTTTTTTTTATATACAAACCTGAAATACCCCCACACTTATTCTTTTGCCAAACATCTTCAAAGTACTTCACAAACATTTCTCATAAGACAATCTCACATTGCTCACTAGCTTGCTTGGAAAGGGTAAGGAAAAATGTTTCAGGCATAAGGGTAGAGATATCTGGTGATAAGAAATAAAAGGCTCAACATACACGGCTCAAATTGGCAATCTAATGATATCATTTTTATTTGGGAAACATGGTTATTTGGGCCATAGTGGTAAACCTAATGCCTCTATCATTTCCAAGTTCATGCAATCAATGACAAACATTTCGAAAGATCGTTACGCAAGTTCTAGAGATGTATCTCACATAAGTTCATCACACATGAAAGAATAGGAGTGTATGAAAAATGCACACACTTTCAATCGGCTCAAAAACTCACATAGGATGTATATGGTCACTAAATTCACATATGATGCTTTAAGTCATACTTTAGTTTCACATCAACAAGGCTATGTGCATTTGGTTTTTCAAAGATGATCAAACATGTACAAAACTAACAAGAGAATTAGGAATTTCATAAAACACATGTTAACTAAGTTCTTGATAATCGTGATTCAAATTTGATCTAATTATATCATTGGGTCGGGAAACTAACAAAAATCTAATTCAAAACAATAAGGGAAACAAGACAATATTTTTGGATTTTTAAATTTTCCGAAATTTTTTTTTTTAATTTAATTTTTTTTTTAAAAGAAAACAAAACTATTAAGAACACAAAAAACAACAACACAGTTTTTTTTTATTTTTTTATTTTAAAAGAAAACAAAACTAATTAAGAACACAAAAACAACAACACAGAGACAAATGAAATTCTGGAGATTTCTACCCCCACACTTAAACTTGACATTGTCCCCAATGTCAGAAAACACTATAATGCAAATAAAAATAAAATAAATAAATAATAAGAAACAAAATAAAACAATTGGACTGAAAACTTCCCTAATTTGCAGTAAAATCAAGTGATGACCCCCAAGCTAAAATTCTGTAATCAACTTCAAGGGTGGAAATAACCAAAAGTTCCTGCAAAGAAAAGGAAAAATTCAGTTAAGTACGCAAGAAAATTAATTAAAAAAAATTGCAAACGAAAAATTGAAAATTACGATAAAAGATAATGAATAAAACTAATAAGTAATCATTGGTCGTGCTTGTTGACTTTCCACAGCTTTCCTCTTGAACGGGGTGACACTTAGCTTTTTACTATTTGATGATATTGTACGGCGGAGCTTTGCTCTTTGGTGATGTTGCAGTTCCTTATTTGTTCTCCAAGCAGATGTGGCAGCTTCTCTAGTTCTTCATCTCAGACTCCTTCTGCTGGGATGATTGTGCAAGCTGCATTCTTCTCTGCTTGTTTCCTCTGCATGGCGGGCAGGCACGAGGGAGAGGTGTTGGTCTGTTTCTTTCTTCAATCTTTCCAAGTGCCCACCTCTTGCTCTCTTTCTCCTTGTCCTTAGTTGAGGATGAATCAGCACGTTGTCTCCACATGCTTCGAGGTATCATCTTCACTTCCCTTATACGTGAGAGACGAAGCGGAAACATAAGATGATGAGTACTCGAGAGCAGGTGCTGGCTGGAGAAAGGACAGGGAGAAAGCATGATATGAGATACTCTTGCTTTCAACCTTCATGATATGAAATACTTTTGCTTTGAATGGGTTGTTCGCAGGAGTATCCCAAGGAATGAGGAACACAGAGTAACTTAGGAGGATTCTTTGGGAATGCATTTTCGGAGATGAAGAAGTGTTGAGAGGGTGTGCTGAGAGAGTGTGCTTTTGCTGTGGAATGCGAAGGTAGAAACTTATAGGACTTGTCTTCACAACCAGAATTGTTCTCTCACTTAGTGTCGGCAGCCGGTAGATGGATGAATAGTACAAATTACGCGCTTTCTGACAAAGCTGCCCGTAATTTCCGCAAAGCAGATTCCTCATTGATATCTGGAATCGGCGCTTCGAGCTCTGAGCATCGTCGATTGTAGAGGTAGCATGTGACACGTGCGGATAAATCTGGAAAAGAAGATTTGCCCGTGGGTTGAAGCCCAGCTTTTGAGAAAGCTAGCGTGTCATTGACTGTTGAATTTCCCTCTTTGATTTCTGAATTGGTGCTTCGACAAACTACCCGAGAATTTCGCAAAGCAATTTGCGTGTGACAAGTGACGACACGTCTGGACAAATTGATCTTTTGAAATCCGGGGTTCGGCTCGTGGTTTCTGAGCAAGCCCAGCCTTTAAGAAATGAAACGCCTCTTTTGAGAAAAGAATCCGGCTTTTGAGAAAGGAAACTCCTCTTTTGAGAAAAGAATCAGGCGTTTGAGAAAGGAGCCCCGACTCTTCGATTTGCGAGAGGACGCTTCTCTGAGGAGCGCCTCTCCGATTTCTTCTTTTTATAGAGGCGCTAAGCTTGTTCCACAACACACTTGAGCACCCTCCTGTAAACACTCCTTTCTTGCACTTGTTTAATCTTGATCATTCCGACTCTCTTCTTTCTTCACCACCTCTGAAAAATGTCTGGCCCTTCCGATCGTCGTTTTGACTTGAACATTGGTGAAGAGGCAGCTCCGCCTTCACCAGACAATATATGGCGCCCATCCTTCATATCCCCTACCGGTCCTCTTACCGTGGGGGATTCGGTGATGAAAAATGACATGACTGCTGCGGTGGTGGCCCGGAATCTTGTCACCCCCAGAGATAACAGACTGCTCGCTAGGCGGTCTGATGAATTGGCGGTTAAGGAGTCTCTGGCACTTAGCGTGCAGTGCGCCGGTTCCGTATCCAACATGGCCCAACGCCTATTTGCCCGAACCCGTCATGTTGAATCGTTGGTGGCTGAAATACAGAGTCTCAAAGATGAGATTAAAGGACTCAAGCATGAAAATAAACAATTGCACAAGCTTGCACACAATTATGCCACCAGCATGAAGAGAAAGATTGACCAGATGCAGGACACCGATGGTCAAATTTTACTTGATCATCGGAGGTTTGTGGGTTTGTTCCAACCGCATCTGCCTTCGTCTTCTGGAGCGGCACCGCGTAGTGAAGCTCCAACTGATCAACCTCTGCCGCCTCCTCCTTCTGTGGCCCCGCCGACTGCTGAAGCCCCGCCTACTACCGAAGCACCACCCGACCAATGAATACTATTAGTTTACATTATTGTAAAATATTTGTACTTTTTTTTTTTTTTTTTTTTTTTTTTTTAATTTTTTTTTTTTTTTTTTTTTTTTTTTTTTTTTTTTTTTTTTTTTTTTTTTTTTTTTTTTTTTTTTTTTTTTTTTTTTTTTTTTTTTTTAAATGTAAATTAATGTAAAGAGACTTTGGTTAATCTTCCCCCACACTTAAACTAAATAACACAAACTCACAGAAATCAACCAAATAACACAACTAACTAAACAAAACAAAATGAAAACAGTAAAGATAAGGGTGGAAGAATGCAAAGCTGATTGGGTTAGTGATTCCAAAGTCTCCCTTCGTTGAATGCTTGGGTTGCCTCCCAAGAAGCGCTTGATTTAACGTCTTTAGCCGGACGCATCTTTCCTTTAAATTTCCCTCGGCTCCGTTTGAACCTAAAATCAAAGAAAGAAAAATAAATCAAAAATCAAAAGTAAAATACACAAACACCAATATAAACATAAACAAAAACAAAAATAAAAGGATTAGCAAAGTTGCTAATCCCCGGCAACGGCGCCAAAATTTGATGTGAGAATTTCTTGACACACAAATTAAACCCTCTTTTTGACAATTGTAGTATAGATGTAAGTAGGGTATCGTTCTAGGCCGGGGATTAGGAGGGATTGCTAATCTATTCTAAATTAATTTAAAAATATTAAATAAGACTCAAGGACACAAAAATAGGCGAAAAACTCTAATAACTCGAAATACACTTAAAATGACTCAAAATAATGAAAACAATTAAATTAAACACTAGGAACTGAAATGGACGGAAATTAAATTAAAAGACTAACAATAAAGAAAACTAACTAAATAATATAATTTAATAATGGATGGGTGTTTGGTTTGACGAGAAGTAAATTAAACTTAAATAAATTACAGAATTGACAAAAACATAAAATTAAGGTAAAATGATAAATGACGGACTAGCTAGAGGGTTCTTCTCCACACATGACACATAAGCAACCTAAATTGATTTTCAGTTGTTCTTTCAATAAATTGTAAATCTCAATACTCCAGATTAACCGTGAACAGCACTTTTTTAATCTTCAAGTTTTCCTTAAGTTATTGAATTGGACGGAAAAACGCATACAACAATTCAAAACATTCTTCAAAAGTCCCCTACGTGAAAAGCACAATAGTGATACAATCAAAGATCATTAAACTTTGTGAAAACTATAAGCATTGACGAGGCATTCGTAACTATGAAAAGCATGATACTCTTGCCAAGAATTTACTTAACGTGATTGTGACTAGCAACCTTTACTACTTGTGAAAATAAGTTCATAACGATTAGGTGAAATTCACTTATATTCTAGCATCAAATTCATGCATGTAAATTAAGCGTGCACTCTCAACCAACATACACAAATCAGTTTTTATACGAACGGATAAGTAAATTGAAATCACAACTTATGAAATCACAACCGAAGGTAATCAATTCATATTACAAATATATTCATGGTTTCGAATTAACCTCTAGCCAAAATCAATTTATTTACACATTATTACAAAACAGAAATAAAATATAGATTTAGAAAGATTTAACCGAGAGAGAGGAGAGTGCTTGCTGCTTCTGCCCTCGGTGCTGCCAAGAGCAGCGCACCCTTCTTTCGGTTTTGCTCCAGCTGCAAGGGCAGCCTTCTTCCCCAGCTGCGCTGGCAGCTCCCTCAAATCAAGTCTGCCCTCCCCTGACCTCTCTCCTCGCTGTTTTCTGCGAGCTGCCCAAAGGGCAGCCCCTCTCCTTTTTTTCTCCTTTCTGCACGCTCCAAGACCCCCCCTCCGTGCGTCCTCTCCTCTCTGTCCCTTTATTACAATTTTTTTATTCCATCTTTCTTTCCAGCTGCAAAGCTTTAGTTTTTTTATTCTTTTCTTTCCTCTTGTTCTCTGCTTTTGACTCCTTGGATTCCTTCTCCGCGTCCAGCTGCAAAGCAGCTCTCTCTCTTGGATCCCTTTCACGTTTTCTGCTTTTCTCTATTGCTCACGCTGTCTCTCCACTTTCTTCTCCTACAAACACAATAAATTAAAAGTATCATAAATACTTAAAGCTTTAACTAAATTAGACAAGACAAGAAAAGAAATATAAAAGGATGAAATATATAGTTTAAATATTGGTTTATCATTTAGCGTCACAATGGGTTGGCAATATTGTAATTTAATTTTGCTTTTGACGAATTTATTACATAAAATTTCACTTGTTCTATTTTTATTTTCTTTGCATAACAAATCCTATAAACACAAAAATAACGTAAATAGCTCAAAAATATAAGGAACTAACTAAGAAAAGACGAGTGAATTCGAAGTAAAAATATATATAAATATGATCCGATCAATAGCCAGCCCGGGGCTGGCTGGCTGGCCGAAAGCAGCCAGCCCTCCAGCCCTCTCTGATCCCGTGGGGCCCTCTCAGATTCCAGAGCCCTCTGGCCTAGTCCTCGGTTGGAGACGGTTTTAGGGCTATTTTCGGCCATCTAGCCCTCTCGACCCTTCGGTTAGAGATGGCCTAAATAGAGATGAGAATATACATATAAGGCTTACAGGATCCACTCCCCTGGACGATGTGGGATGTTACATTTTTAATCTCAATCTTTGCCTATAATATACTATAAAAATAAATAAATAAATAAAACTTAAATTTTAAAATTTATATAGAATAATAATTAATAAACAATATATACATATTCATTATATCTATTGTGCAACATCCCACATCGCCTAGGGGAGTGGATCATGTAAGCCTTATATGTATATTCCCATCTTTACCTAGCACGAGGCCTTTTGGGAGCTCACTGGCTTCGGGTTCCATTGGAACTCCGAAGTTAAGTGAGTTCAAGTGAGAGCAATCCCATGATAGGTGACCTACTGGGAAGTTTTCGTGTGAGTTCCCTAAACAAAACCGTGAGGGTGTGGTCGGGGCCCAAAGCGGACAATATCGTGTTACGGCAGAGTCGAGCCCGGGATGTGGGGGCCCGGGCAGGGATGTGACAATTTGGTAACGTCGGGCCCCTAATGAGGGTGAATTGTAACATCTCACATCTCCCAGGAGAGTGGATTCTGTAAGTCTTATATGTAAATTCTCATCTCTACCTAGCATGGGACATTTTGGAAGCTCATTGGCTTCGAGTTCTATCGGAACTCCGAAGTTAAGCGAGTTCGCGCGAGAGCAATCCCATGATGGGTGACCTATTGGGAAGTTCTCATGTGAGTTCCCCTAAACAAAACTGTGAGGGCGTGGTCAGGGCCTAAAGCGGACAATATCGTGCTACGGCAAAGTTGAGCTTGGGATGTGACATTGTATTTTATAGTAAGTTTTTTTTAGTAATTTAAAAAATTAAAATCATCAAAATAATTTTTTTTCTTATCGTGTCGAAACAGATTATCCGTATGTCACTCTCGTGTAAACCTATTAAAAACCCATTATTATCGTATGACCCAATAATGATCCAATTAGTTATCGTGTTAATCCGAAACCTGTTATTTTCGTATTGTGTTAAAGGGTCGTGTAAGAAATTGTCAGGTTTAAGAATTACAACATCATATTTATTGTATAAATTATTCCATAAGATCGTCTCAAACTTATTTTTCGAAATTACAACAAATAAAAAAGGAAAACATAAATTACCAAGAATTGGAACAAATCAGTCATTGCCTCCAACCATGGAGGAATAAAATTTTAACAACAAATAAATGAAAACTAAGATCATGAGAAACAAGATGACAACGTTGTGTTTCCAATTTCTGCAATAACCTTGAGAAATGCAGCCTCTTGGTACACTTACATACCAAATTGAATTCGCTCATCACAAAGATAGGGGGGAGGGGAATATATAAGACATCTGAAGATATTTCTGCATTCGAACCTAACAATAATTTAACCTACATAACTGTATACAAACGTCTTCTGCTTCCAATTGCGAGAAGTTACCACAGTGACACCCCGGAGTAAAAACTGAAACAAGAAACATGTAAAGGTAAGCATTTTGATGACGACTTCAGAAGTATAATATGAATAGCAAGATGTAGAATGACGAGGACTCACTGTGGACTCCATCAGTGTCACTGTCAATCATTTCTTCCTACCCTTATCGTGAAGATTACCGGTGCTCTGAATGGTATTACTACCTTTGGAACTGCTACAAGGGGTAAGGGGTGGGAACGAAGGGACAGCCTTCAATATGAACTTGCGGCCACTTCTCAAGCTCCCTGAAGAGCTTGCACCAAGCTCATGATTGTGGTTGTGGGGTGGAGAAACCCGTTTCTTATTGGGGGAACTTACTTTCACCGACTTATTGGTAGCAGAAATGTCCTTAAGTATCTCAGGCATTTCTTCTTGCATAATGTCAGAAAGCCCATGGTCAAAGTCCAGACCTTGAGAACATTCCGTCCCACCTGACCGAGTCATTGGGGTGAGTGGTGAACTACACCAACGAAGAGAACTATTGGATGACAGACCTTGACTTTCAGGGCATAGCTGAACTTGTGAAGCATTTTTCCAATCACTTCTTGATGATGTGGAAGAAGCTGAGGCCTTTGAGCAAAGATCTGATAATGGAGTAATATGGCATATAATGGGGGCAGCGTCGTATCTTGGTGAAAAAGTGTCTGCTATTCCAATGTTGTCATAGTCCTCCTGCCAGCAATAATAACCCATACCTGATAATTCTTTACTTGTCTCCAGAAGAATCCCACTGGTCTCTGAATTTCTCAGAGAGGATCTTGTTGATTTTTCATAAGATGATATGACGGTAAGATCAGATTCAGGTGATCGAAGGTAACTTGTAAGAAGGCAAGGGGATTTTGGTACATTATCTGCATGACTAGAGAAACAAGAAAATAAATAATCAAAATTAACTAGGATCACATAATGATTTAGAATTTCAGGATAACTGGGACTTCAAAATCAATGATTCTTACTCTGAGCACTGAAATGATGGCGTCAATGGAGTGTGGTTGTGTGAATCATACAACTCAGTAGACAAAGCATCTTTCTTTGTTGCCACCATTTCCAGCTTCTCATCAAATGTTTCCTTGCCGGCTTTGTCACTAATCATGTCTTTAGTCACACCATGATCTATTGGACCATAATCTAAAAAATGAGATTGAAGTACGTAATAAGACAAATAGAGATTAACTGATAAATTTTTCTAGCACAAATATTTATGTGAAGTTCTTCCAGATATCTTTCAGCAAAGCACCCAACAATTCTTTGTAGTTTACTTTCACAAGCCCATTCTTTTAGGCATTATGCTTAGATAAAAGTAAGATATAATATAATATGTAATATTCTAACGCTCTATTTGTCAGAACGTTTTCTGCATTCTGTTTCTGGATTGTCTATCAAGACCATTGATCATGTCAAATCACGTTCCAACAAGTAGACAACACAACATACTAGACTATATGTTATAATTCTGTAAATATGAACGGGATATTCTTTGTTATCCATGGTACAATGAGTAAAGCTACAAATGTTATCACATGGATGTGGGAACACAATTTCTTGGTTTAGAGCTTTACCTCCCTTCCTGCCATAAACATTTTTACATCCATCACAGCGACATCCACTGGAGCATCCAACATTGGCCTTTAAGATGAAGTGACATTTAGGATGAATTGAAAAGGAAAAGATAACAAACACTGTGACATGGAAATATAGATAAGTATTCAAGACCTGATAGCATTCACAATATTTTTTCAGACACATTGACTTTTTGCAATTGCACCCCCTTTTGTGTCTTGCCGAGGCTGGTGTAAACTGAATTTCTTCTTCCTGTCACAAGCAAATACAATCATCAAATTCACCAAGTTGAAAAGGGTTTAGTACCAGAATTTTGTTGGAAACTCACAAGCTGTACAATCTTGGGGGCAAATGCAAGTGGATTACGGGCTTCAATTTGTTGCCTCGTCTCAAGAACTGTATCTTCATAATCGGGTATATTAAAGCATCCTTGGCAAGCACAAGTTTCGGCACAATAAACTCCAGCAGCAAAACAATCGCAATAACTGCGAAGAAATGTATTGAAATGTGACAAACAAATATGCACTTATAATATCATACCAAAAGTAGAACACTTACAGTTTCAAGCACTTGGTCTTCTTACAGTTGCACCGCTTGCACCCATCACTATCTTTAGAGCTTGGTGTTCTTTTCCTGGAGGGTCATACACAAACACACATGTAAACTGCAAACCAATATGATGAATGAATCCTACCACACTACATGAAAGACCATGCCTCTGACCTTTTCTTTTGTGAACTAGATTGGTTCAACTCCTTATAACTGTCAACATTCTGAGAATCAGATTTCCTCTCCTCAAGGGGAGATCCAAGATGCTCAAATTCCACAGTGTGGGGAGACTGGGTGATGGAGGAACTTGCAGCAATTGAAATTTCAGTGTCATCCCTCACATTCTCTGATAAATGGTGGCTCACAACAGCTGATGATTTCATAACTTGCAAACCAATGTCATGATCTGCTAATTTTATGCTGCTTGTTGCACCACGAACAAAGGGTACAGCATTGACTATGCTGTTTAGGTGCAAGCCAATACCTGATGGTTTGGGCACAGTTAAAGGAGAGCTTCCACCATACAGAGGTGGCAATGAGGCACCCATCTGTCTCTTGGAAGTTGCTGCATAAGATACTTTCACAATCTCCAATTCTGCAGTGCTGGCAGGTGGTTCTGAATCGTTAACTTTCTCTATAGAAGAACTGTCTCTTTTTCCAGTGGCACAAGGAGGAGCCTCTTCAAACTGAAGACAACGTCTATGCATGCCACCTTGGTCATTTTTGACCTACAATAATCTTGCAGTTATTATGCAAGGAAATTAAATATATTCTAGCAGGATACAGTAACAAAAAACTCAGATGATATGGCATACCTTATTAGGAGCATGCAATATCATGTTCCCGATTATTCCCTTAGAGGTTCCACCGACGTTCTCTGTACAATCCTCATACACCTGACCAATCTGCAAACGTCCAGGAGGAGATTGACAATCATCCTGGTGTTCACCTCCGAAGCCCTGTGACTTAAAAGTTGGATAAAGTGTAAGAACGTGTCCAACAATCACATCCTTTGTAAACAAATGTCCTAGTTCTTTTCTTTTATAATGTAAAGCCAACAATCTGAAGTTACCTGATTATGCAAACCATGGTGATACTCTCCATTGAAAGCATTATCGACGGATATTCCGGATCCAACCTTTGGGCGCTCGGAAGATGGCAACGCACCATGACTAAGCTCTTTAATTTTGACAGGTTTTGCATCAAATGTTTGCTTTCCTTGAAGGTCCTCTGTAGCCTGCTCTGATGGTGCCTCAGATTTATAGGAAATTTTAGATTCTTTCAAACATGGATTGACTGATTGAGCAGAATTCGTACAGTCCATCTCCATGGGATCGGCTAAGTATTCATCAACACCCTCTGAGGAACTGTTGGTCTCACAGTCCTGAGAATCAGTAATCGATCCCATCTGCAGTTGGGTAATATGTTTCTTGGAATCAACTGGACCATCAACAAATTTCTTGGCTTCATCTTGTGCTTTAGGTTTTTCTGCACTGGATAATTGTGGGTATTGAGGCCTGATGAAAATCATGAAACTGTCAAGTGAGCAAATACAAGAACAACACAGACGACCCAAGAAAAAAATCATTTGGAGCTAGAATTCAATGTATAACAGACCTTTTCAAGAAACATGTTTCCCGGAGTGTATTTATGCGTGGTGACGTGAACACAAGAGGAGGAGAGCTAAGTCCCGGGAACCCTTGCGCTGCATGTGAAGCCTTCACAGGCTGTATTGGTGATAGATTGCTAATGTAACTGAAAACTGGTGACTCCTGAATCGAAGAAGACATATATGAATAAAAGATTAGATTTTCCTATCAACATAGCTAATGCTCATTTCAGGAACAGAAATGACAAACTACAAACGCCTTGCATCTACATTTAATCATTGATTACTCACAGAAACCCGATTGCGTTGCACATTGAGAGACATCACAGAATCACAAATTCAACTTCTCCACCACTAAACCCTCAAATTCCAAAAGTCCAAAACCCTAACTTTGACCTTCCCCTACAAAGCACCAATGCCACCAATCTCAACCCTCAAAAGTTAAACAAAACCCGCATCGACACATCACCCGTTTCACAAAAACAGAAAATAATTAATTAAAAAATCACAACAAAAAAGGAAGTAAAAATAGTTGTAAAGATCTACCTACAGATTACAAATTAGCACAAATAAGCCAAGTAAAAAATCCTTAATCAAAAACAGAAATATTGTCCTTAATCAAAAACAGAAATATTGAAAATTGGCATTGAAAATTGAGGAAAAGTAAATTTACTTGAACTGGAGGAGAATCTGAGGAAGGTGATGTGCTGGCTATGATTTTGGGAATTTCAGGTGAATCCATGGCGTGAATCAGTAAGCTTAATCGAAACCCTAACCCTACAATTCTCCACCTGCATTTTCCCACTTTACTAACCTCTCTCTCCTGAAACCGATGAGTGAGACAATGTGAAAGTCTCAGAGAAAATGCGAGTTTTTACATTTTTTTTTTTCTTTTAATTTCTTTTTTTCGCTTAAAAAGAAAAGAGAGACGTTTGGGCGAAGCGGCGGGATTTTAAAAACCAAGCGGGAATTGTAATTTAATGCGGATTTGGGCTGGTTTTAATGGCCCTTGTTTTAAATAATGGGCCGGGTCCAAGCACTAAACTTTATGACTTTGAGAATAGTGTTTCTTTCTCTACCCAAGTTTTTTTTAATAAAGAGTCTTCCATATCCATATATAAAATTAACACAAAAGACTTAGTGATTTATTAAGAAAAATAATTATTTTCATTGGTTGCCGACTTTTTTAGTCTCTTCCTCTTTGGCCCTCAGCTAGACCTGACAAATAGGTCGTGTTTGTTGTGTTTGTATTGTTTTCGTGTCATACTCGTTATCTTAACAGGTGGCCCTATAACAATCCTGAATCGTTTTCAGTCGTATCGTTTCATGTTGGTTTATTAGATCATGTAAGAAATTGTCATGTCTAATGTTTTGTGTTCGTGTCATACTCGTTATCTTAACGATTCTTAACATGTAATCCAATAACGGCCTGAACTATTAACAGTTTTATGACCTAATAACAACCCAACTCATTAATCGCCTCCATTATCCATCGCACATGCCGCGTCCTTTTCTCCTCCACCACCAATCTCACATTCTCCATCCACAACATAAATAAATAAAAAAACAAACGCAACCCATCAAATAATCAAACACAAAATTGGTCCAAATCCGTCAAATTCCTATGTTCTGTAATTTGGTATGTACATTTTGGGAAATTTGACAGTCGACGTCGAATTGTTGCTGCTGTACGTGTAGAGAAATGTCCTAGTCAAGAAACGAGATACAAAAACGAAGAGTTGATGTCGTTGATAATGGAATCTTGGAACTGCTTTCTTGAGAGATTCATTTTCCAGTATCAGTTTCATCATTTTCCAGAAAAATATTCAAAAAATCACACCAAACCCATCAATTTTTTGTCCTAATACATAAATATTTACAGACCTAGAAGATTAAATATAGAAAAAGATGAAAGTTTGTAAAAACCACATGTTGCGTATGAGTCGGGAAGGGATTGAGGGCAAGTCTTGGGTTGGTGTGTTTAAAAAAAAAAAAAAAAAATATTGTTTTTGATGTGTTTCAAGAATAAACAGTTGTAAGTTAAAAAAAGAAAAAAAAAATAGGGGTGTGCTAAATAAACAGTTGTAAGTTAAAAAAAGAAAAAAAAAATAAGGGTGTGCTATTCACACACCATTTTTTACTTCTCACACATCCTTTGTTAATTTCTGCCATTTGATCTTTTTTAATTCAATCGATCCGACGACCGCAAATTAAGAGGGTGTGTATGAAGTAAAAAAGGGTGTGTGGATAGCACACTCCAAAAAATAAAGAAAAGATGGTAAGTGTTTGATAAACTGTAGTGCTAAAAGTGCTTTTAGCAAAACAAAAAGATGGGGGGTAGGATTGTCATTATGAAAGTTTTATTAACTGATATTGTTCACCTGCCACCAATGAAAACAATGTTTTTACAAGAAACATGTGTAGAGCTGCTTCTACTTCTGTTGTTAAGGACTCTTGATTTTGAAAAAAGAAACTTTTTTATTTATTTACCAAATACAATTAAGACCCCAACTTTTTTAAGAAGCTATTTTTTTTAAATTTGAGCAATCATAAACCGGGCTTCAACAATAATGGTATTTAGTTGTTAAAAGGAAGAATGGTGTGTGGATACGAGGAGAAAGAGAGACCCACGAAAAGTAAAATAAGGGTGTTCTTTGAAATTTTTGGGTCTCTAAAAAAAAACTAATGAAGAAGGCTTGAAAACTTTGAGTTTTAACGATAAAAACAAAATAAAGAGTAAAGTAAATAGTACTAGAATTGACTTTTTAGTGTAAAAATATGGTTTTTCGTTAAAGTGAACAGTAGCAGAAATTTTCGTCAAAATTCTCTTTAATCTTAAAGATTAAGTTGGGTGTACATAAAAAACAAAGATGTCCAAAAACAAAATTTGAGTACAAAAAAACCACTCTTTTGAAAAATCTGGTGGATGATTATCTAATATCTTTCCATTAACAAGGTTTACTATATTTGCGTTGAGATGATTAGGGAAAAAGTTTGACCAGACTTTATTGATAAAATCTGTCCAAATTTTATTGAGAAAGGAAGTTTGAAATCGTCAAATTCAATACATCCATCTTTGTGGTCATCATTCATTCTTGGAGAAATTGCTAATTTAGTCATTGTATTATCACATGAGTAAAAATTAGGTTTCTAAACTATTTTTTTCAGAAAAATCCATTCTTGAATTATAAAAATATGTCAATCACATCCCTAATCTTATATTAGAAGATGCTATATTCAATTTTCCGTCAATTTAAGTCATATTACTTTCATGTGATACACATTGAAAGGTAAATTGGTAATTTTGCATAAAGAAATAGTGCATGGAGTTAATTTTGGAGGGTAAATTAGATGTTAGATTCACAACTTATATGAAATGTTAAGTGCTTATAGGCGAGAAAATGATGTTATTACACTCACTAAGAATTGAATAAAATTGTTGTGGCTTATTTTATCTAATAGGGAGAGAAAGAGAGTGCACGACAGAGAGAGAGAGTAGGGAGAGAAATGTGTTTGTAAGGTTATGTATAAGATGTGTTATTCTCCCTACGCAGTGCTTTTATTTATAGTAATAAGGGAGAAGAATCCTTATCTTCCAAGGAATATAAGTCATAATAGGGATAATAACTAGAATCAAATTTAATTTAGGATTTACAGAATCACACTTAAATACAAAGACTATAACACTCCTCCTTGATTGTATAAATACTAAAGTAGATTCGGCATCATATAGAGTTGAGGAGGTTGATACGTCGGCACTGATTATGGGAACACACTAGTCTTAAAGTAAAGTAGGAACTTGCATATGGAAATAAGTCTCACAAAAAACCCTATGGCTATGGTAAAACCCAAGTACGACAGAATCCATAGTCTAAGGAAAAATGCGTGAGAAATGCAAAGTTAAATGAAACGTCTATGGGACGTCATTAGGAATATGATCAACCTAAGGTGGGTGCCTCATCAAAACCTTGTTAGGTAGCAAAAGCCCAAACGGAAAAATGCTCCTAATCGTAGGGAAAAAGAGTACATCTTAATTAAGCAAGTATACTTTAGGATACTCCCCATGAGTTTGACATAATTCCAAAGAGAACTAACAATGTTACAACTTAGAAAGTTTACATATACCTATTCCTTGAACCAGCTTCTGAAACGTCGCATTTGGTAGTGATTTGGTGAAGAGGTAAGCTAGATTGTCTTGTAAACGGATTTGCACGACTTCTATCTTCTGATGCTCTTGTTGTTGATGTTAGAAGAAGAACTTCGGCCCAATGTCCTTGGTGTTGTGTCCTTTGATGTAACCCTTCTTGAGTTGTTCAATATAAGTATCCTGCGTCAGCATAACAAACAAGGCGAGAATCAACTTGAGATAAAGGGGTGTGGCATCACTCAAGGATCCATAGGAATAGAACAAGCATAGATCTGTAGTACGCTTAAGGTAACAAAATATGTCTTTAACACCAATTCAGTGTCTATGTATCGGTGCATTACTGTATCTTGCCAAAAGATTGACAACGAAGGAGATGTCGGGTATAATGCATTGAGCTAAGTACAATAAAGCGCCTATCATACTTTTATAAGGAACTTTAGGCTTCAAAATATTTTTATCATCCTCCTTCGGACAAAAGGGATCTTACTTTGTATCTAGTGATCGAACGACCATAAGAGTACTCGGAGGCTTTACTTTATCCTTATTAAAGCCGCACAACACATTTTGGTTATAGTTTGATTAATGTACTAAGATTCCATTCGAACAGTGCTTTATCTTAAGACCAAGACAATATCAAGTATATCCTAGATCTTACATCTCAAATTTTGACTTAAGGTGCGACAGTTCTCTAGAGCTTTTCAGGAGTTCCGATGAGGTTCATGTCGTCGACATAAACTGCAACAATCGCAAAACCGAAATGACACTTCTTAATGAACACGCAAGGGTATAGTTCGTTGTTCACATATCCCTGACTAGTCAAATACTCACTCAAACAGTTATACCACATTCTTTCAGATTGCTTCAAACCACTGTTCTAAAAATCCTCGCCTAACGCCGCCTAGGCGCTAGGTGGCTAGCCACCGTCCCGATTAATGCCTACGCATTTGAAAATTAAGAAAGGGCTCCTAAACCAGCTGAGGCGTCTGCCTAGATAGCCTAGGCACCCGCCCAGACCCGCTTAGGCACCTGCCTAGATAACTTTCATTTTGTATTTAATTTTTTTTTTCAATAAATTGTAAGAGATTGTTGAATACTTAAATGAGCACACTATAAGCTTGTTCTCTAGGTGTCGGCTAACACATCACGATTCAGATAGACACGTAGACATTCTAGGTTGGGATGTGTCAGTTTAGTATCAGAGCCAGGCTTTGAATTTGTCTGGGGTATTTTTACACAATTTCGAACTTAACTTGTTTGTTATAACTTCGAATTGAAATCAATCTGCGGCCACGTGGAAGACTTACGTGGCATCAGAGATTTCAAGAAAGATTAGTGCTCAACATCATGTCTGTGATGAAAATGGGACCAACTACAACCATGCTCTGATACCAAACTGACACGTTCTGGGTCAGAATGTGTCAGTTTAGCCTGATATTTTCATTATGTTCCAATACTTCATAATACATATGTCATTTTATTTTGTAGTTTATGATGAAATTATATATATTTTAAGTATAAGCATACACTTATTTACACGAAATATAATGGATTTACTTAAATTCGCTTAGTCCGCCTAGGCGGCTAGGCTTCAGCCTGCCGTCTGACTAGCACCTAACGTCTTTTTGAACCTTGCTTCAAACTATAGAGTGAACGCCTCAACCAAATTGAGAGTGTGTTCCGGGGTTTGGAAATATTTGATCCAGTCAATGTAAGTCCTTCGGGTACTTTCATATAAATTTTTGTGTCAAGATCCCCGTATAGATACACAGTTACAACGTCCATCAACTGCATACCTAGTTTTTTGGAAACTACCAAACTGATAAGGTAGCTAAAAGTAATCACTTTCATAACGAGTGAATAAGTTTCGTTGTAGTCAATCCTAGAGCATTGTGAGAAGCCTTGTGCAACAAGACAAGATTTGTAATGCACAATTTCGTTATTCTCATTACACTTCCGAACGAAAACCCACTTGTCGCCAACGAGCTTCACATGTGGACGAGTAGGAGCTACAGGTCTAAACACCTTACGTTTCATAAGCAAATCGAGTTTGACTTGGATTGCTTGTTTCCAGTTTGACCAATCAGTTCTTCGTTGACATTCATTAATGGAACGGGGTTTAATATCATCGCTCAACATGAACTCAATAGCTATTGCATATGCTAATGCATCGTCGATGATCATCTCATTTTAGCATCAAACATCATCTAAACTAGCATAATGGGCCTAAATATCTCGATTCTTGGGAAGTGGATTTGTCTCATCAAGGACACTTCCGTAATCTAGAATTTTTTTAGACGAAATTAAAAAAAAAATTCTAATTTTTTCCTTATAAGCACCTAAGACATTTCTACACCATTTCTCACATACTTTTCACCCTTCCGTACTATCTTACCTTATTTTATTTCAATTCTTCACATTCTATTCACCTCAAACACTCTTTTCATACACACCCCTCTCTTACCTCTTCCAATAATATTTCCTTTAATTGTTTCAATAATTTTCAAATGGGCACATCTTGAAGTGGCACTCAATATGTCTGGAGGCTTTTTCATTTAGCGGAAGTGGCATTCAAAATATATCTTGAAACCTTATTTTAATATGGTAACTTAATTCAACTAACCAATAAAATTAAAGAACAAACTTAAAATAATAAATTATTCAGGACCAGCCAACCTGCCACGTCATAATAATTGTTAAACATTGGGCCAGGTCACTGTTCACATCCTCTAAATCGCGTGGGTATTAGGCCGCAATACATGCCCAGTGTTTAATTTTGGTCCAAACAAGATTACTAGGTTATGTTTCACACTTTATTCGCTCCTTAACGCTGTGTTTTCAAAGTTTTGCATAATCTAAGCTAGTATTGTCGTTGTTAAAACGGTTTAGGCAAGTTTCGTTTTAATTGCTTAAATTTCAGTAGAGATAGTGGCACTAGGGGACAAACAAATCGGGTTCTTGGTACATTGTAAGTAAATTCTGTGCAGCGTGTCCACCTCTGGAGAATTTACATTCTCATTCTTGTCAATGAGTTATATTTTTATTTTTGAAAAACAAGTTATATTTTGGTTGTCTGATTGTTAGTGGGTACATGTCTCTAGAGTACGCCATATAAGGATGGGTTTTTTTTCTTCAGAAAAATCAGATGTGTTCAGCTTTGGGGTCATCTTATTAGAGATCACAAGTGGAAAGAAGAATTAATAAACCTTCCAAGTAAGCAATTCTTTGAGAATGATCAATCTCAAAATTTACTAGGCAAAGTAAGCAATTCTAATAAACCTTCCAAGTATATCCAATCACTTTTTATTTGCGATTATGTATTTGTTGCTAACATTTTCAAAATTTGACTGCTTTAAGCTTGGAATTTGTGGAAAGAAAACAAGAGCATGGAGTTGATGGACTCAACACTGAGTGCATCTTGTTCTAGCAGCGAAGTTATGAGATGCATTCAGATGGGTCTTTTGTGAGTGCAAGAAAGAGCTACGGATCGACCAACCTTGTCGCATGTTGTTTCCATTGTTTTTGAGTCGTTCTAAAGAACCAGCGTTTTTGAGTCGTTCTAATGAGTTAACAATAGACCAATCACTTGTTTCAAAAGAAAAAAAAAATTGTAATCTCTGATGTATATTTCAATCTAAAGACAGGACTGTTATTCATTTTAATCAAGTGAAAAAGCATGTCCAATCTCAGATTCCAAACAAGATTAATTACTCTCCAGGCACATAGCTTCCCATCCAACTGCAATTTAATCCTAAAAACTTAACCATTACGCTCTATGAGTTACCAATACATTTTATACAAATATATCTTATTCCCGAAGCCTTATTTCTGATTCAGTGGAAGTAGAAGATCAGCAAATAAAATCCGCAGGCTTGAGAACTAAGAAATAGCCTAACTAATTTCTTTCCTTTTCAGAATAAAAAATCCGTAAGTAGTTAACAATTGATTGAATGAATGAGAATACAGCAAAACATGTACTTAATCAAAACATAAAAAGATAGGTAGCTCCTAGCTGGGGGTCTTCATCTAGATCTCTAAGTTCTAAGCGTCAATTTATTCATTGTCTTTGCCCCAATTCTAGTTGATAATTAAAAGATATAATTTATGTAGCTTGTATGTTTAATGTTCCCTTCTTTTTTTTTTTTCTTGAGGCGTAAGGTTTATACCCTCGGGACTATTATTTTTTTAGTTTCAATAAAATTTCATTCTTGTAGCATTGAGGTTTCTTCCAAAAAAAAAAAAAAACCTACATATCTTGTTAAGTATTAACTCCTTCAATTATTAGTGGTTATATTTTTCGGAGTATACCATGGACGACCTCTTTTCTGGAAAATCAGATGTATTCAGTTTTGAAGTGATCTTATTATGATAATAAGTGGAGAGAAGAATTAGCCTTCTTTGAGGCAGATCATTCTCTAAACTTACTCGGAAGGGCCTCTCTCCTAATGTAGATGAGTTATTGTTAAGAGTATTTTACCCAAAGAATTTTTAGCCAAAATGGTCATAGAGATTTGCATAACATATCACTTTGGTCCCTGAGATTGAAAGTCAATAGAAATGGTCCATGAGATTGTCCACAATCCATTATTTTAGTCATTCCGTTAAAAACTCCATTAAGTGTCCTGGAGCTCTAGGCTGGAAGTTTGGGCAATTTTCAAAGCTTCATAACTCAATCGTTTTTTAACCAAATTCGATCCATAATATATCAAAATGAAGATAGGAAAGTGTAGAACAAGATTGTACCTATTTGGAAGACCAATGGTTGCTGGAGATGGCCAGAAAATAGCCGGAAAGGTGACTGGTCAGCGGGAAAACTGGAAAACTCGCAGGAAACTGGGTAAACTTTAAACATTCATAACTTCTTCAATACTCAATGAAATCTAGTGATTCAAAAACAAAAATCATACTTCTCAATGAAACAAATAGAATGTTACCTTTCTAGACTGCTAATTGGTCATGGTTTGGCCAGAAAACGGCTCGAAAATGGCTAACTTGAGACCAAGATAGCCACTTTCCTGCCATTTTCTGATAAGAGCATATTTATGCGACTTAGCTTGTTTTCTTACATTTTCTTAGTTTATTTGTGCTTATTATAGTGTTTTAAGCTATTTTTGTGTGTTTGTAGGTCCAAATGACAAAGTTGGCAAGAAAGTGCATATTGGAGTAATTTGGAGCAGTTTTGGGCACTAATTGGATAACACATGAATGGGCCAAGGTGGATGGACATTTTTGGAGTTCAAAAGGCTAGGAATATGATAAGGAGATGAAGAAATTAAATTCAAGACAAAGAAGATAAGGAATCAGCTCAAAAGAGGAAACATTATCCACAACCTTATCCAACCTTATCTTATCCAAGCTAACCTTATGTTATCTTATCCTTTCTTAATCTAGCATTATCCAATCCTATCTTATCCAAATTAGTTTGTGCCTTAATTCCAGCCATTTATAAGGGATAATTATGCATTTAAAATACATATTTCAGATTCTAGAAAGCCTTATCCCATCTCCTTACAAAGGTGGAGCCTATTCCCTTCTAGAAGGCTTTTGCCTTGCCTTGCAACCCACTCATTTTCCCTCAAATCTGTGCTGCACCCTTTCTCACCCAATTCCCCTTGGATTCTGATTTTATTAGCCTTATTCCTTATGGATTTGGGTTGTGCAATCATTTTCAGAAATTAATTGGGCCAAACATCTTCCTTAGTGGATTTAAATCCTTGTGCCGCACCTTTAGGCCCTAATCCTTAAATTCTGCTAAGTTCTAACCCTAATCTGATTAACCATAGCCCTTGCCGTGCCTATATATATGTTTTTTAAAGCCAAAATTCATCACCACCCTCATACCATTCAGAAACACATTGTGCTGCAACCTATACACCATTCTACAACCTGTGCAGCAACTTTGGAGAAGAAGGAGACCTTTGCCGTGCATTCCATTGATGAAGAAGGACCTTGTGCGCAAGCCACCTGCATCATTGGGAGTTCTAAGAGTTCTTTCTTCCCTTGTTTTAGTTTCAATGTTTATTTCAAATTGCTTTCCAATTGCTATGAACATGTGTAACTAAGTTCTTATTAGTTAGTGGTGAATTTGAAGCCATGGACATGTGTTTAATATGAATGGATTCCTTTTAGTTATTGTTTCGTAGAACATGGATGTGATTTACTTATCTATTTAATTGATAACTTATTATTGTGTGTTGATTAAGGATGCATACTTAATTTGCATGCATGAATATGATGCTAAATTGCAAGGGACTTTCACCTAATCGTTAGGAACTTATAATTACAAGTAATGGAGATTGTTAGTCACAATCGTGTTAAGTAGATTCTTGGCAAGAATATCATGCAGTTGATAGTTATAATTGCCTTGTCAATGCTTATGATTTCCATGGAACTTAATGATCTTTGAATGTATCTCTATCATGCTGTTCATATAGAGAACTTGATGAGAATAATTTGGTTGCAATGCGTTGTCCATTCAATTAAATGAATTTAGGGAAATCTGAGAGTTAATTTGTGCATTCACGATTAATTTAGGGCATTGTCGTTCATGGTTTAAAGAAACAATACTGGAAATCGATTTATGTTGCATATGTTCATGTGTGGAGAAGGATCCTCTAACTAGCTTTTCACCATTCAATTCACCCAATTTCATATCTAGTTTACTTTGTTTTGCAATTTGTTTAGTTTTACTTCAATTTCGTCAAAACCAAACCCCCTTTTCTATTTGGTGTTTTTAGGTCAGAATCTGTCCAATTTAGGTTCTTTAGAGTGTTTTGAGTTAATATAGGTTAGAATTAGTCTAAAAACATTGTTTCAATCTCAGTTTAGTCTTAAATTCGTCCAATTTAATCCCTAGAGTATGTTTTGAGTCTAATTGGTAGTATTGTGCTGTTTTGAGTCATTTAAGTGTGTTTGGAGTTAGTTAAGTCATAATCTATTTTCTTTTAGTGTTTTGAGTCAAATTAAGTTTTATTTTCGTCCAAATCAATTGTTAGGTCTAGAATTGAGTCTTATTAACTTGGATTTGCTGGTTTGAGTGTTTTAGGTCAGTTTAGAGTCTATAGAGTCTAGTCTTGTGTTTTTAAGTCTAGTTTAGTGTTTTAGAGTAGGTTAGCAGTCCTAGTTAATCCCCGGTTTAGAACGATCCCTACTTGCCTAATACTATAATTGTCATCCATAGGGTTTAATTTGTGTGTCAAGTAATTTTCACATCATGTTCTGGCCAAACCACGACGATTTGGCCGTCGGCAAAGGTATCATTCTCTTCATCTTGTCGAGAAGTATGATATTTGTTTTTGAATCACTCGATTTCACTGAGTATTGAAGAAGTTATGAACGTTTAAAATTTACCCAGTTTCCGGCGAGTTTTCTAGTTTTCCTGCGGACCAGTCACCTTTCAGGCTATTTTCCAGCCATCTTCAGCAACCATTGGGCTTCCAAATATGTATAATATTGTTCTACACTTTTCTATCTTCATTTTGATATAGTATGGATCAAATTTGGTTAAGAAATGATTGAGTTACGAAGCTTTGAAAATTGCCTAAACTTTTGGCCAAGATCTCCAGGACACTTAACTGAATTTTTAACGGAAGGACCAAAATAATGGATGGTGGACAATCTCAGGTGTGTAATATTCCAAAATTTATTATCGAAGAAGAGAAATATTTGGAAAAATATGTTGTGCTTATTTATTGAAAAGGTTTTCATATGAAGGTAGTGAACGTCATTGCGAGTTCGTATCATTTTTCGGATTATTTTTCGGAGCTTAGATGAATTTTTAATGGAATTTACAAGCTGAACCAATGATGAAGTGCCACGTGTAAGCCAAGGTGTGGCTGATTTTTCCACGTGACAGCAGCTGGAGTTAGACAGCAAATGGGCTGTTCTGATTAGGTTCGTGGCAATTTAGCCACATGCCGAGTCATGATTGGACCCAAAGAAATAGGAGGTTGCAGACGGTGTAAGTTTGGAATATATGATGCCTATATACATGAGTTTAGCATCAGATAGGAAGAGGGTTCTTTCTTACGCAACAAATAGAGTCGGGGGGAGAGAGAGAGACAGAGAGGTGGAACTGAATGTTTTGCTGAAAGGATTTATATTAGAACTCTCTCCCAATTTCTCGACGTCTTGATTGATAGAGGTGTTCTTGGTATCTCTTTCTTGTTCTAGCAATGAACATGAGTTTGATTCCTGCTTTTGTCTGCATCATCACTTCGGTGTCATTGATTCAATCGGCAGATTGCCATACCTGGGTAAAGATTCTTTTATCATGTATAGTTTCATAGTTATTTGTATATTTCCTATTAGTTTTAAGGAATCCTAATCTTATACAGTATTAGACTTTCTGCCGTAAACTAACCACTGTTATCAAAACTGGTTTTTCTGCATATGTATAAGGCTAGGACTTCCATCTCCAGACTATATACATGTATAGCTATTTGATTTTCTCTAGCTATGTATGTGTGTGTCAAACGAAGCAGCATGTTGTATTAGATTATATGTATACAAATTGGTTCAATTTGTTGGAAATGAATGAGTTGTTTTATTAAATTAGAATTGGCCCAGTCTGTTGGAAGGGAAATACAGGTGTATAATACACACACACACACACACACACACACACACTATGTATAGCTTGATCAAATAAAGTATGCATTTAGAGTTGGAACTATATATATACAAGTCGGACAGAAGCTTTTGTATAACTTGAGGCTAAAGTATTTCGATGTGCTTTAACTATAATTGAATTTGAGGTGTTATACAATATGCTTAGGTTGATAACATGATACTTGTAAATAGGAATTATGAGATGAATTGGCGTGTTTGACTATTATGTCACTTGGACAATGCTTTGGAATCCAGGTAGGGGAAATACGACAGACCTTTACAGATATTGATTCTATTAAATTTCATGAAGTACTATATATGTGTTGGTTGATTAATGTGGTTAGATGTTGTTTGGATTATTGCTCCAGTTGGTTGTTTACTTGTTAGTACTACTGGAATGTTATTCGTTGAGATA
The DNA here is from genome assembly GCF_916048215.2 of Malus sylvestris. Classification (NCBI taxonomy): domain Eukaryota; kingdom Viridiplantae; phylum Streptophyta; class Magnoliopsida; order Rosales; family Rosaceae; genus Malus; species Malus sylvestris. The sequence continues at coordinate 13,618,136 of NC_062267.1, forward strand.
TATTGTGACATGTGAAAGATGTAATAACGTTACTTGTGCATCACTCATGTGTCAGAAGTGGTTGGAATTTTGTTGGTGAGAAAGGAATTTGGAAAGAGGGTAATGGAAATGATCTTTTGTGTAGTTGAGCCAAACTCTTAGCAGGTACCAGGTCTCAGGTGAGCCCATAGTGCACAGATTCTTTAAGGGTAATTCAGGACTGGCGACGAAGAGTTTAGGCAAGATGACTAACAAAAGGGGAAATTGGGATGATTGAGTTACAGAGGGTTAATTTGTATAATATAACATTCGAACCACCACTGCAGAGGTAAAATGCACGGTATGGGATGTGCAGGTCCGCATGTTTTATTATATGAATTAACGGGTAGAGATGAAGAGTATTGTATCGCACTCATGCATTGTTGATGATAATGATTTGGTACTTGATTATATGATTTTATGACACTTAATTTAATATTGTCAATTTACTGTGGTAAGGTTATGTCCCTACTGAGCTGTTGAAGCTCACCCCTCTATTGTTATGCAGATTTACTAACTAAACTATCAAAAAGGTAGACGGGGATGAGACGAGATAGATGTGAGGCTAGAATTTGTATTTATTTATTTAGCTTTGTAAAGAATTATTAAGTTATTTTAAATAAGAAGAATTTTATTTTCCAACCCGTTTCCATTTTATTTTATTTATTTAGTTTTTAGTTCGCGTTTCGGACTTGGGATCGAATTTTCCACCTACCTTGGGTTCGGGGCATGACAAGGTGTTAGGGCAATAATAGAAAATATGGAAATAACACAACAATTCCAATAATAATAACCATAACGAAATTCACAACATCAATTATATATAAAATTAATATAAACAACTGGAAAGAAAGTTAGAAATACTAACAAATTTGAAGATTGAGGCTTGCATAAATGCAATGTCCTAAAGACAGAATTTCGCCCCTATTCTTGTGCTTGTAGTTCGGTAGGTGTCCGTCTCCCAGGATTCAACAATCTATAATCCGAAGTCAAAGCACGTTAATCTTCAGACTCTGGCTAACTTCATATATTTCGTACTCTTAAGACACGACTCGGAGTTTGATTAACAAAAATAAAAGACATTGGAGAAACCTCTTTTCTTCGATTCATTAGATATGTGGGATGTTTGAGTTTATATAGAACACAAGCCACCCCCTTTTGAAACATTGTGACTGTTGCCTAAAGTTCCAACGAACAGACACAACTCATGAATTTGTATTCAACTATAACACATGACTTTTATTTTTCATTCATAAAAAAATAAAAAATTATAATATTAATTATAATATATAATTTCCAACATCAGGGACCGTTTCTATTGATTTTCAATCTGAGGAACCAAAGTGATGTGTTATGCAAATCTCATGTACCATTTTGGCTAAAAAGCCTTACCCAAATTAATGTCTCCTTTACAATCATAAATCATGTTTTGATATACAAACGTACTAGACCAGAGATACAAACATTTAACAACCTTATTCAAAACTTTTTGTTGACCCCATTGGGGGAATATATATTGTGTGCTATTACTTGGCGTGTTCCTACAATCATGCAACATTCACCATTTTGACTAATTTATTCGTAGTGATCTCATTTAACCATATCTTTAGAAAGACAAATATCACAGCAAATATATGTGTTAACATCTCTTGACCACTCCCTAAAAATTACAAATTTTTCATCTCTTGATTTCTTTTAACCTTCAATTTTGATTGTCATGGTTGTCCTTGGCAATTTGTGTTGTTATTTCATTTCTTTAAGAAGTCACTTAGACTAATGTCTAGTAGTATTTCTTTTACTTGTAAGTGAAAAGTCTTAATGTATATATATTGTTGTATCAAAAACCAAAATTATACAAAAACTAGCAACATTGTTACATCCATACCATCTTCAGAAAGAAACTTGGGCAATACTTGGGCTAAGGCTTTTCGAGAGGCTGTTAGCTTAGGTTAGGGTTAGCATAAGGATTGACGAATCATGAATTCGCAATTTGGCACTACAGTCCCATATATAGTTCCTTGAATACTGAATTCATGATCATACTCTCCACACAAAAAATATAATTAGTCTATCTGGTTTGGAAAATAGGATCAGAATAAAGAGGAATTTTTTGGTAGAAAAAATGACGGATTTTGTATTTTGTTTTGTAGCTAAAAGCCCGAAAGCCAACGTTTCCTGTAGCTAAAGATGAACATATATTTGCAATTGGGAAAAGGGTGGAAAACCGTGCAAAAGAAAGATCAAAGAGGTGGACATTTAGGGGAGTCGGAGAGCATAATGTAAAAGATATTGGAGGACTAAAAAATAAAAGAAAAGAGGTAACTTTTATCATTGTGCGATAACGGCACAAACATCTCAACCACCTCACGTGCATGCAACAAAAACACGGATTACGTAGAAATGTAAATAAATATATATATATAAACTATATTTAGTTGTAATTATTTGAAGATAATGCATACTAAGGTACAGTATAATCTGTAATCTATATGAATCAATCAGTACATGTCTGCCTGTAGTTCTTTAATTCCCAATTTCTCCCTTTCTAGTTGGTCATTAGTTAAAATTTGTACATCACTTCACATCATGAGAAGCTTCAAAAGTCTTTTGTTGAGTTTATTGCAAGTGTCGTAGGATCAGTGGCTGGGTTATAAACAGATGTTAATATTTCACCTACTCATCTTCGACATTGGGCATGTCTAAGGTGCAGACGAAGCGCGCGGACCATCTGTAAGAATAAGGATCTAACAGCTGAGAATGGATGAGTTCACATGTAGAACCAGGTTGTTGTGACCTGGTGGATTTAGAAAATTTTCAACTTTTTTTATTCAGTTGGTATCTTTTGTTTAACCGACGGAAACAGGAGCAAGCGGGAAAGAGGGGTTGGGTATTGAGTGCGTTGAAGAGGGAAAGAGAGGTAGAGAGAGAACTGGAGTTTGAAATGGATTTGACGTGGATCGAAATTGGGTTGCGGCTACGACCCGATAATCCAATAACTTTAATTTTTTTTTTGTTCAGTTTAGGGTTTAGGTGTGGGAGAGGTAGGTTAGGGTTACCTCCACTGGATGTGTTTTAATAAACACTCACAAGCTTTCATAACACATAATGGTTGGTTGGTAGAACTATCACAGATTCATAAGGATTAATTCTTCATTCATAAACATTCACCAGTGTTCATAATACATAATAGTTGGTTGGTAGAACTATGACAGCTTCTTATGAAAAGTTCATGGTTCATAAACATTCACAAAGTTTCATTATACAGGTGATGGTATATTGTGACAAACCTTCATGACATACAAGTTTCGGTTGAGCAATTGTGACACCACAATAAAACATAAGGGACGGGATTAGATATTTTCCCAAACAATGTTTCAATATATGAAAGTGTGAGGGATGTCACTTAAGAAGTAATAATATAGAGAAATCAGTTACAAATATCCACAATGAACTAGTTGTTGAACAAATGTAATTCATCTGAACAAACTACAAACTGTCTCAAGAAATTAAAAAATTATCCAAGACCAGTTACAAACAATGTAATACTTATTTATGGACTATCATTGTTTCAACGACAAATCTACAGAAAATTGATTGTCAACCATAAGTTTGAATCATGCACCACGCACTGCACATTGTGAAGGCGATGCAACATGTTGATCACCATCCTGAGTCGGTATTTAGGGACGTTGGCGACTGTAATTCTATCCAAAGGAAGGCCGCAGAACAAGAACTCAATAACTTTTAAAGTGAAAATACTGCAATCCCCCTTGTTGCATACAACAATTCAACAAGTTTGAAAATCAATTCACAAACAATTCAATTTAAGCTGACTAATAATGTAATTAGATTTTAACTCACCCGTTGTGTTGCTGTGGGCACTTTTGACTTGCGATGATGGGCCAAGGTTTGTTCTTCACCTCTTTCAACAGGCTTTAGAGGACATCTGGCAACACGGAAGCGAGTGGAGCCAATTTGGTAGTTGCTTTACGTGTGTTTGTTTTAGTCATCAATGAGTTATACACCATTATTCTCCCAACTGTAAGATTCATCTCAACGGTAACCAATGGTGATCAAGGTTGAAGGGCATGTAGAACTTCTCCACATCCACCAACCATGATGTAGAAAATGGCTCCCCTCCCCCTTGACCATCTTTAATAGCACCAGTAAGAATTCTTTGTGCGCATCTGCTTTGCGCCCTTTAGTTGTTCTTTTAGCTATCATTGCATTGTAGAAGCGCTCACAATACGTCTGTCCATAATTGGAAAATAACTCAAAAAGAATGTGCAACACTTAAAATATTTAGAAACACACCCAACATCAAAATTTCCAAACTTTAGAATATTAGCAGAAATTTGGTTGGATATTTACCAGAAACCAGTTAGTTATGTTCATGGTCAACATTTTCCCTACCCTCATTTTTTTTTTTGGCATGCTTCCTCAGGAGATACAACTGTAAATGAATGTGTTGCAATGTAGAAATTATAATTAAACTATGATAGCAACGCAATCCCAACAGATTTATATAACCCCAAACCAAATAGAGCTTAGTCACTTACACTGGTTGATAGCCACCCTGCCGTTTCAAGGAGCTGCTTCCAAAAATCGGTGTTTCCAACCGTCGCATTGTCCAACTCGGCAATCAACTTGACAATGTAACCAAAAAACAATAAGGCTCATCACTGTAGTTTAATCAATATAATTTACAATGCATAAAATCCAAAGGTCAATTATTGCTTACTTTTTCTGATTCTCCTTTGCCTTCTTGAATTGATAGAAAAACTCCATGGCCTCAACTACACATTTTTTTTCCAATTGTTTAAACACGTCATCCCTTAGCAGAACATTGTCCTTCAGCTCACCGTGTTCCATTTTGTTGCACGTTGTGACGTTAAAGATAAACGTTGTATGGGAAAGGACTTTGGTTTTCTTCTTCGCCCCTATTTTATTGCCGTAGTCTTTGATGTCCCCCTCGTGGACCAACCCTTCATCTTCTTCCCCCCAGACTCACCCTTAGCTTCGTAAATAAGAACATCATCATAATCAGAACTTTCGGCTTCTTCATACTGCTCTAGTACATGTTCTCCAATCACTCTAAGCATCTATTTGCATATAGCATCTGGACTATCCCACTAAACAGTACGAGAAGTATCAGGCATCACCATATTAGCATCATCGCCCCATATCTAGTAGTCGTTGTCCTTCTGTGCTTTAGTGGGCACAATCTCCTAAATCCCCACCGCTTGCCATTTAGCGCAACTCGTCAGAATTATTATTGTATACATACATAAACACTCATAAACATTCACACATGTTCACCACCATTCATCAAGTTCATAAACTTTAAAATTAAGTCATACCTTTCGGCTCTCGATGATGTAAATTTGCAGTCGCTCATGGACGGGCTGCTTTTTCGTCGTTGCCCACTGGAGAATTCTTAGGATGGCTGCTGGATCAGTCATTTTGCAATACCTTAATGGCTTCTCTAGTTGGGGAATTATTTTATATGCCCACACTTGCACGTAAAGTGAATTAGTACTCAACCAAAAAATTTAAACAATATTAGGCTGTGTTTGGCACACCGTATAAGGAATTGAATATGACTAATAGTATGGACCCAACTGTTTGATGTCATCTCATACTAAATAGTCGTCAGATTAATTTATGCAGTCGGATAGGATAGTCAGGTATACACCTTCTTAATAAACCATTCCAAAAGGAGTGGATTATTAGTTCGGTTCCTTTTCCTCTGAGTGGCTGCGATTCTGGCAGTGACCACTGTCGGCGTCGATTGTTATGAACATCTTCTTCTTCATTTCCCCTCCCTTTATTCTTCCCCCTCCATCCCACATATCCCAAAACCCAATTCCTCCGCCGGCCAGCATGAATCACCACCACCACCAAGTTCCATCCAACCACCCAAAACAAGACTCTTTTCTCCCAGCATCTTCTTCTGGTTACCGGATCTCTCTCCCTCTTCTCTGCCGCTGCATCTCTGAGCCCTACAAACAAAGCCCAATATGTCAAATTGTTTTTTTCTTTCCCTCACTGCCTTTTGGGTTTCGACTTAAACAAAGCCCAACTATGGAGATTGGTAGTAGAACTTTTCTTTTGCATGATATCAGCATTGGTGTTGAATCAATGTCTAGGGAAAAAGAGATGATTTCTGTTTTTTTTTAATTTTATTTTAAGTTTGATTCCTTTTATCTGGTATAATACCAAACACAGTATAAATAATACGGTCATTAGTTCGATACTGCACCAAATGCCAGACTAATTTAGTCAGTACTATCCAGTGGCTATTTATCATATTCGATAGAAATAGTCAGTATAGTCCGAGCTGCCAAACGAGGCCTTAGTGCACAATGAAACCAACCAACAGTACCTTAAAAGCATAACTAACCCTTTTGCAACCCTATCCTGATCTTTGTCGCCTTTTACTTCCCCTTCCTTCCTCTTCTTCCTCCTCATCATCTTCTTTAACATCACACTCCACTCTTCCTTTTCTTCTCCTAGAAGCTGCAAAAGAGAGGTTGTCTTGTAGTTGCTTAAAAGAAATTGCACCCCATGAATAACTATTAAACTTATCCATGTCGTTTACGAGCTCGAAGTACTCAAGGTTGATAGCCACATTACTCTTCACCCCTATCAAGACACCCTTGACAAAGTATAGCAGTTCTAGCTTGAACGCACTGTCCTCATTTTTGCATTCTTGAAAAGCCTTTTCAAGTTCCGTAAAAAGTGACCAAAACCTTTTTCCTACCTTTCTTTGGGACGAGCTACCCTTACCTTTGCTACTCTCCCCAACAAAACCAAATCTATGAGGAAAATACTTAGTAAAAAGCTTGATGTTGGAAGGCTCAACCTCCATATCATAGGGTTCGTCACAATGAAGCCTTGTAATGAGGCAAAAGTCCTTCGTGAACCACATCACTTCGCAACCAATTAAATATGTTAGTCCCTCTAAATCTTTCACCCCTTGATTACTCACTCTATGCAGCGACAATTCATGGACCAATTGCCCACTAAAGGTTAGTCGATCAACACTATCTAAGTGTCCAAAGCATGATTCCCTAAAATGAGCAAGCTGTGTGTGATTAAACTTTTTTTACATGACACTTAGCATATGACTTGCATGCGAGAGGTTTTTAACCCTTCCTCTATATGATTCTTCCTCTTTTGTTGCTCGTTGAACCCCTTGAGCAACTATCTCCTATACACATGACAATACAAGGATTGAACACAACCAAATTGAACAGTTTACACCTTGATAACAACCAAATTGAACAATTTATACCTTGATCACAACCAAATTTATCAATGCATCATAGAAACACAAAAGGTCAACAAATTTTCATAACCCATCGACGGACAGCACACCTTAACGACTAAAGTATTATCAACTCAATTCATATGATTAATAATGATTTCATCAACGCAAATCATTCGTAACAGAACGATACAACTAAATAAATAAATAACAGCACGGCCTACCCCTTATACACAAACTATCAACAATACTTCATAAACCCACATCCTACATAAATTTTCCCAAAATTCCACAAATATCCAGTACTATCAAATAATTTCATCAATGCTGAACCCTAATTCATCTAATTTCATCAACCAACTTCCATAATTAATCAAATTAACACAAATAACCAAATTTGAATTTATGGTTGGGTATTTCAAAACTCACCAAATTTTGAAATATAGTTTGAGGAATGAAGTACGCCATCCACTATTTGGGAAGCAATATCTTTAAAGTCAACAGAAAAGTAGAAAGCACCACGTGCTACAACTCAAATGACGAGAAGCAAAAGAAAAAAAAACAAATGCAAGGATGTTTAAGGGTTGGCGGGAGATGGAGGGTTTTGTCAAGAGAAGGCACTTTTATGATGTAACTGTTAATGTGGGAGTGGGGAAGGGGGTGGGGACAGTTTATATTCCCCAAAATTTGAAATGATGCCGGTTACCATTTTCAATAAGTGACGGGTCATTTATGACTCCGTTTGGATAGGGTGGGTGTGCGCCAGCATAAATAAAATAATTTTAAATTTTATTTTCTTGGTTGGGTATGTAATTGTCTAATACAAAGTTGAAGGCAGGCATGTGACGTATACTTTGGCGCATTGAAAAGGAAACAAATAGTGGGGCGGGGGGAGTGATTTTATAATTTTTTATTTATTTTTTACTTCATTAGGGGTGTTTTTGGCCGCTAGAGAGAGGGGGGAGCGATCTTATAATTTTATTTCTTTTACTTCACTGGTGGTGTTTTTGGCTGCTAGATAGGGGATGATGGTTATTATAATTTTAGTTCTTTTACTTCAGTGGGGGTGTTTTTGGCCACTAGAGATGAACGGTTCGGATCGTTCACATAGCATTCAGAATTTTGTAATTTGCTCGAATATTGCTTGATGTTTTCTATGTATTAGAAACTTAGTAAACATCAAGCAATATTTGAGCAAACTACAAAATTCTGAATGGTGATGTGAACAATCCAAACAGTTCATCTTTTGCATCCCCCCATAAGATGATACTTTGAAAAAAGAAATTGATCGAGAAACCTTTACGACGATGTCCAAAGAAGCGCAAACGTAAACGACAATCTGACGGTTACCATTGCCTGCAACGGATTTTGCATTATCGGTACATGGGCTGGACTTCCGTCCTTCAAGAAAGTTGTAGCCTTTGTCCATGCGAGCGTTGCTGTTATTTTTCTCCATTTTTCCCATTTATGAAAAAATTACTTCATTTTTTTTTTACAAATTTTTACCCAATCCAGCGAAAACATTATTCACCACCATTTTGATCGTTCCAATGTTTCGCATCGCCATATGACCGTGTCCATCACATAAATGATGTGATCCCGAGCTTCTCCATAATTTTTGGGATTTTTAACAATTGTTTTTTTATTTTATTGTTATCATTTTTCCTATGAAAATTCAATGCTCCTTTCATATTTCCATGCGGCATTCTCTGATCATGCCACGTGGTAATGTTTTTATGCGGGGGAAATGTTTATGATGAGGATAAATCTCGGCCACCCACATGGTAAATCTGGTATTGGAAGGGAGTTTTGACAGCAGCCTTTGCTTTTGGCTTAAACATCCAATCATACCTTACCATGTCTCCAAACAAGGTGGTTTATTCGTCAAGGTTTATTTTCTAGGGTATAGTGTCATAAAGTGTCATAAACCGTCATTCCATGCGTAATAAAGTATTGGTGATGAGGTTATGCCTTCTATGTGCCACTTTTGGCCACCCACTATCAAATATGGAGGCCTTTCATTTCCCCTAAGCGTCTGGGGGCGCGATGTTCGCTTGTACAGATGACTTCACTATGCATAGATAACTGCTATAATGGTCATCATTATTTGGCTGTTGGTTATGTTATGCATGCCACCATAATCCTCTATTTAAAGGGGGTGGTGTTCAGTTTGCATGCTATACTCGCCTTGTTATCTCATCATTTAAACCCCCAACCTAAGAACTGCCTCTTTATCTTTTCCGATGGCTACTAACTCACAAGTTTCTAAAACTTCCTCCCGTCATGGAAGATCAATCTCCTTGCCCAATCTTCCTTCTTGGGAAAACCAATTCCCAGTCCCTAACTGTGGTTAACCACCTATTGTCATGGAAAAAGACAATTGTAAGTTCATATTGGAGAGATGTGTCATAAGGGTTGACACCAACAAGGTCTCCACCATGAACATCACCCTTACGAAGTCTAGAATGTTAATGGGCAAAATATTCAGGAAATCCGAGGATGTGCAGTTCATCCACAGGGAACTCGTTTTATGTTGGAAATAATGTGTTAAAAACACCTTCTTTGTGTACCAATTCGGCAACCAGTGGTTTGCGCTGTAGTTCACTAACGACGGCGAAGTTAATTACGTCCTTGAAAACCATCCTTGGTTTGTGAAAGGGCAAATTTTCTACTTTTAAAGGTTGACAAAATAGTTAAGAGAATCAGACCAGATAACATACTTAAGGGTGTGGGTTAAAAATCCTTGAATACCTATGCAATTTAGGGACCTAGAAATCATGACGACCATCACTCAACGATTGGTCACCTTGTAAGGATGGATGATGGGTCTATAAATTCTCTTAATGCAATGGCCATCAGGGTTTTAATATAAATCGACGTTTGTCTGCCGCAAGCCAGTGCTACTCCTAAATAAGGACGATGAGCTGCCAACTTTTCTCATTTATGAAAACCTGTTTAAGGTATGCTTCTATTATGGCAGAAATGTGGAAAACCTGGAAGTAAGTTGGTTCCTTGTGAATAAGATGTTCGAGGATGAGCCGAACGTGCTGCCATCGGGTGTTAAAGATGACTGTTTTACATTGGCAGCCTTAGAAGACAATATCATCATTTTCTTCCCGCAACTAGCCAGTAGCAAGGAAGATGGTCTAGGGGATGAGTCAAGAGTGGGTCCGAAGGAGGACGACGGGGATAGAATGACTGGGCTGGCTGTGGTTCGTTTGACAAAAAGAAAAGGAGATGCGAAGGCTGAAGGTGTAGAGAGCAGCAATATGGTCGGTGACAAGAACTGATGTCAGAGTTGAACACTATACAAGTGTAGCTGGGCTTTGGGTTATTTAATCCTAGTTCAGATAATCTCAATGTGTTTTGCAATTCGTGTTATTTAATCCTAGTTCAGATAATCTCAATGTGTAGCTAGGCTTCGGGTTATTTAATCCTAGTTCAGATAATCTATATGATGTTTTAATTTATGTTTGTATTTTGCAATTCGTACGTTATTTAATCCTAGTTCAGATAATCTCAATGTGGGGAACTAAATAACGTTATTATCTAAACTACCTATTAATAGAACATTCTTTGTCAACAAAAGAAGGTGAAAAGACTATTTAGTCTTCTATCACACAAAAAAAAAAAAATGATGGGCAATAATGTAATTTCATATATCTAAAGTTTACTATTTTTTATTGAACCATCACCTACAAGTGATGTAACATCCCACATCACCCAGGGGAGTGGATCCTCTAAGCCTTATATGTATATTCTCATCTCTACCTAGCACGAGGCATTTTGGGAGCTGGGCTTCGGGTTCCATCGGAACTCCGAAGTTAAGCGAGTTTGCGCGAGAGCATTCCTAGGATGGGTGACCCACTGGGAAGCTCTCGTGTGAGTTCCCAGAAATAAAACCGTGAAGGTGTGGTCAGGGCCCAAAGTGGACAATATCGTGCTACGGCGGAGTTGAGCTTGGGATGTGGTGGGGGCCCAGGCCGGGATGTGACAATTTGGTATCAAAGCCAATCCCTGGCCGGATGTGTGCCGAAGAGGACGTTAGGCCCTTAATGAAGGGTGGATTGTAACATCCCACATCACCCAGGGAAGTGGATATTTTAAGCCTTATATGTATATTCCTATCTCTACCTAGCACGAGGCTTTTTGGGAACTCACTGGCTTTGGGTTCCATTGGAACTCCGAAGTTAAGCGAATTCGCGCGAGAGCATTCCCAGGATGGGTGACCCATTGGGAAGTTCTCCTGTGAGTTCCCAGAAACAAAATCGTGAGGGTGTGGTCAGGGCTAAAAACTGACAATATCGTGCTACGACGGAGTCGAGCCTGGGATGTGGTAGGGGCCCGGGCCGGGATGTGACAAGTGATATTAAGATATCTCTAATATTAAAAAGAAAAGAAAAAAAAGAAAAAAAAAACCTCCCACTTCCACCCACTTCCCCCCGTGTAATACAATAGGTCATCAAGTTTCATAAATAATTAAATAATTTAACCATACTGAGTAACAAATAACTAAAATTTCAGCTCATACATTATCTTGTTGTAGGGACCTTGGACTTACGTCAATTGGCCAAGGTCCCTTCTTCACATCCCTTGACAGGCTAACGAGAAGATCTGACAGGACATGAACGATGGGAGCCAATTTTATATTCGCTTGCTGCATGTGGGTGGTCGTCTTCAATTAGTCATACACAAATATTGTCCCATCTTTAAGATTCATCTCTACTTCCACCCAATCTTGATCAAGGTTGAGAGGCATTAAACTTTACCCCATGATGCGTTGAACTCTATCCCATTTCCCATCACAGTTCTGTATAGCAACGGCTCATACGGTTTACACGCAACCCCTTTTCGCTCTCTACTTTTTATTTTAGCATTCCTCTCATTATAGCTTCGCTGACAATAAGACTACCCAAAAGTGTTAAATATATCAAAATCCATGTACAACAGTTCATCGAACCAAAAACACACTGAACATAACAATTGCGAAACTTTTCAATATTAGGATATTAAGTGGGATGCACTACCAGAAACCAATCCGTTGTGTTGGTGGTCACCACTTTTCGAATCCTTTGTGCCTTGTCCTTATGCTTCCTTAAGAGATAGAGCTACAAGTAATTATGCTACAATATACAAAATATAATTCAACTATCACACCAACCTAATGACAGCACATTTATATCAGTCCGTCACACATAAGGTTCACTCACTTCCATAAATTGACAGCCAACATTCATGGTCCAGAAGTCACCTCCAGAAATCGGTGTCTCCAACAATCATAAACTCGAATTGGGCAACCAGACTAACAATGTAAACAAAAAAAATGTTAGCTTCATCGTTGAATTCATTTCATAAATTATATACATAAAATCGTAACATTATTGAGTTACTTATTTTCTTTCTCCTTCAACTTATTAAAGCTATAGAAATATCACGTCACCTAAACCACACATTTTGTGTCCATGGCTTCGATTAATGTTTATCTTTCCACAACATCCTCATTCAGCTGACCAGCGTGGATGTTTTGGCACTTTGTGACGTCAAATATCGAACCACTTGCATTTTCTTTTTCTACCTCATTTTCATTCGTATAGACTTTGACGTTGCCCTTGTACATGAGACATTCCTCTTGGTTCTCACATGCTGGCCATCGAGTGTGTTTATCATCACCTCATTATCATCATATGAACCCTTGATATTTTCACACTCCTCCGTTGCCGATTCTCCTACCAAACCAACCATCTTCGCACATACATCTACGAGACTAGCCCATTCAACAGTCCTTGCAAACTCTTTTTAACCCTCTTCCTCAATAGCTTCCATTACCTCGTCCTCTCTCAATCTGTTGCCTTCGTTCATTTGCCTTCGTCCCTTAATTCCTCATCCTGATACCCTCCCTACCCACTTTTTTCATCACCCTATTTTTTACAACTGTCTTTTTCTTCTTTTGGTTTGTCTTCTTCTTCCACAACAGTTTGTATTTTACTGCCAATTTGACCACCTAGCTGGTTGTCTTTTTTTTCTTTCTCCTATTTACCGCCTTTGTTTTCTTTTGCCTCATCATCTTTTTCTTTTTTCTCCCTTTTCTTCATCCTCTTCAACTTCTTCTCCCACATCTTTTTTTCCTTCATCTTCTTCCTCGGTATTCTCATCCACAGGTTTTTCCATCACTACCCTCCTTAATTCCTCTACCACGTTCGACAACTCTTCCACTTTCTTCACCAAATTCATGTCTGATATCTCTTTCTCGTGGGCCAACTGCGCAAATGTCACCTTCAACTCCTTTAATTGCATTTTCGACTCACTGACATAATTTGTGTTAGGAGTTAGTTTATCAGCAATCACAACGTTCGCATTATCCCCTCACGTCAAGTATGCTTTCTTCCTTTCCGCTTCAGTCAGAACAATTTCTTTAATCCCCACAACTTGTCATTTTAAAGGCACGCATCATAAATACATTTCTTATGCATACAATATTCACATGCATGCATTTTTAGTCATTTGAAATTCAAATGTGTTGCAATACAGTTATACCTCTGGGCCCTTGGTTATATACAACTGTAGTTGCTCGTGGATCGGCTGCTTCTTCGTTGTCTTTCACTGCAAAATTCTCGGTGTAGCTACCGAATTTGCCATCTTGCAGTAACGTAACGGCTTTTCAAGTTAGGGATTTTTTTTGTATCCCACACCTGTATGTATCCTCATCTAGATCGCTGCGCCCTCTTTGTTCCCCTAACTTCTTCTTTTTCCTTATCCTCATCTCCCTCGCTATCCCCCTCAACTCTACCTCTACCTCTCCTTGAAACAGCAAACGAGAGGTTGTCATAATGTTGTTTAAAGAAGGTGGAACCCCATGCAAAGTTGTTGAACCTATCTATATCCTCCATGAGGTCAAGGTAGTCTAGATTCACGATAACGTTGTCTTTGCCCATATCAATACAACCTCAGCAAAGTATACCAGCCCTAGCTTAAAGGCATCGTCCCTGTTCTTGCATTCCTTAAACGCCATTTCAAGCTTGTCGCAAGTCACATATATTTTTTTGCTAACTTTCTTGGGGACAGCCTTCGCTTTACCTTTCCGTTTTTCTTTCCTCCCTTTGCTACTTTCACCTACCAACCTTAATTTCCCACAAAATACTCCATTAGCAACCTAATCCTTTATGGCTCTACCTCTATGTCTTGGGGCTCATCACATCGTAGACCGGTAATAAGGCAGAAGTCCTGCTTTGTGACCCTGGTCAATTCACAACCTATTAAATAGGTCAGCCCCTCTAGGTCTTGAACTTCTTGATTCCCCACTTTACAGATCAACCACTCATGCACCAATTGCCCATTAAAGGCCAATTTATCCACACCCTGAAAGTGACCAAAGCAGGTTGCCCCAAAGGCATCACCTGCCCCAAAGGCATCAAGTTCTGCCTCATTAAATTTGTCCCTAATCAATCCTAACACATGAGGGGCTTGGGATAGGCTGTTAACCCTTCCCCTATACGTTTCTTCTTCTTCTTCTCTCGTTGCTAGCTGAACACCCTAGGCTGCCATATCTATGCACATAACAATACATACACATCAACAGTCAATGGTACATAAACTAACAACAACCTATCACCAAAGCTTCACAACTTTACATTTGCTGTTAACAGAACATCATTAATTAAGCAATTTCAATATCAACTCTCACCATAAAATTAACGATAATTCAAATACAAAAATCAATCCCTACCACTATAAAATTAACAGTAATTCAAATACACAATTCAATCCCTACTGAAAACTACAACTTTACCAAAACAATAGATAACGCCTCCATAACTACACAACCTGTCAACATAGCTTCATAAGGTCACAACTCGCCCTAATTTGTACACAACATTTGACATATATCAAAAAATTCCACCTAATTAATCCACGAACATTCATAATTAACTGTACACCAAACTTAATTTATAATGCTCAAAATAAATAACTAAATGAAATTCCAGATTTCCATTTTCAAAACACACCAAATTTGAAATTCAATGGGGGAATAAAATATCACCACGCTTATCGCCAAAGCTGTCTGACCCCAGTGCGAATGAAGCAAAGACCACATTCTTTCTTTGGAACCCACTACACAGCCTTCAGCCAAAGTCCCCTAATTT
Source organism: Malus sylvestris (assembly GCF_916048215.2). Classification (NCBI taxonomy): domain Eukaryota; kingdom Viridiplantae; phylum Streptophyta; class Magnoliopsida; order Rosales; family Rosaceae; genus Malus; species Malus sylvestris. The sequence continues at coordinate 13,633,565 of NC_062267.1, forward strand.
TCTTCACTGTTGTCTAAAAATTATGTGAGGCCGGACAACACCACCACAAACCAACTATTACTTGGTTTGGAACAGGAAGTAAGTTTTCGAACGGCAATGATGTTTTTTTTTACGACAACGATGTTTAAGAAAATGCGGGAGAGGAAGTGTTTGTGTAGGAGGAGAACATTTACTTAAGAAGGAAAGTATTGATGTCCCGGGGGGGGGGGGGAGGAATAGAGTCTAAATACCAAGAAATTTTGAATACATCTCGGGTACCATTTTAATTAACTTACGGATCATTTATGACCCGGTTTCATCCTAAGCTCATTCAGATGGAAAACATTTTTAGCTATTCATTTTTCATCAAACGGACCACATTCCATCCGCACACGCAGCATGCCAAGTTCTGTTTGCACTTTAGAAAACGCGCTTCGACACTTGTCAATACTTTATAATCCAGTCAGTTACCTTTCAACAATTAGCAATAAAGTTCCATCTTATAGATAATCTAGAGTATGAATATGAATAATATTTGATATGTGTTCCAAGAGATTGCATATTTCTCCATTGTAAAAACAATTTTTCATATTTTCATTAAGTTATTCTATGATAATCAGAGTTAGCACTATTTGCCCGACCGACGAACCATATATTGTCAGGTCAAGAGGATTTACCTGACGAAAATATACATTTGTTAGACAAAGCTTGGTCAACATTTAGACTTTTGCCAATAACCTATTTCGTCGGGCAATAACCTATTTAGTAAAAATGTATGTGCCTTCTTCTTTCTTCCTTCTCCTTTCTTTTCCTCTTCCTCACCCGCGTTGTTGTGCAAATATATATATATATATATATATATATATACACACACACCACAATCACACCCATATCTCCCCCATTTGGTCCTCTACCAATTGATTTAAGGTTAGATTAATTTTTTGTTTGTTTAATTGTGTAGTTTTTCTTGTTATAGGTTTGTTATTAGATTGCAATTAAATTAATGGAAAGGTATGTATTTGTCTCTTAATTTGTTTTTTAGTAAGTTTTAATATATTTAATTGTGATATATATATATATATATATATATATATATATATATATATATATATATATATATATTGTGTGTTATGGACGAAGAGCCATCCAAAGAACCTAAGAAGTACAATAAATTTTTAAAGGAAGCTCAACGAGAATTGTATCCTAGTTTTGAGGATTTTTCCGTTCTAACAACCGTTGAGAGTTGATGCACATAAAAGTAGAGTGTAATATTGTTGCGAGTTATATCTTAGTTAAAGTGTAAATAGTAGTTTATTGTCCCACATTGGTGAAGTACATATGTAATACCAATTGTAACTCTTATATATACTCCACTTTGGAGATTAATGAATATATAAGAAATTCCCAAATATTGTCATATATATTTTTAGTATTTACCATGTTTAGTTTAATATTGGTATTTACTATGTTTAGTTTAATATGGCATCAGAGCAGTTCGCTCTTGGTGACCTATGTGCTTTAATTTTGTGCCCATATTTTTCGTGATTTCCTTCGTGAAAAAAAAAAAAGTGAATAGTGTCGCGCTACAGTATAGTGCATGAACAGTGGTTTGCTTTGTGAACAGTGGTCCTTTATAGTGCTGTAAACAGTGATTGCTACATTGTGTGAATAGTCTCTGCTACAGTGCCATGAACAGTGCTTTGTTACAGTATTCTGGTAAATTGTTTTCATTCCGCTGTGTATCTTTTGTGCCTTTATTTTTTGTGATTTTGTTCAATGGCCCAATATAATCATAGTGTTGTTATGCATCTTGGTGGAACAAATAAATGGCTAATTGATACTGGGGCCAATGATCATGTGACTAGTGACCCTAGAGTGTTTGATGAGTTATGTGACTATGTTCGTGATCCGTATATTACTAGTGCAAATGGAGTACATTCCCCTGTGAAGGGTGAAGACACTATCTCTCTGACTCCAACCTTATCACTAGTCCGTGCTTTACTTGTTCCTGATGTTAAGTGCAATCTTTTGTAGGTAGAAAACTTTTTGATACCTTATATTGTTCTGCTCACTTCTACCTTACGTATTGTTATTTTCAAGATATTCAAACTCAGAAGATAATTGGTCATGGTAAAAGAATAGGGGATTTGTACATCTTGACTATGGAGGATACTGTTGTTTCTGGTTTAAATAATCATCAAGTTTTAAGTGCTAAAGTGGATGACAGACATCAAATTTGGTTGTGGCATCGACGATTGGGACATCCATCATTCAGTTATATGAAACATCTATTTCCTTCTTTATTTCGCACTTGTAGTGATTCAGAGTTTAAGTGTGAAACATGTGTCATGGCTAAGAGTCATTGTGCTCCATTTCCTGTAAGTGATTCTAAAGCTACTTTGCCATTTGATTTAATACATTCTGATGTGTAGGGTCCGGCGAAAGTTACTTTTAATGGATTCCGTTGGTTTGTTACTTTTATTGATGATTGTACTCGGTTAACTTGGGTGTTCTTGATGAATAATAAGAGTAATGTTCCGTTACTTCTTCAAGAATTTTGTACAATGGTGTCTACTCAGTTTCAAACCAAAGTTAAGGTCTTCAGGTCTGATAACGGAAGAGAATATGTGAATCACACTTTGGCATGTTTTTTTCGTGATCATGATATTATTCACTAGATGACTACTCCATTTACACCCCAACAAAATGGTGTGTCTGAATGGAAGAATCGTCAAATAATGGAGGTTACCCACTCCTTAATGTTGGATAAATGTGTTCCTAATCATTTGTGGGGTCATACTGTTTTGGCTGCTGTGTATTTGATCAATCGTGTTCCAAGTAGGGTTCTTGATTTTCAGACATCGTTCGATGTGCTACAAAAACATGTTTCTCTTGTTTCTGTATTAAAGCTTCCTCCGAAAGTGTTTGGGTGTATTGCGTATGTACATGTCTACTCTCATCAACAGAGTAAACTTGATGCATGTGCTCTCCGGTGTGTCTTTATTGGGTATGCTAACAATAAAAAAGGCTATAAGTGTTATCATCCTCCGACTCAAAAAAATTATATTACCATGGATGTCACCTTCCATGAGGAAGTTTCGTATTTTGTGAAGTCCTCTTCCGACTCTCCATTTCAGGGGGAGTGAAGTGCAGTGCAGATTTGAAGAGATGGTATGGATGATGTGTTACAGGCAGAGTTGGGAACATAACCTATTATGTTGCGTGATACTGATCAGTCGGCTACAGATAGTGATCGGTCACTTGTTATTCCCGGAACTATTTCTACTGACGACATATCAGATGTGCCTAGCAAGTTGCCTATTAGTACGTTTGACGAATTACCTTCTGATGATCGGTTGCCTGCTGCTGATTTATCTAACGAGTTGCCTGATGATGGTTCGTCCAGTGATGATTCTTCTAACAATTTGGTACAAGAAGGTGGCATACATGAGGTAAATTCTGACGATTCCTCTACTTATCAGTTGCCTCCACGAGCTAATCGTGGAAAACCTAAAGTACAATATGAGCCTGATATGCATGCCAAAGCCAAATATCCTATCAACAATTATGTGTCTACTCATCGTTTGTCCAAACCATATGCATCTTACATATGTCAGATATCTAATGTATCAATTCCAACAAAATTGCAAGATGCTCTGTCTGACCCTAAGTGGGTTAATGCCATGAAAGTTGAGATGGAAGCTTTGGAAAAGAATTCTACTTGGGATTTGGTTCCTTTACCAAACGGGAAGAAAGCCGTTGGATGTAGATGGGTGTTTACTATTAAGCACAAAGCAAATGGTTCTATTGACCGATATAAAGCCAGATTAGTTGCTAAGGGTTATACTCAAACCTATGGGGTGGACTATCAGGAGACCTTTGCTCCTGTTGCCAAACTTAATACAGTGCATGTTCTTCTGTCCTTAGCAATAAACCAGGATTGGCCTCTGTTGCAGTTTGATATTAAGAATGATTTCCTTCATGGTGATCTTAAAGAGGAAGTGTATATGGATCTCCCACCTGGTATTGGAACATCTCTTGGAAAGTTGTTGTATGCAGGTTACGAAAGGCCTTGTATGGTTTGAAACAATCTCCTAGAGTGTGGTTTGGGAGGTTTAAAGTTCAATGAAGAAGTTTGGGTATATCCAGAGTCATTCAGATCATACTTTGTTTCTAAAGCGACAAAATGGTAAGCTAATTGCATTGATTATTTATGTTGATGACATGATAGTGACTGGTGATGATCAAAATGAGATATAACGCCCTCAAAAGTACCTAGTTACTGAGTTTGAGATGAAAGAATTGGGTGAATTGAAGTATTTTCTTGGAATCGAGGTTGCACGATCCAAGCATGGTATTTTTCCGTCTCAACGAAAATATGTTCTTGATTTGTTAGCTAAAACATGTATGTTAGATTGCAAACCTGTTGATACTCCGATTGAGTAGATTCATCGGCTGGGCTTATTTCCAGATCAAGTTCCTACTTATAAGGAACAATATCAGAGGCTTGTGGGGAGATTAATTTATTTGTCTCACACTCGCCCTGACATTGCTTATGCAATTAGTATGGTAAGTGAGTTTATGTACTCACCTAGTAAGCTCATATGGATGCAGTAACCCGTATTTTGAGGTAATTGAAGATAACTCCTAGCAGAGGCTTGGTTTTTTCCAAGAATGGACATTTGTATGTCGAAGGTATACAGATGAAGATTGGGCAGGTTCTATCACTGATCGGCGATCTATATCTGGATACTTTACGTTTGTGGGTGGTAATTTAGTTACTTGGAGAAGTAAGAAACAAAAAGTGGTGGCTAGGTCAAGTGCAGAAGCTGAGTTTCATGGTATGTCTCATGGTGTATGTGAGTTGTTGTGGTTAAAAAAATTGTTGAGAGATCTTGGGTTTAAACCTAAAGGTGCTATGAAACTTCATTGTGATAACAAGGCTGCTATTGAGATTGCTCATAATCCAGTGCAACATGATCGAACAAAACATGTGGAGATTGATCGACATTTCATTAAGGAAAAATTGGATGCTGGAATTATTATGTTTCTGTTTGTGAGATCTGAAGATCAACTTGCTGATGCTCATACTAAGGCTGTGTCTAATAGTGTGTTTTCCAACTCGCTTGACAAGTTGGGCATGCGTGACATCTTTGCACCAACTTGAGGGGGAGTGTTGCGAGTTATATATTAGTTAAAGTGTAAATAGTAGTTTATTGTCCCACATTGGTGAAGTACATATGTAATACCAATTGTAACTCCTATATATACTCCACTTTGGAGATTAATGAATATATAAGAAATTCCCAAATATTGTCATATATATTTTTGGTATTTACCATGTTTAGTTTAATATTGGTATTTACCATATTTAATTTAATAAATATGACCAATCGAATTACGATATGATGATGAGATTGTTAAACATATGCTGCCAAAACCTAATGCAATTCTTGCAAATCATTGTAGCTCGAAAAATGTTAAGCATATGACAAGATCCATGCATGTATATACAAACAATTGTGTATTGTTTTACGTTGAATTCGAGAAGCTGGACCATTGTTCCCAATGCAATGAGCCGAGATATCGAAAGAACAAGATTCCAAATAAGGTGTTGTGTTATATTTTACTAAAGGCAAGATTATAGAGATTGTACACGTCGATCCAGACTGCACGTGATATAAGGTGGCATACGTAGGAACATATAATATTCTGCAACATCTAACAAATAGTGAAGTGTGGAAAGAATATGATAAAAATATATCCTGATTTTGCCGTAGAGCCAAGAAATGTCAGATTAGGACTTGCTTCTAACAACTTCAATATGACGAATAATTAAATTTTCAGAGTTTTTTCCCCGATTATTTTTTCCAAAAAAGTCAAAATTCCCTCCATTTTAATAGTTGACCCAACGAAATCATATGGTTTTCGTTGAACAAGAGTTATTTACCACCATTTGTTTCGCCAAAATTTCATTTGGCGATTTTTTTTAAGGACTTGCCCGATGAACCATTTTGCTGGGCAAAAATAAAGAAAGGGGGTTGGGAAAATTAGGGAGGCAGGGGAAGGACGGGGGTGGGAGGGCTGTAAGGGTGGCTGGGATAGGTTTAGGAGGGTAGGGGAGACGGGTTTGGTTATGGCAGAAGAGGAACGGGTTGGGGGTGGAGCGGGGGTACATGAAGGGTGGGGAGGGGACGTGTGTGGGGGAGGGTTGAGGAACTGGATAGGCACAGTTGTTTTAGAAATATACAAGGTGTTTTTTAGAAATGTATAAAGTTTTTAGGAAATTAGAATTTTTTGATATATTAGAAATTTTTAGGAAAATGAAAGTTAAATACAACCCACAGCAAATGCTTCCGCACCCAAAGTCCATATGCAGTCACGCGATAGGAGCCATCATCCACATGAGGTGCCCGATGACAACCTCTAAGAGCACCTCCAGCGGGGGAGGTTGCTCGGGGGCCAGTGGGTCAAACAGTAGCAAATTGATGGGGGGATGACCTCCAGCGTATGGAAGCCCGAGCAACAGGCGAGGCCCGAGGAGCAGGCCCGTCGAGGATTGCCAGCCTGAGAGCCCGATGGCTGCGTCAGGCGCGTGCGTTTCACGCGCGCGTGGGCGCGAGTCGTCCGACAAAAAAACAGGGCAGGGGCCCGCGATTTCAGTTTTGAAAAGTTACCGTTGGGGAAGCCACGTGGCTTCCCCATGTCCGTTCGATTGAAACAGTCCTATTTTATGGACCGTTGGATTTCCAAAGGTAAAAAACATTTAAAAATCTAATTTAATTTCATCCGTTTGATCTAAGATCAACGGTCCACGTTATTAGGCTTTGTAAATTAAAAAAAAAAAGAAAAAACAGTTTAAAAATCTAAAATGTTACCGTTGTGACACGTGGCACAATCTGGAGTGTTGGAATTTAAATTTTTTAAAATCCAACGGCAGAGATTAATTAGGTGAATAAAAATTTAAAAAAAAATGTAAAAAAATTCTTAAAAATCCGAAAAAAAATTATGAAAAATTATAAAAAATTTTGATTTCACTTCACCTATAAATACCTTCTCATTATCTTCTACCCTACACCACAATTTCATATTTTCTCAACTACTTTCAACCACATTCCTATCTTTCTTTCAAAGTTTCAATCCAATTTTTTTCCAACAAAATGACTACTCAACCAGGTACGAATTGGACGCTTCTTGAAGATGTTGCGTTGTGTACTAGTTGGGTTCAAGTTACTCATGATTCGATTACGGGTAATGAGATGCAGTTGCGAGAAATGTGGAGTCTTATTCATACCAATTATCTTGAGAAAATGGGTGGGCAAAGAACTAAGGAATCGATGTCCAGTCGTTGGAAATTACTTAGTCAATCGTTTAGTACGTGAAGAGACGCCTTGGCACAAGCTAGTGGTAATCTTCGAAGTGGGGAAAATTTAACGGATCAGGTAACAATATATTATTTATTTGTTAGCTACTTTCATTATATTTATTTGTTTGTATTATTTATTTGTTATCTTCTTTCATTATAATTATTTGTTAGTTACTTTCATTATATTTATTTGTTTGTATTATTTGTTACCTACTTTCATTATAATTATTTGTTAGCTACTTTCATTATAATTATTTGTTTGTATTATTTATTTGTTACCTACTTTCATTATAATTATTTGGTTGTATTATTTATTTGTTACCTACTTTCATTATAATTATTTGTTAGCTACTTTCATTATATTTATTTGTTTGTATTATTTATTTGTTACCTACTTTCATTATAATTATTTGTTAGCTACTTTCATTTATAATTATTTGTTTGTATTATTTATTTGTTACATACTTTCATTATAATTATTTATTTGTTACCTATTCTCATTATAATTATTTGTTTGTGTAGGAACTTCAAGCACAAGCTTGGTATGGTGCCAAAACCAAAAGCAAAAACAAAACATTCACCCGGTTTGAATGTTGGAATATTGTCAAAGATTGTCCTAAATTTAGAGTTGTGCATGTCGGTCCAGAAGTTTTCATGAACAGCACCCCTCTACACTCTACACCTGAGCATGCCTCGCATGATCATGATGAAGATGATGAAGAAGTGCCTGAAACGCCCCCCGTTGAACAAGCGTCGGGGTCGACCCGTTATCCAATTAGGCCTCAAGGTAAGAAGGCTTCAAAGAGAAAAGGTAATGCTTCCAAGAATGATTATGCAAAGTATATGGAAGATCTTGCCCGCCAAGGTGAATTGAATTTGGCCCTGGAAATGGCTAAATTTGAGGCTGATAAGGCTAGAGAGGATGCAAAAGCTGCAGCTTTTGAGAGAAAATTTGAAGCTGATGAGAGAGAAAGAGAACTACTTCGGCAAGAAAGGGAACATAGAAGAGAAGAAAGAATGGCTGAACGAGATCGTGACATTATGAAGGAGCCTTTAGAAGGGAAGTCTCCAGACTTTAAATATTTTTGGAAGTAAGAGAAAGCGAATGTGTTGCGAAGGAGGCGTGCAAGAGAAGCGAGAGCAAGAGGAGATGGTCCTAGCACCACAAGAGAAGATTATCCTAGCATGACAAGAGAAGATCATCCTAGCACCACAAATTGGTTAGGTGATGGTTATCATCCATTCACGAACCCATAATTTTCCAATCAATTCGGGTTGTAATTTCTTATTCGGGTTGTAATTTCTTATTCATTGAATAGAGTACTTTATGTTGTTTCCAATTTATTGAACTTAGTACTTTATTCAAAACACATTTAAACACACCAAATAAAATAACATCAACACACCAAATAAACACACCAAATAAAAACAAACACCAAATAAAATAAAATTACATTTCAACTCACTAAATGAACTAAAAAAACACACCACATAAAATAAAATAAACACACCAAATAAAAACAAACACCAAATAAAATAAAATTACATTTCATCTCACTAAATGAACTAAAAAAACACACCACATAAAATAAAATAAACACACCAAATAAAATAAAATTACATTTCAACTCACTAAATGAACTAAAAAAACACACCACATAAAATAAAATAAACACACCAAATAAAAACAAACACCAAATAAAATAAAATTACATTTCAACTCACTAAATGAACTAAAAAAACACACCACATAAAATAAAATAAACACACCAAATAAAAACAAACACTAATGAACTTAAGTATCGTCAGCACCCCTCAATTCCCACTGGTGCTCTATCAAGTCAAGTTGGCGGGCATTGTGCATATTTGACCTTTGAAGTGCAGTATATCGTTGGATGATCCTTTCATTGTAACGTCCATCCCTTTCTAATGGCTCATGTTGCACGGGCTCATCGGTGGCGTCATGAGCACAATATATACGTGTTCTTGAATTGTTCATCGTGTCTGGCTCATATTCATCAACGGCTTCATAATCGTACTCATCTTCCACAATCATGTTGTGAAGAATGATGCACGTCATCATGATGGATCGAAGCGACTCTACATCAAACAATCTGGCAGCACCCCTGATGATCGCCCAACGAGCTTGGAGGATACCGAAACAACGCTCCACATCCTTCCTGCACCCTTCTTGACATCTTGCAAAGTGTTTTTCCTTTGCACTGCGCGGACGTGGCACTGTTTTGACAAATGTTGACCACCTTGGGTAAATGCCATCAGCTAGGTAGTATGGCCCGTCGTACATACGTCCATTGACCTCATACGTGACTTTTGGTGCCTTTCCTTGCAGGACATCGTTGAACACTGGGGATTGGGCAAGGACGTTGAGGTCATTTTGAGCTCCTGGAACCCCGAAAAAGGCGTGCCAAATCCATGTATCAAAAGATGCCACCGCCTCCAAAATGATACTTTTTAATCCTTTTCTGTCCCCATAAGCGCCTTGCCATGCACTTGGACAGTTTTTCCAAGTCCAGTGCATACAATCAATGCTTCCAATCATCCCTGGAAAACCTCGCATCTCGCCTTTCTTCAGAAGCCTTTGCAAGTCCATATGAGTAGGTCTCCGGAGGTACTCTGCGGTGTAGATAGATTCGATTGCCGAACAAAACCTCATGAGGGACTCAAGAATGGTTGATTGTCCCATCCTCGTTATCTCGTCCACTTGGTCTGCAGCTGCTCCATATGCAAGCATCCGCAAGGCAGCAGTAATTTTTTGCTGAGGCAGGAGACCCATAGCACCAAAAGCATCCGGCTTTTGCACAAAGTAAGAATCATGGTTGCAAACAGCACCCATGATTTTGTTGAACAAATGTCGTTCCATTCTAAAACGACGTCGGAAGTATGTTTCAGGGAATGCACTGTTACGGACAAAATAATCATCCAAGAGCTCCTGACCTCGTCGTTGCCTGTTTCTATCAATGTTTACAGCACGGTTGGGCCTGCAGATATGAGCCACAGCTTGGACGACTCGACGGGATTGTGAGGCTCCTGCCATTCTTGATTCGTCATCTCTCCGTCTACGCTCGTCATCCTCTTCCATCTCATTTTGGGCCCAATCCCTAACATTGAACATTCCTTGTGATTGGTTAAACAATTCTTCCTCTTCTTGCTCGATTTCCCACATCATCTTTGAAGAAGAAGAAGAAGACATTGTAAAAAGGAAGCAGAAACTATGAATAATGATAGGGATTTTGGTGAAGAAGGAAGCAAAAACTATGAATAATGATAGGGATTTTGGCGAAGAAGGAAGCATAAACTATGAATAATGATAGAGATCTTGAGAAAATTGGTGTGAGATTTATGAGGATGGATGGGGGATTATATGGAGGATTCAGAAGGGATTAGGTTGTAGATAATGCCACGTGGCATGCCGTCATTCGTTAAAAATCTGGTGGAAATCTATCCTCAAAGATTGTAATCGGATTGTGACACGTGGCACGACGTGATTGGTTAAAAATCTTATCAGAAATCCATCACCAATAATTGTCTTTTCAGATAATGACACGTGCCTTGACACAACGATTAAAAATCTTATCGGAAATCCATCACCAATAATTTTCTTTGCGGATAATGACACGTGGTGCAACGAGAACGATTAAAAATCTTATCCGAAATAACAAATATAATTATTTTGAATTATTTTATAAATACAAAAATACAAAAATTTTATTACTATTGGCTTTTCGGATAATGACACGTGGTGCAACGAGAACGATTAAAAATCTTATCCGAAATTACAAATAAAATTATTATGTATTATTTTATAAATAAAAAAATACTAATATTTTATTGCCAATTGCCAGGGCTATTCAGTGCAGGGGTGGAGATGCAAAAGGCAATTGCCAGGGGAATGCACTATTCATTAAGGGCAGTTACTGTTCACTAGGTGGATTAAATAGTGAATTGCCTGGGGGGAGGGCTCCTACACTGGAGTTGCTCTAAATGGAAAAATATCTTTCCTGAGGTGAAGTAGGCGGATGGCAGAGCTCTTGGTAAATGTGTTTTTTTATTTAATATATTTACTATTTTTACTTATTCGAGATAATTATTTATTAATTTTACTTGTTTTTTGTCTATTTCAAAACAACTTCAAGATCGACCTGGAACTACCGGGTATGTCCGATTATGTGCATAACACAGCCGTGGAATTAGTCCTTTAGGGAGTGGAAGTATAAGCTGCGCAGACATTACATGACTTTAGAAATTCATGATGAAGCTCTAACCCTCCGCCCTATGGTTTTAAGAATAAGATGGACGAGTGGCACTCGTTCTGCTGTTATTTTTAGAATTTATAATTTCTAGAGATGCAAATCTTCTAGGATGAAGTTGTTGGACGAGTGAACCAATTTCACACCTAGAATAAATTTATTTTTCAATCTTAATATAATTGTTCGAACATTTGGATTTTAATAATAAATAATTTTTTGTAATATTTTGATATCTTATGAGATTAATATAATAAAAATTAAATAACCAATATTAAACATAATTTAACACAAATATATATATATATATATATATATATATTATTATTATTTTTTAAATATTAAAGATCTTTTGTCCAACAAAAGATGTCGTCAGGTAAGCCTTATATATTTTTTATTATAAAGCTTACCCAATGAAAGTTTCATCGAGTTAAATATAATATATGTTTTTCGTAAAATTTAAACTTTGCCCAATGAAATATTTTGGTCGGGCATGTGGTGTTTGTCGAGCAAAGTTGATCAATGCAGTTTTGCTCAACCAAATTGTCATCGGAAATTTTTGTTGGCCAAAGTGCCATTGTTTGAAGGTTTCTAATTTTTGTCAGGCAAAACCTTGCACAACGAACTTTGCGTGATGAATTTTGCCCAATAACGGTTTGTCGGGCAAAACCTAAGACTACAAAATATGAGTTTATGGGACAAAAATAGTTCGTCTGATTTTTTTTTTTCTTTTTTGTTGTAATGGAAAAAAGAAGAAGAACAAATTTTAAAAATCTTAATCTTAATATTCTGTAGACATATATTTGTCCGACGAAATTTTCTTTTCTTCTATCACAACAACTACTTCAGAACTCTATCGCAGCAAAGTAAAGACTGACAATTAAGAAACAAGAATTCATGACCATAATTTCAACAAAAAAAAAACTAACAAATAAATGTAAGGCCAACCAACCCCTAAGAAAAAATAAATAAATAAACACCCAAGAAAACAAAAACAAACAAAAAATTGACACACGAAAACAAGCACAAAAAATTGACATCAAGGGTTTTAAGGATGTTGTGCTAAAGGTGACTCCAAACTTTTCCATTTTGAACAAGTACAAAACGCCTTGGTGATTGAAGACTAATATTGAGAAAATTAGATTACTTGCACGATCTTTTCCTTCTATATCATGGGATTTTCTTGCTGATGTCATTATTAGCATTGGGCACTCCATTCTTGACACTTTATTTGGAATAGGTCTTACCCACTATTGCTAAAAATACTTTTCTCTTCTATTGTACTGGAAGCGGCGAAGTTTTTCTCTCTTTGAATAAATTTATTTTTCACAAAAAAAAACCAATGAAACCAATATAAGCGAAAGCTAAATAATAAAAAAAAATCACAATGAAAACTAACAATTATTCACTGACTAAGACTAGAGAAATCAAACAAAAGATGGCTACACAACCTGAAAAGACTATACCTTGTAATTCCTACGAAGTTTCAAGAGGTGTTTATAAAGACTTAATCTTAAAACAAACGAACATCTTAAACCCTAGCAACAAACAGAAAACCAATCATAATCCTTATTCTACTAGAAAATCCTAATACATTAATATCAAAAATACCTTAACATAATAATATACAAAAATTGAATAATAATCCTTATTCCACTAGAAAATCCTAATACATAAATATCAAAAATACATTATAACATAATAAGATACAAAAATTGCTAACTTTATACAACAGTTAGAAAATCTCTCATTTTGACAATTATAGTGCATGCTAACTCAAGGAGTTGAATCCAAAACTTGCTGAGACTTTTAACCGCAAATTAAGTAATTAATAAGGAAGTCGGTATAATAAGACATTTGAAAAAATTAGTAACATAAAACTTCACTTTTGTGCTTTTAGATTTTCTTTGAACAACAATATGCATATGATACGTGAATAGATGAAACTCACAAACATAATTTATAGAATTGAGTTAATTTTCCATATTCTAATCTTTTTATTTTTATTTTATGATAACATAATTAAACAAACACAAGCATAGAAATATAGCTCGCCTAATGCTCTTATCTTTATTTGTATATAAAAAGAAATATTTAGCCTGCATGCATGTAAAAGTTAGAAACTGCTCCAAAGTTATGGTTGCATCTATAACTTTTCTCCATTGGTAGAAAAGGGAAGAAGACAAAACTCAAAATGCATGAACTACTTGTACACAAACATCTTAACATTGCTTTAATCAGAATTGTTTACGTGTTATTAATTAAAAAGATTAAAACAGAGAAAGCGAAAAGATATATATGATTGGTGTATTGTATCGGGGCTTGGTCATGGTCATGCATGGAAGCATTTCCCAATGAGAGAATCGAATCAGTCCCCTCCTTTCTTTTTGCTTTTTCACAGTTTGCTACAGCCTTCTTTACCATTCCCCAAGAAAAATGCCACGGTGAGTAATCTTGAATTTTTATTCGATTTTATTTTTATTTCAATCCCCTTAATTATTTAAACATTCAGAGCGAAGATTGTGAGGAGGAAAAGGAAAAAATGACAGTGAAAAAGCCATGCATAGCAGTACTAATGTACTACTAGTGACAAAAGAAAAAGAAAAGGATAAAAGATGGTCAAAATTTGAACCTCGAAGACTCTTCCATCATCATCCATCAGCTTCGACTATCTTTATCGAAACTCTACCAATTAATTCCCCCTCTCTTTCTTTCTTCCTTTGGTTTTGATCCTCCACTACTACTCCACGTTCTCTCAATTATTAAAATTTGGACGTTCATTGTTTGAAGCTCCTTAGCCATGCAACAGCTTTTATGTTTGGCTTCGGCTATGTGCCTAGTTATGTCTTGGGCAATGGTGACATATCTTCTCTAATTTAGCGAAGCAGCTGACATGCACGAGTGTGATCATATTTTATGCATAAGATTGGATATGATGAGAGAGGGTGATTCATGCGATTCATGGATATAATTCTGACTAATTTGTTTGGAATAATATAATATTTTTCTTAAAAAGAAATTTTATTTGATACTTATTCTTTTTTGATACAATTTTTATTTTGATACTTTAAAATTGGAATATTATTGAGCAGAAGCATGCAGATTTAATTTTGAAATAACCGAGATGGCTAAAGAAAAAAGCTTACCATGTGGAACCAATGACCAATCCTAATCCTAAATAATACTAATGAGTTTTGACCCAAAAAAAAAAAAACTAGTGAGTCGAGTAGTTAACATGTTGGTTAACTGTATTTTAAAACAAGAAAAAAAAGCTATTGATGTGTAGAAATCATTTACATAATCATGTAAACTGCTTCCGACCTAAGATAATAAGCCTGTGAACTTACTAGTAGTTCATCGTATGATGAGGCGCAAAGGGAGGATTCGTCAGTTGGCTGGTAATTCAGGTTGTTTCCCTATTGATAGAAGCTTATATCCCTATCATCTCTAGCTGACCCTTGATCCCAATTATTTTGAGGTCATGTATATTATATATTTGGAATTTGCCACAATTTGGTACCGATTTGAATGGTATGAAGTAACTGAGTGCTCCTTGAGCTTGAGAAGCTTCTGACCTAGTGGATTAATGGTTAGTAATCTTATAAGGCATAGCATGCAAAAATCGGGTAATATATACTCGAGAAAGATATAGAAAGGATCACATTTTATGATCGCTGCATTTATATTTATACTAATTGATGGCTTAACATATAACTTGTTCCTTTAATATCTAGGAAATTCAGCTTAGGTCAATAAATAATTTTGTATTTCATCATATAAATAATTTTTTTTTTCCAACATCATATAAGTAAATTGAATATCTAGTAAATAGTCACTTTATTTTCAAACTTAGGTCAATGGATTTTTTTTATTTATTTTTTATTTTTTATCGTGTAAGACTAAAACCACTTATGTCACAACCCATCCCGGAATTACATTATCATTGACATGAAAAGATGAAATTGCCCTTAACTGTTGCTAAGGTATGTGTGACATATTAATTTGAATATTGCATACATTCCTAAATTTTTGGAAGCAATTGAGTTGGATTAAAAATTTGATTGTATTTTGTGTGGTTAGGGACTTAGATGGACCACCCACACACAAAACAATCACTATCCTCTCTCTCCCGTGTCGCACTATCCCGTACCCTCTCTCACTCTCAGTTTCTCTCTCTCTCTCTCTTCCTCTCAAAACCGTACAGACACATTCACCCACGATCATCCAAGCATGGATCGAAGGTTCCAAGGGCACCATTGTACTCGTGAGGACCCTACGAACTCATCCATACCCATTTTAGGTAAGAAATCTTTCGATTTCACGTTGAAAACTCGAGGTCCGATTTGGGTACTATTCATGAACTTTGTAATGGTTGGTTTTTAGGACAATCCAAGCTCACAGTGAGCTTTAGGAGGTTCTCACAAAGCTCAGGGACGTTCGTTTGAAGGTTTTGGACGTCGGGATCACAAGGTTCGAAGGTGGCCGGTTTTGGGTGAAATTTCCCGATGTGATTTCGAAGGATTTGGAAGTTTTTAAAGGTATAGCCTTCTTCCTCTCGTAATTTGTGAAGTTTTGGTGAAAATTTCATGGAAAATGGTTGAGAATCGAGCGAGAAAAGGGCGATTACAGGTCTGCCCAGTTTCTGGTGCCGGCGAGTTTTTCCGGTGACTGGAGGTAGGGGATGATGCGGTGGGGGGCGCATGGACCCATGCCTATCCTGGCGCTTGGGGGCGCATGGCAAGTCCAAAAATTATTTTAAAAATACCTCGACGTCCGTGACGTCGAGTAGGTCACTGTGGTATATTCGTATACCCAAATTGAGCATCGTATGAGAAGTTATTACGAATTGTCGGTTATGTGCTTTAAATAACGTTGTTTTAGTTGTTTCGCATATAGGTGATACCTATCCCGAGGACAAGCGCATTCAAGGACGTCACGGGAGTTACAACCCTTCGACTTATCAGTGAGTGGGCAGTTATTTTCTGTTATTACCTATATACTACTGAATTTCCCAGAAATTGAATTTAAATGAAAGTATGTTTTTAAAATGCCATGCATGCATATTATGAATTAGTAATTGATGCATATATATGTGAAATGGTGTTGTGGACGCACAGGTGAGTATCAGGTGAGTTTATGTTATTCATGTGACCTATTGATGATGTGAATTGTGTTGAGAGCTCATAACCTGCACCCCTGGTGTTAGTGCTTATATTATTCACCCCGCACCGCAAGCTCACCTTGGATCCAAGTAGGTGCATGTCGTACAGACCATGAGAGGGTTCCGACATGTCGTACAAACCATAGAGTGGTTTCGACTGTAGGTGATTTTAGATTATTATATAGCTGTTGATGAGAGAAGCACTAGAGCGTATTCTTACACCATTCTTATCGTACAGACTACTTCAGGTAGTTCCGATTTATGTGCAGAGTAGTGCCGTACAGGTCACTGTGGTTACTCCGGTTGGTTTGGATATTGAGCTATGAAATTAACCGTACAGGACTAACTGCAGGGTCTCCGGTTGATTCATTATGTCACCTGTTATATTGATGCATTCTTAATCTGTTATTGACATTTATTGCATGGCATACTTTCTGGTTTTGATAAAGATTGGTGATTTGAGATATTTGAAGAAATATATGCATATTATGTTATTTTCTGGGAAACTATACAGGTTTTACAGCGAGGGGTTAGAATGTTATTATTTGAAATGTTTTCAAAAAGCTTTGTTTTACTGACCCACTCAATTTTGTTTTGCGCCCCTCCAGGTTCTAGTTAGCAGCATTGGTGGCCCATGAGGATTCCCACAACATCTGACAGACTACTCATGTAGGACTCACCTTCGGGTGTTGTAATTTAGTTATAGTCCTACTTGACCGCACCTAGTTTTTATGCTCTGAATATGTGTGTTTCGCACTTAAACTTACTCTAGTATGCTAGTCGGATATTATTGCTAGTATTTGGTTTTTATTTCCTCGTATTTCTCTTATCTATTGCTTCCGCGTTGCACTTTTGGTTACGTCATACTCACGTGACGGCCAGCACGCTTTGATTCTAGGATCGGGGTGTGTCAACTTACCCAAGTTTACTCTTCATTTATCTCTCTCTAAATTGAAAATTACCTGATCCTAAAATAAATAAATAATTGACCTCAAGTGAAATATCCCTTTAGGGCTGGTTTGGTATTGTTATGCTTTTAATACAAAATTAATTCTGTTGTGCTGTGAGAATAAACTCATTTTTGCTACTTCACGTTTTCAGTTTCTTTTCAGCCAAAACTGTGAAAATAAGTTGTTTTAAGTGTTTACCAAACACCTTTTTTATTTCAGTTTTTTTTATACCCACTTTTTATAAAAGCACATAAATACCAAATCAGTACTTACTATCTGGGGGTATAGGTAGAAAAGAAATTATGGTACGTATCGTACCCTTTTCACATGAAGGAAAAAAAATTTCGTTTCCAAGTACTAAAAAGAATATTAAAAAAACATTGAAAGCAACCACCATTTTTCCTCGTATAGTGAGACCCTTAGGATTGGGGGTGTTCTCAATTGCATAAAACCATACTTGACCACTCCTTAGTTATAGATTTTGAGATAAGAATAAGAGTGGTGGGGTCCTTTCTCGCCCTAGGGTTTTTTTATGTGCGAAGAATATTCATTTTGTAAAAAACAAAGAATTTTGTTCCTGCTTATCCAAGATCCTGACTCAACAGGAAAGCCAACAAGCTTGTTGGCGCAAATGAGGGTCCTAAATATATGAAATGGTCAAAAGATTTGTTGTTGTTTAGAGGTTACAATGCAGGCTATTCGCTTTTTGTGGGGACGTGACCAATATATATATATATAATATGGTACAATTAGTTTAACAAAGTCAAATCAACATGTTTTTCCTTGCTCAATATGCTGTACAAATGCATGACATTATAATAAAGAACCCGACTTTTTATACTTTGAATTTTGCTCTAACTCTCATCTCAAATTCGTGTAGAGCAATATGCCGTTTCACTGCGAATCATTTCCAATTCACTCAAAGAGTGTTAGCAGTGGCGAAGTAAGTAGTTGTCGCGAGAAAGGGGGGGTGGGGCGACAAAATTTAATATGGTAAAAGGTTCCGGAAAATGTAAATAACGAAATTCTAAATTCTAAACATCAAGCTAATCATTTTAACGACATAGTTAAAAATCCATAATTGGGTACTGCAATTAGTACATCTCAAACACAAACACAAATAATGACAACCCCAACCAAAAGAACAAGACCATGAAAAACAATAAAAACAGAGAGAGAACCTAAGACTAGTTAAATTCATTAGACTCAAAATATCCCATGTTTTTTTCATTCTGTTCTGTGCTAATTTATACTAAAACTAGGGCATTTATAGATATTGGAATACGAGGTGGATGCATAAAGTAGGGCATTTATGGAACTAATTAACTAGAGAAATTTATAATGAAAATGTTCTTGCATTTGCAACCTCTAGAAACCCTAAAGAAACAGTAGTTAAAGCTTTGTTATCGAATTATCTTTGGTATCTTTAGAATCTCATTTCAATTTCTCTTTATCTCTTTTTCCTTATTTGGGTTTTTTTTTTAATTTTAATTTTTTTTATTATTATTTTTTATTTGTTTTTGGGATGAGATATTCCATTGTTCAAGGAAGGCAAAGTGATGCAGAGAATATCAAAAAAAGAAAAACCACGTACCTAAACCTCTACTGGTTGCAATCCACCACCCGCTTCTCGAGGCCCTTAAGCAAGTATAAAAACCTCCCGAACCCCATCACCTTAATCACCAAATTCATCCATCACTAGTCTCATATTCTTCAGGCCTTTTTTTCAACTTTGTTTTCATAAGGTGAGGCTTTTTCAAATTTTAAGTTCACTCTTGGGCTTTTGTAGGTTAGGTTAGTTTGTCCGTAAAGAGTTTGAAGTTTGCCAAAATGATGTTATAATTTTTTAAGAGGGTACGGGGGAATTTCGTTGCACTTAACTGATACATTATTGTTTTTATCATATGTCTGAAATCTAGAAGTCCAAATTGAGAAAGATGAGCAGGCCAGGAGATTGGAACTGTAGGTCGTGCAACCATCTCAACTTCCAAAGGAGGGACTCGTGCCAGAGGTGTGGGGATCCAAAAAGTGGGGAGAGAGTTGAGTACGGAAGTTTTGGCACTGGAAGAGGTGGAGGTGGTGGTGGTTCATATGGATTCACCACTGGTCCGGATGTCCGCCCCGGTGACTGGTACTGCACCGTTGGCAACTGTGCAGCTCACAACTTTGCCAGCCGCTCCAGTTGCTTTAAGTGTGGTGCGGCTAAGGACGAATTGTCCAGTGGTGGCGGTGGCGGCGGCTTTGAGGGGGACATGCCTAGGCCACTCAGAGGGTTTGGCTTTGGCAGCGGTGGAAGTAGCTCTGGTCGCTCCGGATGGAAATCTGGAGACTGGATTTGTACAAGGTTAAATTTGCAAATTTTATCATTTTACTGATTAGTCACAATATCTTTCAATGAATATGTAGCAATATTACTCCCATATTTTATCATGTTTGTGTATATTACCACTTTTCCATGTCATGAAAATAATGGTAATTGTTCAATTAAATGGCACAGACCAGGGTGCAACGAGCACAACTTCGCTAGCAGGACGGAATGTTTCAGATGCAATGCTCCAAGGGACTCCAACGATGGCAAGTCTCCATTTTAACTCCTAAAATTTTCATGCTTTTCGGTGAGTATATGCACAAACGTGACTATTTTGAAGTAAAATATAGATAACGAAGCGATGTTAACTCGTTGGCGTAAGATAATGTAAGACACAGAGCATTCCCTCTCAAACCCCAAAACAAAGCTTTTCTACACTGTGGGAGCTCACCACTCATCCCTTATTTCTTATTAAACATATATTTACTTTCAAATATTTTTTTTTTGTTTTTTTATAATTTTTTAAACTAATATATAAATTTGATTCTCATCTTATTCAGGCACTGCTGTACTTTGCTGAAGGAACTGAGAAAAGAACATGATTCCCTTATGATGACATGAACTACCTAGCTAGCCACTCTAGTGGCCCAGATGATTCACCCTCTATATTTTTTTCCTTTTTCAATTCCCTTTTCCTTCCCCACCTTCTTTCCATTTTCTGGATATTTATCTTTTTAGAGAGCTTAAGTTGAATTCTGATAATGTACTTTAACTAAGCTACATCATTTGGCATTATTTTGTGAGCTTTCTTATGATATGAAAGGCATGTTGTTTTCTGGTACTATTAATCGAATTAATTCTCTGTTGTTATCTTGGATAATTGAAACATCTACTTGCTGCAAGTATATTTGATTGATTAATTACTTTCTGATACCTATTTCTAGAGAGCGGAAAAGAGGAGGATATGTATGAAGATGGAGGAAGATGCTCCATCCCGAGTATCAAGAATGCTTTTATCCTCTGAGTGGTCCAAGGAATATTTGAGTTCTTAAAAACTGTAAACGAGTATTGTTGTCCATAACATGCTATATATATATAAACATACATATATATCTGTGAAAGCAAACTATATACCAACGGATCAAAAAAAAGAAAGAAAGAAAGAAAGCAAATATGCACCAAAGGAACTGTTCTCGTGTTCACATGGAACTCTATCATGCTACGCTATGAGCTACGCAGCTCAAGAGATTCATGACCCAAAAGTACATCACATTCCTTGAATTGTTGCCCATGAATTTCCATATAACTGCACACATTTGTTGTGACTAGTTAGCAAATTTCGTATCCACACTGAATTATATCATGTTGTGATACGAGCTACGTAGCTCAAGGGATTGGCAACCTCATACTACAAGTGAAGTAGAACTTTCTAGTAGCTTATGAAAGACTTCGTTGTGTCAAACGCTTCGACCTTGTGAAGTACAAGATCACATAAGCTCAAGTACACTGCTCATGGAACCTTGCCTCAATTACACAAGCATGTTCTAATTTCAGACGACTTTTGTTTGAGCAATGAAGTCAACGACCAACTTGGCAACGCCGGCATCACATGGTCATGGGCAGTAGAGCACAATAAACTCAGCAACTCAATGCCCCAAAAAGCCAAAACTTATGGCCTAGACATCCCTGCTAGGAACGCCTGCTTTTATCAAAGCTACGGAAATAGTTCACACTTGGGAGCAGCCTCTCCATAAATGGGGGTAAGGCTAGCCGACATTCACCTCTCCCAGACCCTGCGTAAAGCGGGAGTCTTGTGCACTGGGTACGACCTTTTTTTTTGTTTGGTTCAGTTTAATTTTGGTTCGGTTTTTATCGGTTCGGTTCCAGTTTTGGTTTGGTTTCAGTTTTTTATTTTATTTTATAAAAGCTGAAAATTGTTTTTAAAAATCTAAAATTCACAAGGAGCAGCTGGGGGAGAATTGAGAGTTCTAAAAAGTTCTCTGCCTATATACGAATATTTTGCATACAAACACATACATATATGTGTGTATATATGCTTGTATGGCGCGTTATTGATTGGACAACGATTGTCTGCTCTCCTTGCTCACGTGCCCTCCTGTGCCCTCTTGTTTTGTATGGTCACGGTTAAGCCACGTCAACATTTTATATTTATTTATTTATAGAGATAATAAGACAAAAATGAATAGTAATATAAAATGTTGACGTGGCTTAACCGTGACCACACAAACAGAAGAGTATGGAAAGGCACAGGAACTAGGAGGGCAGACAATCCTGGTCCTTATTGATTTGCAGAGGTATATGCAAGTGGAGTTCTCTGCAATGGCTATTGCCACAATTGCAGAAACTCTAGAAAACAATGGGATGGCTGTTGGCAAAAAAATCATGATATTAATTGTCGGCTAAAAGGATGATTCTAGAGGTAGACCTAGTCCAAAAAGCCAAGATTGAGATAGAACATATTTGGGTCTAAAATTAAGTTGATGATTGACTTGAAATTGGGTATAGAAAATGAATATCTAACTTAATTAAATAAATAAAATAAATATATATTTAATTTAGTTCGGTTTCCAAACCACCAAAACCGAAACTGAACCAAAAGATTTCGGTTTGGTTTGGTTTCTTTTCTTCGGTTTTGGTCTTGTTTTGTTCGTTTTTTTCAGCTTTGATTCGGTGTTCGGTTTATTTTTTTTTTGTTTTCGGTTTTTTTAACCCACCCCTAGTTCACACTTCTAAGGCTAAAATTTTGCAAGACACTTGAATCAAGCAAAGTTTCATGAACATCCAAGGCAATTAAATTATGAGGATGGAGTAAAGCGAAAAAAATAGTTTATTAAATTTCTAGCAAATTGATAAACTGGCACAAAAGCCATAAAAATCTGGCACAAGCTAAACAAAGGTGAAACAAAATCTAGACGAAAAAAGAAAAGGAATTTTCCAAGCCTTTAAAGCAGACTACCCATCAGCAGCTTGGATGATCTCAGGCTCCTTAGCAACCACCTTGCATTTAGCAGCTCGCACTTCTACCACTTCATCTTCCACAACTCCTATCTCGGCAACTTTACCCTCAACTGCTCTATCTACAACAGCAAAGAAGTCAAAGTCTAGCAGATCCTCCAAGGGGGTAGAGGAAGTCTTCAAATCTTTTTTAGAAAACTCATAATCAAGCTACCTTCCTTGAAAATGGTCAACAAATCCTATCTTGTAGAAATTGACTTAAGTCTGAGTAAGAGCACTTTCATGATTTCCCTTTTTGCTCTTTAACTGCTTATTCACCTTACCAAGGTCATTATTGACACTCCGCAACTCATCATAATCTTTATCCAAGAACTCATTGGCGAGCAACACGCCCTTCAACTCCTCATCCTTGGATGCAAATTCATGGGTTCTGAAGACAATTCATTTTGTTGGCAGAAGTGATAATTTCCTGATCCTTACGAAGTAAGCAGAATAAAGCTTCGAGTAAACCTTATCCAGATCTTGGATTCTCAGTGAGTCTAGTTCTCTATCCTTCTGTGTTGCTTTCATCGGCGATCGAGAAGTAACAAGCATAAGCTTCTAATTCTTAATTTCTTGACGAACTAGTTCCAGCTGTGCCGAAGTGAGGGCAGAAGTAACGAACCCTTTCAATTTTAACTCAGCAAGCTTGGCTTCTAGAATTTCAATTTTCTTGGAAAAATGAGCTTTAACTGCTATTACAGCTTCAACTTCATTGGCATCACAAATCGTATCCCTATCATGAAGAATGGTCTTAGCAATTAAGATCGGGGTCTTTTGTATTAAGTATACAACTCAGTAATACAGTTAGAAATACAGTTAGTAATATAGTTAGTAAGGTTGTTAGGATTTCTCTTATAAAAACAGTGTGTGTAATCTTCATTTAGTGACTTAATACAAATCCTATTTCTCTCTCTAAACTTTCTCTCTAGAATCTCTTTTGTTTCTCTCTATCATCTTTCTCTTCCTCTATACCAATTCTTCATCTTTTACAATGTAGTTAACATTTTGCATTATAGCAAGAACGGAAGCTCTTCGTTCATCAGGAGGACACTTCGAAAAGACACTTATTGCACTGCTTTTCCAACACATTCAACAAATTTAGTCTAAGTAGTCGAATCCATAAGCAAGTCAAAATTGAGCAGCAAGTGGATATAAGAAAAGTCTTCAGGTATATAATCTTTTGACTTCTCACAACTGCCATTGGGAGCAGTTTCATTTTTCTTTGCAGACAGCTTTGACATGGCAACAAACAGAAGGAACAGGCTTTGACACCTCTTTAGCAGCTAAATCTACCTTCCAAATTCTTATAGTGGGCAAGCTTTCCAAAAGCCGATCTAGACTTAGCGACAGATGGACGCTTTACTTGATTTCCAAACCCAGACGTTGGGGGCAACTCGTAACTATTACGCTAAGCAATCTTGTCAGCCAAGGTTTTAGCTCTTTCAGAGTGGCAAACTTCATAAGCTCAACTACTTCCTTTTTATCATTTGAAGGAGAAAGATTGATGACAAGCTTCTTGGAGCAGCAAAACTCCCACGAGCAGCATAAGAAGTCCTTGGTTTCTTCTCAACTGATGGCTCACGGGTAGGTGACAAAACTTTCTTCTTTTCACTTACATTGGCAACAAGCTTGACAATAGCAATCGGGGAAGCATACACTTTCTTCTTAATTCACTTAATCTGCTATCTAGGTGGGAGTTCATCTTTCTCCCCACGAAGATACACATTCTTCATGTTAGGCTTACTCTTATGAGTCAAGCCAAACTCCGAATCTGCACAGGGAAAGAAGATATTCAGTAATCCAAAGTTAAAAGTAGCCCCTACCTGATTTGAAGCAGATGAGGAATAAATTAGTTCGCTTACCTTCAATAAACTTTAATGGGATGCGCAACTCAACTAAGAATCGGACTTCCACTCACCACTGATATCCTAGAGTGTCCTTGGTTCATTCGTGGTCACCTCTGGTTGAAGAATCAAAGAGCTTATAGTGCCTAACCTTAATTGTCCCACACCATTCTTACGACCATTCTCAAAGGAATACCAGAATTCGTCAATGCTCAAATCCAGATCAAAGGATCTACTCAACTTGGAAAATCCCACCATGGCACAAATATATTGCATTGGGGGAACACTGCAAGAGCAGACCTTATGGAATAGATCACCTCTTAGTAGAAGCACGATATGGAAAAGGTGAATCCCAAGATGAAGTAGTATGGATGAAACTTGATAATTCTCCACCCAGCTTGAAAACCGTTAATGCATGGTTTATGTCTACTTCTGTCTTTCATGCGCCTCACATGAATTTCAGATGGGGTTGCCTGCCTAAATTCTTCAAGAAAGTCTCAGAACAATAGATCAAAGACAATCTTGGCTTGTCGAACTCTGAAGTATCCTACTCTTCTAGAATACTTACCTTGACAATACTTAAGTGGGGGATATTTATCACCTTTGCACTGGGAGGAAGACATTTTGTAAAAATCCTGCAAAAAAATACCATATATATTCAAAAAATTGTTCGAGGAAAGAAAAATAAAACAATAAGGGGCAGTGCACCAGGTCGTAGCCCAACGCGCTAGCCCCACATGAAGCCTAACGCTTCAGCGTTACTTCCTCCTACGCGTGACCAGGCCCCAACCTGCCTCAGCTCCACAGCTGCAACTGCGACGACCTCAGCTCTGTAGCTCCCAGTCTCACCAACCTAATGCTGCGACTACCAGCCGCACCGAGACACTGTTACGCTGACTTCACTTGGCTCCAAAAAAAGAAAAAAGAAAGAAAAAAGGAAACGATTTTCTTTTATCTTATCTTGAGGCTGCAGCAACAATGACAACGATGACCAACTCTTCACGGGCAAAAAAATAAGAAAATAGGGGGAAGGGGAAATAATTTTCTCTTGTTTTCTCTTTCTCATGTTGGAAAATAAGAATAATCATACTCTTACCATAATTTTATACCAACTTAGGTGGTGTATAAGTTGGACATGCCCACATTAGCTAAAATGCGTTTTTCAATTTCATATATTATTAATTACAAACCTAAATCAAAATTAAATTGATTGCATTTTTTTATGTTTTCTTCACCCACTCTATCTCCATTCATATGTCCAATTGATCCTCCTAGCTCCAATCTCATCCCTCATTCCCATTCGATTATTCCTTCTCCTATCTTCACTAGCACTCCATCCAAACTCTAATGACAAAAAAAAAATTGAAAAAAAAATACAAAAAGCCTAGAACCATGGGTTTTCATCTATTGTGATTTTTCGTTTTCATATCGACAATTTTGTTTTCATTTTTTGTGGTTAAAAGAGATGATCAAATGCTCTGCATGTAACAGTGACATTTAAAAATTAGGGTTTCATTGATTTCGTAATCCTGAGAAGAAAGATGACAATGGCAAGAGGGTAGGAGGAAGATACAATGAGGACACCTATAAATTACGGTTCGATTGATTTCTTAATCTTTTTTATTAATGAAAGTCTGTTATAAACTTTCCTAGTTTAAGTGTGCTTGTGTAAATCCTAGATTAGATTTTATTATAGTTATTCTTTCCTATATGGACTTGTATTCCTTGGGGATGAAGGATTTCTTCTCCCTCTTATTACTATAAATAAACGCACTACTTAGGGAGGAATAACACACACATCCCCCTACAATTTTACAAACACATCTCTCTCTCTTCTCTCCTTGCCATCAGCCCCTTCCCCTTGTTAGATGAAATAGGCTACAACACGTTATCAACACGCTCCTACTGCTACGCTTAGGAATCTGACGAGGAAGCTTTTTGCATCAAACTAGTTGATCCATATCATCACACAATAATGTTCTTCCAAAACAATGGTTTTTATCTCGATATTTTTGCAGCCCTAATAGCATGAACATTCACCATAATGTATGACACAACTTTACGTTTTTTGAATTTTAGATTCTACATAAATTGTGTATGCATTATATTCATAATTGTTAAATTATGTGAATTAGATATTTCCATGAATTGCATCAAATATATGTCCATGCATTAAAATATTTGAATTGAATTAATTGCAAAAAAAAAAAAAAAAAAACATGCTTCATCTAGGGTTATTTAAACCCAAGACCCGAGCCATCCTTGTGGAGCTTGATGCTCCACCCCTGTGAGTGAACCAAAATGACGCCGTCCCTGACATCGTCCCAAAACCCAGAAACCCCCCACTCGCTGTCACGACCTGAAGTTGTGTTCTTGGGCCTTGTTCATTGTCTTGAACGATGATTGAATGGGATTCTAGAAGAAACGAGTGTTCATTTGACACACTTTGGAACTTAAGCAAATAAACACATACCTATAACTCAACAACTTTTGAAAAAACTTTGGTTCCACATCCCTTGATCAAGAAACCTTTTCTTCGTCCCTTGGATTTGTTCCTATTGAACTCTTGGATCTGCACCATGGTTTTTTACTTGGAACTCAACCGCCTGCAGCTGTGGCACCAACCTTTTTCTCCGGTGAAGCAACCTAGTACACGCTGGGGTGTTCTGGACACCAAAACCCGAAGCCCATATTGGGCTGGCCTGTTTGACCCGCAAAAAAAAAGGGATTTTTTTTTCTTAATTGGGCTCACCTGAAGCGGCCTATCACCATGGCTTGGCCCAATATATGACACCAGCTCGAGGGCTACGGTGTTCCACATGCCTACGATGCACTGGATCCCAGCCTGCAGCTGGTACATCGGTGCACCTGCACCGCATCACACTTGATCAACACTTAGTTTGGGCTTATGTCTTTGGATCTGGCCTCATTGTAGCCTGTTTGCTGCCACTAAGCTTGCAGCCCAAATATGAATTGGGACCTAATCAGCCCGTGCCCATTCCAGCCCAAGTTTGGGCCTGGATGTTATGGTACAAATTTTCTTAGCCTATTCGTGGGCTTTGGTATAAGTTTTTAGGCCCTGAGCTTAATTGCCTAATTTTTTTTAGGCCTAATGGGTTTTATATTTTTTCACCCACACTTTAAATTTGGCCCGAAGTCCAAATAATTAATTGAATTACAATTAGAAACCTGAAGTTCTATTTGCATATTTCTGTATATATATATATATATATATATTTGCGTTTGTCTGCAGGAACATATGAACCTAAAGTTCATTATTTCGAAACGTGAAGTTTCTACAAACATGCCTTGTTTGAAAATATGAAGTTTTCATTAAAAACATCACCCATGAAAACCTAAAGTTTTTTCATGCGAATTTTAACCAATACATGTCTATTAGAACCTGAATGTTATACTCCTATGTGAATTGATTGATATTTTTCTCCATTGCACTAGCCACATCTTGTCCATCTATTTTGTGATAAGAACATGTCGAATTTGAACAAACTTGAATTTACCGCTTTGGAGGTCTCTGGAAGGAACTACCTCAAGTGGGTCTAAGATGTGAAGCTCCACCTCACTACAAAGCATTTGCGTTCCACCATTGAAGATGAGACGGACAACCCTGTTGGCAAAGCTGAGAAAGCTACTACCATGATCTTCATCCGAAGACGTATTCATGATGCATTGCAAACTGAGTATCTTGCTGAGGAGGATCCACAAGTACTATGGGTCGCTTTGGCTGATCGTCTTGATCACCAGAATAACATTTTCTTGCCTGAAGCAAGACATGACTGGCAGCATTTGCGCTTCCAAAACACGGGACCAATGGTCATTTGAACCATGGATGTAGATATGTGCTATCGCTGTGGTTCAAAAGACCATTGGTCCAGTGTTTGTTGAGCTTCCCAGAAGGTTGTAACTGAATATCATTCTCATCGTAAGAAGTTTGAATCAAACTTTGTGCAAGTGCACGAACCAGATAGTACCAAGATGGAGCTTTCTGACTTTTAAGAGGTTGTTACCCCTACAGAGGATTAGAATCTTAGACATAAACTATTTTTCTAGTTGAAATAATACAATGGGGCCAAATTCCACAGTAGTGGCCGAAACCCCCCTTTGTTTTTTTGGTTAATTCTGAACAATTTTCCTTTATGTTTGGATTATTTGTTAGTGATTTGTTTTTGGATATTAAGTTTTTAATTAATTTTCGTCCTTGAAATACTTAAAATTATTTTGAATGGATATTTGTTTTTAGAACTTTTAGGCATGTGATTGATTCAAATTAGTTTTCATTCTAGGTATGACTATTAGGGAAGTTAGTTGTCTGGCAGATAGTGCAACCACACAGACCGTTTTGCTTGAGCGCATCTATTTCACTAACTTCATACCTAAGAATGCACCTCTGACAACCCTCTCAGGCCCATCCAACCTGATCGAAGGATACGGTATGGCACGTATAATGTTGGCCAATGGTACAATTTTGACCATTGATGAGACACTCTATTCTCCACGTTCCGGAAGAACGTTGTTGAGTTTTAAGGACATTAGAGATAACAATTACCACGCTGAAACCCACGTAGAAAATGGAGTTGAATTTATATGCATAACTTCCTATGAATATGACCATAAACATATTCTAGAGGAGAGTATCCTGAGTGATCTGTATACTATGACCATACGCCCCATAGAGAGCCATTATGTGGCCGGCCCTACCTTTGCGACCGCACACGAAATTACACTATGGCATGATCGTTTAGGACATCCTGGACAGATAGTGATGCATCGTATCCTCAAATCATTAGACAGGCATCCACTAACCCCAAAGCTTAGGTTCGATATAAGGAATCACATGTCAAACATGTTCATTGGGAAAGCTTATTACTAAGCCTTCTTATGATAAGATTCGTTCAAATCTTTCCATTTTTCTGCAAAGGAATTAAGGGGACATTTGTAGACCAATTCACCCTCCATGCGGGGCATTTAGATATTTTATGGTATTGGTTGATGCTTCCACACGTTGGTCACACATGTGCTTGTTGTCCACAAGGAACGCTGCATTCTCCAAACTGTTGGCTTAGGTTATCAAGCTCAGGGCTCACTACCCTAATTATCTGATCAAATTTATTCGATCGGATAATGCTGGAGAATTCACATCTAAAACTTTTGATGACTATTGCATGTCGGTTGGGGTTGAAGTTGAACATTATGTACCCTATGTTCACACCCAAAATAGCCTAGCAAAGGCATTCATTAAGCGTTTACAAATTATTACTTGATCGTTGGTCATATGTACTAAGCTCCCGATCGCTGCTTGGGACCATGCAATATTGCATGCATATATGTTGGTCTGCCTGAGGCCTGTTGCAACCCAACCATATAGCACCCTTCAGTTGGTTACCCGATACGAACCTGACATATCAAATTTGCACATTTTTGGTTGTGTGGTCTATATGCTAATTTCGCCGCCCTTACGTACAAAAATGAAGCCTCAGTAAAGGATGGGAATCTATGTCGGATATGATTCTCCTTCGATCATTTGTTACTTAGAACCTTTGACAGGCGATCTGTTTACTACTTGTTTCACGGATCGTCACTTCTATGGGACAGTTTTCCCGTCATTAACGGTAGATAAGAACGTCAACGTTCCTAAAGAATGACGCGAATTATCGTGGACATCTCCCACTTTGTCTCAATTAGATCCCCGCACTGCTAAATCTGAAACTGAAGTGCAGCGCATATTAGATCTTCAGAGCATGGCTTAGAGCATGCCATATGCTTTTACTGATCTAGCTCAAGTGACAAGATCACATATTCTAGCTGCAAATGTGCCTGCAAAGATGGATGTACCAAATGTATGACGGACTTCCCTCCTGGAGGCCTGGGATGCCAACTTTGGCAATCCACATACATTAGCGGCTAGCCAATCATTTGCCGTTACACAAAAGCATGGCTGACCACTTAGTTCAAAGGATTCACACCATCGGAAGAGGAGACCGACAACGCAGGCTTTTAAAGAGCTTACCGTGAATCCGACTGTCACTTACTCATTGTATCCAACTTATGAGGAAATTCTAAATTATGGAAGCGTCCTTGAAGAGACGAATCCACCTCTCGAGAATCGTGAGATTTTGGTCCATTATCCTAGCTTAGATGATGTGTGGTGTAGAAATAAGATGATCGTCGACGATGCATTAGCTATTGAGATCATGTTAGGCGATGACATTGAACCCTCTTTTGTTGATGAATGTCGACGTAGAATCGATTGGTCAAACTAGAAACAAGCAATCCAAGTCAAACACGATTCACTTAGGAAATGTAAGGTGTTTGGACCTGTAGCTTATACTCTTCCACATGTGAAGCCCGTTAGCTACAAGTGGGTTTTTGTTCGGAAGCGTAATGAGAAGAACGAAATAGTGTTTACAAAGCTCATCTTGTTGTGCAACGCTTCTCACAATACCCTAGGATTGACTATGACGAAACTTATTCACCCGTTATGGATGTGATTACTTTTAGCTACCTTATCAGTTTGGTAGTTTCTGAAAAACTAAGTATGCAGCTGATGGACGTAGTAACTGCGTATCTCTATGCGGATCTTTATACGGACATTTATATGAAAGTTCCCAAAGGACTTACATTGACTGGATCAAATACTTCCAAGCCCCATAACATGCTCTTAATTCGGGTGAGGTGTTCACTCTACGGTTTGAAGCAATCCAGAAGAATGTGGTATAACTATCTGAGTGAGTATTTGACTAGTCAGTGATATATGAACAATGAACTATGCCCTTATGTGTTCATTAAGAAGTCATATTCTGATTTTACGATAGTTGTAATATATGTCAATGACATGAACCTTATCGGAACTCCTAAAGAGCTCGCGAGAACTACTGCGCACTTGAAGTCGGAATTTAAGATGAAAGATCTAGGAAAGACTCGATAATGTCTCGGTCTCGAGATAGAGCATCGTTCAGATGGAATCTTAGTACATCAAATGAACTACAACAAGAAGGTGTAGCACCATTTTAACGAGGATAAAGTGAAGCTTTCGAGTACTTCTATGGTCGTTCGACCTTTAGATGCAAAATAAGATCCCTTCCATATGAAGAATGATGATGGAAAGATTTTGGAGCCTGAAGTTCCTTATCTAAGTACGATAGGCTTTTTATTATACTTAGCTCAATGCACTAGACCCGACATCTCCTTTGTTGTTAATCTTTTGGCAAGATACAGTAATGCACAAACACGTAGACATTGGACTAGCATTAAAGACATCTTTTATTACCTTAAGGGTACTACGGATTTGGGCTTGTTCTATCCCTACGGATCCTCGAGTGTTGCCACACCCTTCGCTTCGCGAGTCAATTCTTGTCTTGTTGGTTATGCCGACGCAAGATACTTATCTGATCTACACAAGGCACACTTTCAAACAGGTTATGTCTTTACCATTAGAGGTACCGCAATTTCTTGGAGGTCAACTAAACAGACCTTAGTTTCCACTTCGTCTAACCATGCTGAAATTCTCTCCTTACATAAAGCAACTTGGGAATACTTTTGGTTGAGAGCAGTTGTGGGCCATATTCGAAGCTCTTACAATCTTTACCCCATCGTGGATGTCCCGACGATGATCTATGAAAACAACGCAACATGCATTGAATAGTTCAAGAAGGGTTACATTAAAGGAGACAACACCAAGAACATTATGTCAAAGTTCTTCTTCTCACATCAACAACAAGAGCATCAGAAGATTGAAGTCACGCAAATTCGTTCACAAGATAATCTAGTTGATCTCTTCACCAAATCACTACCAAAGGCGACGTTTCAGAAGCTTGTTCAAGGAATTGGTATGCGTAAACTTTCTGAGTTGTAGTATTGATATTTCTCTTTGGAATTGTGTCAAACTTAGGGGAAGTATCCTGAAGAATACTTGCTTAATCTTAATGTACTCTTTTTCCCTACAATTAGAAGCATTTTTCCCACTGCATTTTTCTACCTAACTAGGTTTTAACAAGGCACCCACCTTGGGTTTGTTGGAAATGTGCCCTAAAGCCAATCATATGATGATACTTTACGGACATTTCACATGTTAAACTAATCTAATTTAATATAAAGGGCAAATATTATTGTTTAAAGCTGTCTCATATAAATGTTATATGCTTAAACGATTAGTCCAAGGAATATGTAATTGGGAGAATGTGATCTAAAGAAGTTAGATTCATGAGACCATTCTCTTTCGTATACATATCCTAAACATTCCTCATCATATGATTACCAATTGGGCATTGACAGTCCATTAAGATCAGTACGTGCTATGTCTTCTCTTAAGCAAAGTGACTGGTCTCGAGTCATTGGTGTGACTGACACCAAGACAAGCATGTAGGTGCTCAATAGAGAATGAGTCCACTGAGCGCGATCAACAAGGAGTTCTCATACTCATGTCACATGAGAACTCATGGTTGGGATAATGTAAAGTAGTCCTTTGACCCGAGGCATCATAGTTGTCTTGTGGTTAGGTCATTGATCTTTGACTACGTCAAAGTCACTCCGTCAAAGGGTGTCCACGACATAGTTAGGGTTAAGCCACTTAGTCATGGAGGCAAGTGAATGCACAATAAGGGATCTCTAACCTTCAAATCATTTGAGGGAGAATACTCTAGGATATGATTAAGAATCTTTGGCCAGAGTATGAATGAGATTTAGGAAGTCATTCCAAATCACATTCAAGGTAATCATATAAGTAAAAGAATCACATTGGATAGTAGACATGAAAAAATTATCAAACCAAATAGTGTGGTCAAGAGTATTCTATTAGAGAAAGATCGTATTACATTGTAATCCTAAACTGAATAGGTTATCCACCTCTTCTGATTAGCTTGGGTAGCCATGATATACCGCTAGGTGTCACTCATGGTTTGTGGAAGCCCTAAAGGTGTATAATTAGTAAAGGGAGAATTGAAAGTATGTTTCAATTCACAATCGATTTGAAGAGTTCTAATCGCCCACTGCCTCACTAAAAGGAACCTAATGGATCGTACACTGGGTACAGTAGAGATTGAAGAAACAACGAAGATGAGTAAGGATAATTCAATGGTTTAATTATTTATGGCTAGGATTAATTAATATGTTAATTAATCAAACGAATAAGTTCGTATTAGACCTCGGGTTAGTTTTGAGCCTCAAGGTCCAATGGGATTTGAATGTCAAGTCCAATAACTCAAGTTGTATGACAACTTGAAAACACAAAAGGCTTGAAAGCCCAATAAACCCATCAAGGCCGGCCATAAAAGTGAGGGGTAGGGAACTTGGCTTAATTGCAAGTTTGCCACTCAAATGTGAGGTGGTATAAATGCATCTTTATAGCCATTTCATCATTAGGGTTTTCTTTGAGGAAATTGGAGAGAACACAAGCTCTCATTTTCTCTCTAAGAGGCTGGCCACCCTAAGGAAAATAGCTAAGCAAAGAGGTGCTTCAAAGGTATAAAAGTTTCTCAACTCCTTTCTTTAAGATTTGAGTTGAGTCTTGGTTCACCATAACTACCAGGCCTTGAATTTCATGGGTAAAGTTTTGTTTTTGAGTGCATACAAGCATGATTATGCCTTTTAATTGTTAATTGCATGCATAGATGTTACTCAAATGAACTAGTTTTAACAAATATTTCCTTCAAGGTTGATCATATCCCCGATGACATCCCGTAGACATTTCTTTTGACTTTGCATTTCTCACGCATTTTCCTTAGACTATGGATTTTGTCCCTACTAGGTTTTTGCCATAGCCTTAGGGTTTTTTTTAGTGAGACTTACTTCCTTATGCAAGTTCCTACCTTATTGAGAATAGCGTTGTTCCCATAATCAGTGCTAACGAGTCGACTTCCTCAACTTCTACATGATGCTAAATCTACCTTGAGTATTTACATACTCAAGGGGGATTGTTATAAACTTTCCTAGTTTAAGTTTGATTGTGTAAATCTTAGATTAGATTTGATTCTAGTTATTCTTTCCTATATGGACTTGTATTCCTTGGGGATGAAGGATTTCTTCACCCTTTTATTATCATAAATAAAGGCAATACGTAGGGAGGAATAACAAACACATTCCCTTACAATTCTACAAACACATCTCTCTCTTTTCTCTCCTTGCCGCCGGCCCCTTCCCCTTGTTAGATAAAATAGGCTACAACAAAATCATAGTTATTTTTTAATTTATGTGATTATCCACCTCATTTTCCATAACATTATTTTTAATTGATGTGGATTATCCACCTCAGTTGCCAAATAAGATGGTATGAAAATGTGGTACATTTATGTGGTAAGAATAGTATTACTTGAAAAATAATTATCATTTAGGTTTATTTGATCCACTATTTCAAGTATAGTTAATATAAATTCTATAGGCAGTTGGATTTTATCTCCCAGAAGACTTTCACTACAAGTTAGAGCTCAGAATCCAATGCAATCATTGAATCAACTTTTGGCAAGCCCACAAAACTTAGGATTTCTACACCTCTTGCACCTCCTAAATGTAGCATGGCATATGTGGGGACATTTGTGGAGCCAAAAACAATTTAGAAAATCTTGGAGCAACACGTGGACTTTCATCCTTTATTAATGAGAATTCCGTCATTAAATTGGCAAGGTTCACATTTGTTTCAAGCACAGTTCACTCACCAAGAAGACTAGAGCTGGTGATTACAACATCTCCAATCTCATCTGCTCATGGCAAGATGATAAGGTAAGAGAATTAAAGGTAGAACAAATAACTAATTCCTACCTTTAAGCTTTTCTCGTTGAAGACATATTCCTTTAAACAAGGAAGCCCAATCTCATCTAACCAAGGATTCTCCAAGATAATATCCTTAATATATTATTAATTAAATACCTCACTTATGTGGTCGGCCATTCTCCCTATAAATACCTCATTCTACACTCAACCCTAAATCCATAATTTTGCTATGTTTTTTCCAAGTGCGAATTTAAGGATCGTATAATAGCACAAGTAAGAGTGTCGAACCACATGGACTGATTAGAACTCTACATTACTAGGTTTCTGTCAACCCTAATTAAACAATGAAAAGAACAAGTTTAATTTGGTTTGATTTAATAACTAAAATAACTTTAAAATGCAAGAAAATATAAAGACAATTGCTAGCATGATTTGGAGATATCAAATAAGGAAAAAGAATTCAAAACAAAAGCTGAATTTCTGGGATCTCTTTAGAATATGTTGTAGCCTCTTTTACCACATAAAAACTTCCTTTCAGCCACTTTTACCTACCCTTTTAATTCTGGACAATTTCATACACTACTACAATATTAGCTTTAGGTGTCGGACGATCCTGGCGGTTAATAAGTCATTCTGATGGATAAAAGATTTCCGACACATAATTTATTTACTGTCGGATTAAAGTTACTTTCTGTCGGATATATCCGACAGATTTCTGGCGGATTTAACCGCCATAAAATTATTATAACCCTCAGTATTTTTGAATTTTTTTTTTAATATTTTTACATATTCTGGCGGTTTCTAAGTTAATTGTGGCGGTTATAACCGACATAAATTGACTATTTTATTATTTTAGATTCTGGCGGTTATTATTTTAGTATTCTGCCGGTTATCACCGACAGAAATTGACTATTTTATTATTTTAAAATGTTACATTGATTAAAAATAAATAAACAAATGGTGTAAATATTTTTTTTCACTCACGGTCCCATTACCTAATCTCTTAATGTTTTTTTCTTTTTGCGATTTTTTACACATGCTATCTTGGAGTATATACAAACATATTTGACGGTTGAATCGTTGAAACTAGTTTCGTAGAATGCATACTTATCAAATTGATAGATTTAACAAACACTTAAAGAGTTAATGTTATACTTCCATTAAGTATAAAAAATTATCCACTAGTGTAAATATTTTAAATTGAAGATCGAATTCTTTCAATGCATTCTTATAGGGTCGAGGAGTGTAGTTGTAAAAAATCATCAAAATCGAAGCTAAAATAACCGCTAAATTGTGATTTTTTGTTTATAACCATCGAAATTTTTTGTTTCATTACCTAATCTCGGAATGTTTGTTTTTTACAATTTTTTACGTATGCAATTTCGGAGTGTGTAAAAATAAGTTTGACGGTTGGATCATTGAAAAAAGTTTCATAGAATGCATATTGCATAAAAAACTGTAGATTAAACAAACACTAGTTAATATTATACTTCTATTACGTATAAAATAAGATTTTGTGGTAGCCACTAGTGTAAATATTTTAAATTGAAGATCAAATTTATTCATTACATTCTTATAGGGTCGAGGAGTGTAGCTGTAAAAAATCATCAAAATCGGAGCTAAAATAACCGTTAAATTGTGATTTTTCTTTTATAACCGTCGAAAACTTTTGTTCCGTTACCTAATCTCTGAATGTTTGTTTTTTACAATTTTTTACGTATAAAATCTTGGAGTGTGTACAAATAAGTTTGACGGTTGGATCATTGAAAAAATCTTTTTAGAATGCGTATCACATCAAAACAGTAGATTAAACAAACACTTTGAGTTAATGTTATACTTCCATTAAGAATAAAATAAGATTTTGTGGTATCTACTAGTGTAAATATCTTAGATTAAAGACCAACTTTATTCATTACATTCTTATAGGGTCGAGAAGTGTAGCTGTAAAAAATCATCAAAATTGGAGCTAAAATAACCGTTAAATTGTGATTTTTTGTTTATAATCGTCGAAAACTTTTGTTCCATTACGTAATCTCTGAATGTTTGTTTTCTACGATTTTTTATGTATGCAATCTCGAAGTGTGTACAAATAAGTTTGACGGTTAGATCGTTGAAAAAAGTTTCGTAGAATGCATATTGCGTCAAAACGGTAGATTAAACAAACATTTAGAGTTAATATTATACTTCTATTAAGTATAAAATAAGATTTTGTGGTATCCACTAATGTAAATATTTTAAATTAAAGATCAAATTTATTCATTACATTCTTATAGGGTCGAGGAGTGTAGCTGTAAAAAATCATCAAAATCGGAGCTAAAATAACCGTTAAATTGTGATTTTTCGTTTATAACCATCGAAAACTTTTGTTCCGTTACGTAATCTTTGAATGTTTGTTTTTTACAATTTTTTACGTATGCAATCTCGGAGTGTGTACAAATAAGTTTGACGGTTGGATCGTTGAAAAAAGTTTCGTATAATGGATATTGCGTCAAAACGGTAGAATAAACAAACACTTAGAGTTAAGATTATACTTTTATTAAGTATAAAATAAGATTTTGTGGTATCCACTAGTGTAAATATTTTAAATTAAAGATCGAATTTATTCATTACATTCTTATAGGGTCGAGGAGTGAAGCTGTGAAAAATCATCAAAATCGGAGCTAAAATAACCGTTAAATTGTGATTTTTCGTTTATAACCGTCGAAAACTTTTGTTCCGTTACGTAATCTCTGAATGTTTTTTTTTTACAATTTTTTACATATGCGATCTTGTAGTATCTACAAACAAGTTTGACGGTTAGATCCTGAAAACTAGTTTCGTAGAATGCATAAATTTGCCAAAATTTTGAAGTGGGAAAAGTAATTTGTGCTAAATTTTTATTTATGTTTTTCAAGTATTGATTATATAATATTTAGTTTGTGTGAAGACATTTTCATTGTACAATTCTCTTTTCGTTTCTTTATCGCATATTTTACATGGATTATTATCTATTAAACCAAAAATGTAAAAATTATCTATTAAACCAAACAATTATTTATTTAATTTTTAAAAACATATTCTATTTAAATACATATTATTTATTTATTTATTAAACCAAACAATTATTATTTTATTTTTTAAAATCGTAACAAAATTTGGGGAGGCGGGAATTTTAAAATTTAGGGGAAAATTTAAAATTTTCAGAGGGAATTTTGGGGGGATTTTTGCCGCCATTTGTTGCTGTCGATTATAACCGACATTAACGAGAAGTTTCTGTCGGTTTTTATTTTTTTTAAAAATTTCTGTCGGTTTTAACTGACAGTAATGAACATTTCCACATTATAACCCCTCCATCTCTTCCTTGCGCCGGTGCTTCTCCCTTCCCCATTTTCTCCTCTCCTCATTTCCTTCTCATTCTCTTCTCTCATCTCCTCATTTACTTCCAGTTCGAACACTTGCAACCAAAGTTCAATAGCGAATATGGCGAAGAAGAAGGTAACACTTTCCCTCTCGCTTGCTCTCTCTCTCTCTCTATCTCTCTCTCCTACATCGAGGTAAACAGTTTAAAAAATTTCTTGACATTGCAGATTTCAGAACACTGACACAGAGACTGGAACATTGGAAAATAGCTTCACAATAATCTCTTCATTTCCTTGTTGCCAGGTCCAATGTTGAAAGCATTGACGATGATCAACAAAAGGTGGATAAGCTATCCTTGAAGAAAAAAGGTAAAACATGCACTCACTCTTTTAGATCTGAAAAACCCAAGCTCGGTTTTCCCTGGTTTGAGTTTGATGCAGTGGATGAACATGCAACAAAATAATCAGTTTTCAGCTTCTTAGTCTGGATTTTTCCTATCCATGATCCCTCCAACCAGCCTGCAAAATAACCTTGGTACAGATGATCCATCCAAGTTATTGAACTTTCAAGCCCCGGTGCTGTCTACACCCGATCTCCAGTCAAATAAATCAGCTCCACAAAACCAAGCTAGCCAAATGCAGCAGCCGAATATGACATCAGCCCAACAGCAGTAGCTACAGCAATTGATGCATAGTCTTATGAGCCAACACCAGCAACGTAACCTCCAACAGCAGCAACTGCATCAATTATTGAATTCTTCAACGAACCAACATTAGCAAAATCACCCCCAGTAGCAGCTCCAGAATTACTCCCATCAGCAGCAGTAGCAGCAGCATGAACCTCAACAACAACAAGACCCTCAAAACCTGCTGCAGCATCAGCAGCTACACTAGGATTTCTGTCGGTTTTCTGTTATTATTAATATATATTTTTTATTATTAATATATTTTCTGTTGGTTTTATCCGACAAGAATGATTTTATTTATTTTTATAATAAATTCTTTGTCGGATTTTATTTATTTTCTGTCGGTTTCTTCCGACATAAATTTTAATAAATAAATATATATCCTGTCGGTTATAACCGACAATATTTCTGTCGGTTTTAGAATATTTTCTATCGAAAAATTCATTTTCTGACGCAGACAATTCTGTCGCTTATTATATCCGTCACTGCATCCATTTTCTGTCGGATTTTAAGCAAAATCCGACAGTAATATACGTTTTTTGTCGATTTTTGAACCGCCAGTTATAGTTAATTTTGTAGTAGTGATAGTCCGAGCTATCTATTTTACTCTCTTTTCTTCCATACTAAAAAACCCTAGCCGTTCTATACACTTCCACTATCCACCAAAGAAACCATGCAACTGCGCTGTACTTGAAGGAGTTCTACATCAGAATTGCTTCAAGGGGTTTCTTCTATGAATTTGATTGTACTCATGTTGTTCTTCATATTTACATAAATTGCGATCATGCTGTGTAATTAAGTTCATAACTAGGGTTTTCGATGTAATTTTGCAAAACTATTCTTTGTTATACTAAGTTAAAGTTTTCAAGTTTCCAATGTGTTTTTTGATAAGCTCATATTTATATATATTTTACATCAAATTCACTGTCTTTTCTTAGTTAGTTCCTTATATTTTTGAGCTATTTACTTTGTTTTTGTGTTTTGTAGGATTTGTCAAGCTGAGAAAAGAAAAATAGCACAAGTGAGATTTTAAGTAACAAATTCGTCAAAACTGCCTGTGCAGATCAGCTGACTTTGGAAGCAAGTTGTGGATAGTTCAGAATGAAATAAAGAATGAACCTTATATGCTTGGAAAGCTACAGATGTCTATTTTCTGGAGCATTTCGTGGATTGCTAATATCATTTTTCTAGAAGAAGTTATGACCGTTTTAACACTGAAAGGTTCCTAAGAGGCTGAGCAGTTTGTTACTGAAAGCAATAAATCCAATAAATCTAGCAGCCAAAACTGATGCAGCCAAGAATAAGTCAGCTGACACCTATTCAAATATCAGAGGAAATGGAAATAAAGATTAGAATTAAGTGGGAGTAATGGGCATAAAGGCTACCTAAAGAGTTACAATTGTTTTACCATTTCCTCTCACTCATTGTCATCACTAAATGACTGTTAGTGGGGTGAGTTATGGAGAAAAAACTGTGGTATCAAGCAAGAATAAAAAGGTGTAGGTTGCAGCGGCAAAAGAAAAGAAAAAAGAGAGAAAAAAAGAAAAAAAATTGGAAAGGTGTAGCTGACGAAAATGGGAGGGAAGAAAGCAAGGCAGCAAGAAGTTAGACGAGGAAGAAGGTAGCAGCATTGGGGAAGGAAGGAAAGAAGAGGAGGCCTCAGTCGATTTCTTTCGGTTCTATCTTCTTAAACTGATGTCTATCTTTTGTTTTTATTAAGGATTGTGTGCAACTAAATTTTTAGTAGTTAGGGGCTGTTTTGATGCCCCAAATATGATTGCAAGTTTGTTATGACATTTCATTGAATTACTTTTATGAATGGATGAAAATTGGTTCACTACTTGTCTCATTGATGAATTCTTTATGTGTTTTCTACGGATGCATACTTAGTAAGCATATCTAGGATTCTAATGCTATGAATATGTGTGTGCCTGCCCTTGTCGAATAAGGACCTATATATGTTCTAGAGTAGTACTTGTTAATTGCGATTAACATGCGAACCAATTTTTAGGATAACTAAGACAACGCTAGTACTTACGATGCCTTGTGATGACTCAAACTCTTTTTGTTCTTAATGATTTCTACTTGTTAAATCTATAAACACGCCATTATAGATTGCATGCTAGGGACTAAGTTAAGTTGAAAACGCCATTCTCTTAACATACTACATAAGAAAGGGTAATAGGTTGAGTTCTAACATTGAGCCAACTTGAGCATCTTCATCCGGAAATAAAGGGAATTTGAATGAAACATAACATGTTTGCATGATTATTTGGTAGTGGATAGCAATTCCCCTAACTCGTTTTTCTTAATTTGTGAACTATTTAAAATTTGTTTCTGTCCTGTTTTTGTTCAATTTAATTTAAATAGAAAATCAACTCCAAAAATGCCAAAATTTTTTATGCGTGTGGCTCTGTGTGTCTAGTGTCTTCATATAAAATTTCGTAGACTTTAGATAAGTGTAAGTTGGTCTAATAATTATTTTTCGGTGGCTGGTCAGTAGGGACAGCAGCCCAGTTTTTGTGACATTTTAAGTAGTTAGATAAAACAATCTTCTGCGGGAAAGATCCTTATTTTCATATTCTACAATTGAAAAATCTTAGCTTTAATAAGGAAAATCAATAGGACATTTGTGTGCTACTTTCTGGTGTACTTTTAATTCTATCATTTTCTTGTGTTTTTTCACTGAGCTTATATCTTAATTGATATGTTTTATTTTTATTTTTTATGTTTGGTCAACAACCATTAAGATTGCTTATTAGTTATTTAATCAAGGTTACGCTACATGCTTAATCTTTGTGGACATGTGAATGAATGAAGAAACTACTATGCATACATCCTTCTCTTTTCAAATAATTGACTTATACATCAGAGGTTCATTGGTCAAACCCTCATTTTTCAGGACGTGAGGATTTTGGTCTTAACCAAATGTGTAATTTATTTCGTAGAAACAACTTCGCCAATTCTGAAGACGACGAATTTTTGCTGCCACAATATTTAATGAGAGATTATATTCACACACCCCCAAATTACTTATCTCACACCTTTTAAATTTTTTAATATTTTCTACACACCACTAACACTTAGAGAAAAATATTAAAAATTTAAAAGGATATGGAAAAAGTAATTTGAGGTGTGTGAATATAATCTCCCTATTTAATATCTTTGGAATTGGCATTTTATATTGTACAATGCGATTAAGCTCATGCAAGTTACCAAGGTAATATATATATATATATATATATATATATATATATATATATATATATATATATATCTCTATATTTTAATTCAAAGCATACATAACTCACATAGGATTCCCAAACTTTATAGAAAAACCTTTCATGGGTGCCCCCATAGACCTCATGCGGGAAGTGCCAAAAATGCAAATTTTATTGGTCAAAAAGTAACCACACATTCATTTGTCTCTGCAACTACACTCCATTATTTAGCTTTTAGCTAGATTTCTTTGTTTCACTTTAAGCTCAGCTTTACGTTACTTCGTATGTATTCTTTGTTGATTTTAGTGAACTAGTCATCAACTACCTCCTCCTTACATGCGTATTGAATAAAAGATTCCACATCCATCGTATTGACAAATTGAACTCTCTAAAGTACTTTCCAACAATGTATATGTGTATATATTATACAACATACTTTATCATGGATCGTGTTGCATGCATGAATATTTACAAAAAGTAGTATTTACACGAATTAATAGATGAGGGACTGTTTTTTTTTTTTTTTTTTTTTTTTTGAACAACTATGATGAGGGACTGTTTAGGGTACATTGAAGTACTTAATGTAATCTCGCATTGACGATCATATATGGTTGTTGCATGTATGTCATTACAAGAATCTAATCGTTAGTAAGTGATAGAACATAAATGTATTGTAACCAATTCAATAAATGAATGTCCTTCTTTACTTTCGAAAGGAGTCAGATTTATTTATGCCCTTCTTTTTTCTTTCAAAATAAATCAGATTTATTTATGTTTCATTTGTAAACTCGTTTTGAATCTCAATTTAAAGCATCTCCAAAGGACTAGAGTGAGCATCTACAATAGACTCTTTAAACAAGTATAAACATCTCCCCAGACTTTCTAAACAAGTATTAACATCTTACTTTGAATCTCATTTATCTTAAACAACCATGCCTATATATCATCCCACATTATCCAATGCAATATTATATCTTTCTTTTTTATTTTAAAAGGAGTCAGATTTATTTATGTCCTTCTTTTCCAACCTTATTTTAGCATCCAGATTTATTTTAGCATCTGTTGCTCCCATTTACTCTTACATCGGATAATGTGGGATGTTTAGCTTCCACAGGAATACTCGTAGATTCGTGGTGTATTTTTGCTCATCATAATAACTATGGTGTATCTTCACCATATATATAATCATTTGTCATATGTCTCTTCACCTAATTCTAACTAACTTTTACATTAAATGTTACTTTTTCGATTTAAAAAAAAAAATTAACCAAGGTTAAGTGTAAGAACATGTGATAGATAATTAGGTATATGATGAGCACACACCAAAATTTAGAGTAGTGAACAAAAATGCTCCCAAAATACTCAACCAAGTTTGAGATGGAGATTATTATTAAAAAAATAAAAAGTAACTTTGGACTTGGAAGTTACATGTAATTACTGGAAGAAAATGGGAATTTTACAGCATGAACAGCTGCTACAATTTTTAGTTAAAGCATGATGCTGCAACATTCTTTCTTTTTATAAACATGCGCATTTGAAAGGGTATAGAATATTTACTCGAAAAATCGCTTATCAGATTCTATTGTAAGGGACACAATTTTTTCTCAAGGATTCACCGTTATATTACTTGCCATTCCAACAACGACAAGAC
This sequence comes from Malus sylvestris, assembly GCF_916048215.2. Taxonomy (NCBI): domain Eukaryota; kingdom Viridiplantae; phylum Streptophyta; class Magnoliopsida; order Rosales; family Rosaceae; genus Malus; species Malus sylvestris. Next base: position 13,678,071 of record NC_062267.1, read on the forward strand.
ATTTTAAAGACTCATGCTTGTGAAAGAAAGAAGAACATGAACCTCTTTTAACATAATTTTAAATTCCAATTGGTTCCCAGAAACCATCAAAGACCAGACAATTCATCCAATTAAGTACAAGACTTGAAAATCTATCAAGACTGATAGTCAATGCTAGTAAAACCATGGCCATTTTCTATCCATTCCAAATGGATGGAAATTGGCTTTTTAAAGGGTTTCACTTTGTATAAGCCAAGCACGCTCAAATTTAGCACTCTACAAAGTATATCAATATCGACTCATTTATGATGAGAAAAATAAGAAAGAGGGAGTGCATTATATAATATTTTGGATCGCTAATAATCTTGGTGTGTTGTAAATAGGCAAACGTGAGAGAGATAACTTTTGTTAGAGATAGGAGCGAAGTGGGTGCAATGCATCACACTACTTATTTTCGTAACTATAACACAAAAGGATTATAGGTAAAGAGATGAAGGAAGAGATATTGGTATTATTGCTTTCACTCTTTTCTTTTATGTGTCTTGTGATCATATACGGAATGCTCCTTATATAGAGCCATATCTGTGAAGAATCATAAAAATAAATTGAGTGCATTTTGGAAAATATCATACAACAACAACAATGCTACTATTCTTAAGTCTTCTCACTTTTGACCTTTAGCTAAAACATGTGAGCATTCATTCCCATAACTTTTACAACACTCCCCCTTGAATGCCCACATATCAACATCAGCTGCTTCGTTAAAACCTTGCTCGGAGAAACCCAGTGGGAAAAAACCGTAGCGAAGGAAAAAGAGTACAACAGGCTTGTATCATGGATGCTCCCTCTGATATGTATCTCCCTCTGATTCAACATTCTTCAAATTTAACTGATTGCCAAGCCGACGTAATCCAATACCATACACTAGCTTCTAAAACGTGCACTTTGGTGGAGATTTAGTGAATAAGGCTGCCAGATTTTCATTGGAATGAATTTGTCTAACTTGAATAACTTTAGTCTTTTGAAGTTGGTAAACTTTGGCGCTATGTGTTTAGTCTTATCGGCCTTGATGAATCCTTTTGCCAACACATGCTGCATTATCTTCATGAATGATAGTTGGAGTGTCTTCTTAGAAGGTACATCGCATGAATTTCAGATGTGGTAGATTATTGATCTTAACCAAGAACATTCACAACTGGATTTATGTAGAGCAAGTATTCCAAGTGATTGGAAGATGTAGCAACTAATGTTTGCTTTGTTGAGCGCCATGAAATTGTTGTACTGCCATAATTGAACACATATCCAATTTGTGAGCGAGTTTTATGCTGATCAGAAAGAAAACCAGCATCTGCATATCCAACAAGGCTCTGGTTATTTGTGGATTTCTTGGAGTAAAAGAGACCTATGTCTATTGTCCCACGAAGGTATCGTAAAACATCTTTGACTCCCTTCCAATGATGAATTGTGGGAGCAAAGTTGTACCTTGCTAATAAGTTGACTGAAAAAGCTATATATTGTCTAGTACATTGTGCTAAATACAATAAAGCACCTATTGCACTAAGATATGGTACTTCTGGACCAAGGACCATTTCATCATCTTCTTTTGGACGAAATGGATATTTTTTAATGTCCAAAGAACAAATGACCATTGGTATGCTGAATGGATAAGCCTTGTCCTTGCCAAATCACTTTAGGATTTTTTTTCAATGTAAGTTGATTAATCGACCAAAATTCCATTAGCACAATGCTCAATCTGTAAGCCAAGACAATATTTTATTTTCCCAAGGTCTTTCATTTCAAATTCGCTTTTTAGATATTCAGCAGTTTTATTAAGCTCTTTAGGGGTTCCAATTAAGTTCATATCATTGACATATACTGCCACTATAACAAATCTAGAATTTGATTTCTTAATGAACACACAAGGACAAATGACATTGTTGGTATATCATTCTTTGATCAAATATTCACTAAGACGATTATACCACATTCGTCCAGATTGTTTGAGCCCATATAATAATCGCCTTAATTTGATTGAGAGCATACCTCGTGGTTTGTTAGTCATTTCAGGCAACTTAAGTCCTTCTGGGACTTCATATATATGTCAGTATCTAATTCTCTATATAGATACGCGGTGATGACATCCATAAGTTGCATGTCAAGTTTTTCTGAAACCACCAAACTTAATAAGTAACAGAACGTAATTGCGTCCATTACAGGAGAGTATGTCTCCTCATAATCAATTCTCTGTCTTTGTGAAAAACCTTGTGCAACGAGTCATGCTTTATATCTTGCAATCTCGCTTTTCTCATTACTCTTTATTGTGAATACCCATTTGTAACCCACGGGGTTTACTCTAGGCAGGGTTTGTACTACTGGTCTAAAAACACTTCACCTTTTCAAGGAATTTAACTCTGCCTTGCATCTTTTCACTTAGGCCAATCTTGTCTCTATTTGCATTCATCAACAGAGCAGAGCTCAACATCATCACTTAATATGATTTCAGTGGCTACTGTGAATGCAAATACGTCGTTGATGATTATTTCATTTTGATCCCATAATTCATTATTACATGCATAATTTATGGAGATTTATTTGTTTTCATGTACTTCTGTCTCTTCAGGGACATGTGTCTCATCAAGGACATTTTTTTCTTGGAAGTACATAATCATGAATTGTGGATTTGTCATTCATTTTTTTTCCTAAGTGATTTCATTTGGATTCAATTGTTCCTTCATCTTCCTCTTTCGAGAGGCTGAATCTTTTAAACTTGGGGGTCTACCACGCTTCAGACGTGCAACGGATAAATAATTCGTTGCCACTTTATTTTGTCCAACGGGGACATCAATTTTTGCAAGCATATTTGAAGCTGGTATATGTAATTTTGTCACTTTTGTAGCATCATTAAATGCATCAGGCATTTGATTAGCAATACTTTTAAGATGAGCAATCAATTTCACTTCATTTTCACATTGAGTGCTTCGTGGATCAAAATGAGATAAGGTGGGTACACCCATGCCAATTCTTACTGTTTTTCAGGAATGGTCTTTTCTCCCCTAACGGTAAGAAAACTTTCTCATCAAAGTGACAATCCTTACAACGACCTGAAAAAATATCACCTGTCAAGGGTTCCATATATCTAATGGTAGATGGTGAATCAAAACCCACATAAATTCCTAGTATATGCTGAGGTCCCATTTTAGTGTGTTGTGGCGGTGCAATAGGCACATAAACAACATAATAAAAAGTTTGTAAATGTGAAATATTTGGCAGATGCCGAAACAAAAGTTGTATTGAGGAGTATTGATGGTTAGCTATAAGTCTTAATTGAACCAATGATGCATCATGTAAGATGGCATGTCCCCGTGCAGAACTAGTAATTTTGTTTTCGTGAGTAGAGCGTGAGCTATTAATTAAAGCCACTTGACAAATGCTTCTACTAAACCATTTTGAGTATGGACATAAGGAACAGGGTGTTCAACATCAATGCCTAGTGTTTTGTAGTAATCATCAAAAGTTTGAGACGTAATTCACCAGCGCTATCAAATCGGATTGACTTGATAGGGTAACTGGGAACTGTGCTTGTAATTTAATTATCTGAGCAAGAAGTCCCGCAAAAGCTACATTTCGAGTAGACAAGAGGCAAACATGTGACCATTGGGTAGGTGCATTAACAAAACCATAAAATATCGAAATGGTCCACAAGGGGGTTGAATAGGCCCATAAATATACCTTTGAATTCTTTGCAAAAATGATGGGGATTCAGTATCAAACTTTAATTGTGATGGTCTAATTACCAACTTCCCTTGAGAACAAACCTTGCAAGGGTTATCATTTGATATAACAATGTGTTTGCTCAATAATGGATGTCCATTAGAGTTAGCAATGATTCTACGCATCATGGTCGATCTTGGATGACCCATACGGTCATGTCAAAGCATGTAAAATTTAGGATCAATGAACTTCTGGTTTATGATAGTATGCGCTTTGTTGATGCACAAAATCAGTGAAGACTTTGGTTCAACAGAACGTGTTAACTTTGTGACCTTCGCTAGATTGCTCCGGTCACTAGTGTGGATAAGTATGTAAATGGATAGGGTCAGGGAAGCAAACACAAGATGTATGTGGTTCACCCAGATTGGCTACGTCTACGGAGTAGAGGAGTTCTCATTAATTGTGAAGGGTTTACACAAGTACATAGGTTCAAGCTCTCCTTTAGTGAGTACTAGTGAATGATTTAGTACAAATGACATTAGGAAATATTGTGAGAGAATGATCTCTATTTATAGAAGAGAGTTTCTAGTTTCATTCTGACATTGACACGTGTCGTGTTGTGATTGGCTTCTGATGTTGACATGTGTCGCGCTATGATTGGTTTCTGATGTCGACACATGTCGGGCTGTGATTGGCCTCTTGGTTGGAGGGAAACTCTTCTGGGTCCTTGACGGTATAACGTTGACCGGTGCTCAGTAGTTTCGGGATTGGTCAAGTATGGTACAAATAGTGCTCCCTAAGTTCCCAAGTGAGGGAAGCTCCTCGGTTTAGGACTTGCAAGATCCAAGCCATTGAGTAATCACAAAACTTCTAAGTACTGAAGTGTGGTATCATTTTCACTTGCCTTATCAGTCTCATATGTAGATGTGGCATCTTATCTGGAAGTAATTTTCCTCTATCCAGGGGTGATATTTTTAACCGATGAAGATGCATAAGGTAATGTATCAATTTCACTTGAAGCTTTACTTATAGTTTCGGGCTTGGTCAAGTGCGATACAAACCTTATAGTAGGAGTTCCCCAAGTCGCCGAGCTAGGAGATTTGCTAAATGAGGTAACAGACAAGGTAAGCAATTAGACTTCTAAGCAAGCAACCTGGATTGGGAGGTTCAACTTCGGCTTCCGGTTGATTGTTCTCCTTCTCCTTGTGTTGTAAACAGCAACAAGGATAAGGAGAAGCAAATGGATAAGAGATGATATTAGATACTTTTGCTTTTGAAGAAGTAACTTTCCACAGGCTTATTCTTGAACTGGGCTGGAGGGTTTTCTGGTTTCCTCCAGAGTATACGGCCGACCCAAGAATTTGAGGGTCAAAACAAGTCCATCAAATCTAGAGTACGTTCGACCCTGATGATATGAGATACTTTTGCTGTTGACAAAGTAGTGGATGTATTGGCACGTGTTCTGTTACGCTTGTCTCCACATGCTTCCTTGTATCCTTCTCACTTGTTCTATCTGTTCCTTAGGTAGATGTGGTATCTTCTCTGGAAGCATAAGATGTTGAAGATGAGTACTCGAGAGCAATGCCAGGTAAGTAATCAGGCAAGGGGTTCCAAGCTGTCAGTTCCTGATTGGAAGCTTGATTCCAAGTGCTAACTGATTGCTCTCTTTCTCATTGTCTTGTAGGTAAGAACACGGCCAAAGGAAAAGATAGGGAAAAAGCATGTTATGGGATACTCTTGCTTTTAACCCTGATGATATGAGATACTCTTGCTTTGGTGTGGCTTGTTTGCAGAGGTATTATCGGGAGGAAAAGAAGCTGAGTAATTCGAGAGACTCTGCTGAGAGTGCCCTCTCAGATGTGAAGAAAAGTTGAGCATTTTTTTTATTTGCAGGTTTGCCTGGCTGTGGAGGATGGAAGTCGACATATATAGGAGTCTTCCTAACAACAAGTAGTAGTGCTATTCCTTTACCCTTCTTGGTCGTAGCAATGTAATGGGAGCTGCAAGTTTCACGTGTTTTAACTTTGTCAGAGCACTTTGAAAAAGTGGTATGTAGTATCTGGAAAGCTGATGTTGCGTGTGAAGATTGCAAACAAGTTTTATCCAAGGAAATTTGGCTCTCAAAGTTCAGAGAGTGATGCCTCTTCGGTTTTCGAACAAGCAATCATGTCGAGGATCTGGCTCTCGACATTCGGAGAGCAGTGCCTCTTTGATTTTTGAGAAAGCAATCCTGTTGGGGGTCTGGCTCTTGAGATTCGGAGAGCGGTGACTCTTCGATTTTTGAGAAAGTAATCTTGTTGGGAGTCTGGCTCTCGAGATTCGGAGGGCGGTGCCTCTTCAATTTTTGAGCAAGTAATAATGATATTCCTTTACCCTTATTGGTCATAGCAATGTAGTGGGAGCTACAAGCCTCACATGTTTTAACTTTGTCAGAGCGCTTTGAAAAAGTGGTCTGTGGTATCTGGAAAGCTGATGTTATGTGTGAAGATTGTAGGCAAGCTTTATCCAAGGAAATCTGGCTCTCGAAGTTCGAAGAGCGGTGCCTCTTTTGTTTTTGAACAAGCAATCCTGTCGGGGATCTAGCTCTCGAGATTCAGAGAACGGTGCCTCTTCGATTTTTGAGAAAACAATCATGTTGGGAGTCTGACTCTTGAGATTCGGAGAGCAGTGTTTCTTCGATTTTTGAGAAAGTAATCCTGTTAGGAGTCTGACTCTCGAGATTCGGAGAGTGGTTCCTCTTCGATTTTTGAGCAAGAAATCTTGTTGGGAGTGTTTTCTCGAATGTCAGTAAAGGTTGGGAATTTTTGCCAGTCTGCCTTGGCACGGAGCACGGAGGTTGACACACATTAGGATTTTCTAGTTATCAAGCAGTGGTGTTGTTCCTTTACCTTTGTAGGTAATAGTAGGGTAGCTGGACCTTCAAAATTTATGTGTCTAAACTTTGTCAGAGATCTTTGGCAAAGTTATCTGTGGTACCTGAGGAGCTGATGTTGCATGTGGAAAATGGTGCATCTTCGGAATCCGGAGAGTGGTGCCTCTTCGATTTTTGAACCAACGGCCATGTTGCCCTTTCTTTTATAAGAGCACCAATTGTGTGCAAGAAGTACATTCAAAGAGTTATTGCTTGTAGGAATTTTCCTCTTACTTCAGAGATTTATTGCACCTCATTTCTCCTTCATCATTTCTGAGAATTTCTGGGCCATCCGACCGTCGTTTTGACTTGAACTTTGCTGAAGAGGCAGCCATGCCTTCTCAAGACAACATATGGCGCCCATCCTTCTTATCCCCTACTGGTCCTTTTACCGTTGGGGACTCTGTGATGAAGAATGATATGACCGCTGCAGTGGTAGCCAGGAACCTTCTCACTCTCAAAGATAACAGACTACTTTCCAAACGGTCTGATGAGTTGGCTGTTAAGGATTCTTTGGCTCTCAGTGTTCAGTGTGCAGGTTCTGTGTCAAATATGGCCCAACGCGTATTTGCTCAAACCCGCCAAGTTGAATCAGAGGGCTCAGGCATGAGAATAAACAGTTGCACAGGCTCGCACATGACTATGCTACAAACATGAAGAGGAAGCTTGACCAACTGCAGGAATCTGATGGTCAGATTTTGCTTAATCATCAGAGGTTTGTGGGTTTGTTCCAAAGGCATTTATTGCCTTCGTCTTCTGGGGCTGTACCGCGTAATGAAGCTCCGAATGATCAACCTTCGGTGCCTCCTCCTTCTAGGGTTCTGCCTAATACTGAGGCTCCGAATGATCACCCTCCGATGCCTACTCTTTCTGGGGCTCTGCCGACTGCTGAAACTTCTCATGAGCATCCTTTGTGAAGGCTCCCTCTTGTTTGCTTATTTTGATTCATGTATATGTACATATTTGTAACTTATCGGAGATATCAATAAACAAGTTTTGCTTCATTTCAACGTATTATGTTAAATACACCAAGGCCTTCTTCACTAAGTTCATTGAATTTTTCCTTTTGTTGAAGCTTGTATGTTGAAGCTTTGTGAGTGAAGCATGTAGGTTGAGGTAGTGCTCCCTTAATTTCCTGAGTGAGGAAAACTTCTCGTTTGGAGACTTGAAAAATCCAAGTCACTGAGTGGTCGTGAGACTTCCGAGTATCAAGGTGCAAAGCATATGGTAGGAGTCCCCTAAGTCTCCGGTCGAAGGAGTTGATGAATGAGGCACTTCCTTTCTAAGTGGTAGCAAAAAACTCCTTCTTCATATATATTTGTTATGACAGTTGTTAGACCCAAAGAAGAGAAGGCCTAGGCAATTTTTTTTTTTCGAAATATTTTTTTTTCGATTTTTTTTTTTCGAATTTTCATATTTTTGAAATTTTGAATTTTTGAATTTTCGAATTTTTGAATTCTTAAATTTCCGAAAAATATATATATTTTTTAAAGTTTTGTATGTGAAGCTTTGGTGTTGAAGCTTTGTAGGTGAAGCTTTGAGGTTGAAGCTTTGTTGGGCACCATGAATTGATTTTGCTTCACACTATCTTGATCAAGATAGTGTGAAGTTTTTGTAGGTGAAGATTTTGTGTTGAAGCTTTGTAGGTGAAGTTTTTGTAGGTGAAGATTTTGTGTTGAAGCTTTGTAGGTGAAGTTTTTGTGGGTGAAGCTTTTGTGGGTCAAGCTTTTGTGGGTCAAGCTTTTGTAGGTCAAGCTTTTATGGGTCAAGCTTTTGTAGATGAAGCTTTTATGGGTGAAGCTTTTGTGGGTGAACCTTTTGTGGGTCAAGCTTTTGTAGGTGAAGCTTTTGTGGGTGAAGCTTTTGTGTTGAAGCTTTTGTGGGTGAAGCTTTTGTGTTGAAGCTTTTGTAGGTGAAGCTTTGGAGTTGAAGATTTGTAGGTGAAGCTTTGGAGTTGAAGCTTTGTAGGTGAAGCTTTGGAGTTGAAGCTTTGTAGGTGAAGCTTTGAGGTTGAAGCGTTGTTGGGCACTATGAATTGATTTTGCTTCACACTATCTTGATCAAGATAGTGTGAAGCTTTTGTAAGTGAAGCTTTTGTGTTGAAGCTTTGTAGGTGAAGCTTTTGTGGGTCAAGCTTTGGAGTTGAAGCTTTTGTTGGGTACCATGAATTAATTTTGCTTCACACTATCTTGATCAAGATAGTGTGAAGCTTTTGAGAATTTGTAGTTGTCCTCCATTGATGAAGCTTTTGTTGGTGAAGCTTTGGAGTTGAAGCTTTTGTTGGTGAAGCTTTTATGGGTAAAGCTTTTGTTAGGTACCATGAATCGATTTTGCTTCACATTATCTTGATCAAGATAGTGTGAAGCTTTTAAGAATTTGTAGTTGTCCTCCATTGATGAAGCTTTTGTTGGTGAAGCTTTGTTGAATTTTCCTTTTTTTTTTTTTTTTTTTTTTTTTTTTTTTTTTTTTGGGAAACTAGAAATTTGAAAATGTGGGAGAGACAACATATACAAATTTTGCTTCCACATTGTTGAGCAAGAGATTGTGATGCAAGCCACACCTTGTAGTAGTCGAAGGTTTGGATGAACCATATAAATTGAATTTGCTTCGAACAGTCTTGAATTTGCTTCGAAGGTTTGAGAATTGTAGTTGCCCTCCATTGATGAAGCTTTTGTTGGCACCATAAATTGGTTTTGCTTCACACTGTCTTGATTAAAAGTGTGTGAAGCTTTTGAGAATTGTGGTTGAACTCCTTTGATGAAGCTTTTGTTGGCACCATAAATTGGTTTTGCTTCACATTGTCTTGATCAAAAGTGTGTGAAGCTTTTGAGAATTGTAGTTACCCTTCATTAATGAAGCTCTTGTTGGCACCATCAATTGGTTTTGCTTTACACTGTCTTGATCAAGAGTGTGTGAAGCTTTTAAGAATTGTGGTTGGCCTCCATTGATGAAGCTCTTGTTGGCACCATAAATTGGTTTTGCTTCACATTGTCTTGATCAAGAGTGTGTGAAGCTTTTGAGAATTGTGGTTGTCCTCCTTTGATGAAGCTCTTGTTGGCACCATAAATTGGTCTTGCTTCACACTGTCTTGATCAAGAGTGTGTGAAGCTTTTGAGAATTGTGGTTGCCCTCATTTGATGAAGCTCTTGTTGGCACCATAAATTGATTTTGCTTCACACTGTCTTAATTAAGAGTGTGTGAAGCTTTCTACGAGTTATAGTGTTTGCATTGTTACAGTGGTGAAATGTTTGAAGCAGATGCAAAAGGGCTGACTAGCTTGATCTTCGTATGTCATGCATTGAAGTTGTTGTTGGCTTGCAATAAGGCTTTGTTGGTGACTATAACTCTTGTTGGGCATAAGTGTTCCCCTAGTTGAGTTGTCAAGCTTGAGGGTTTTTGATTATTTGTGAATGCTAGGAGTTCACATGTACAAGTTGTACCACTCGTTTTCAGGTAGGTGGAATGAATGGTGAGTTGCTTTCATCACTTGGTTGGTGGTACGAAGGTGAGTTTCTTCATCACCTTTCATCACATTTCATCACCTGGTTAGTGGCACGAGGATGAGTTCCTTCTTCCCCTGGTCGGTGGCATGAATGGCAAGTTGCCAAATGATATTAGAGTATGGGTTGTACATTTCATCACCTGGTTGGTGACATGAGGAAGAGTACGGGTTATACATGTCATCACCTGGTTGGTGGCATGAAGATGAGTTCCTTCTTTACCTGGTTGGTGGCATGAGTGGCAAGTTGCCAAATGATATTAGAGTACGGGTTGTACATTTCATCACCTGGTTGGTGGCATGAAGATGAGTTCCTTCTTCACCTGGTTGGTGGCATGAGTGGCAAGTTGCCAAATGATATTAGAGTACGGGTTGTACATTTCATCACCTGGTTAGTGGCATGAGTGGCAAGTTACCAAATAATTTTAGAGTACGGGTTGTACATTTCATCACCTGGTTGGTGGCATGAAGATGAGTTCCTTCTTCACCTGGTTGGTGGCATGAGTGGCAAGTTGCCAAATGATATTAGACTACGGGTTTTACATTTCATCACCTGGTTGGTGGCATGAGTGGCAAGTTACCAAATGATATTAGAGTACGGGTTGTACATTTCATCACCTGGTTGGTGGCATGAAGATGAGTTCCTTCTTCACATTTCATCACCTGGTTGGTGAAAATAAGGGCAAGGTGTCTAAGCACATTGTAGCAAGTGTCGAATGACACAAAATATGTTGAACCCTTTCAAAGCACAGTTGGCTTATGTATGAATGTGTTGAAATGTATGATTGAACGAATATACTGTGAAGCTGTTCGTTTATTTGTATAGTCTTGTTGACATATACTTAGACTTTGTTTCATGTTGGAAGCATTCATGTTGAAGCTTTGAACCCGAGTGTTTCATAGCTAGGAATGTAAGAGGATTAGGATCAAGTTGTCTAAATCACTTTTTTATTGAATTCATGCCAAATAATCTTCGTTACATAGGATGCCGAACGGTTGAAGCTTAATACTTGTACAATGTGAGTTTACTTGTAATAGTACTTCAAGTGATCAGCGTTCCATGGATGGCCAATGGTCTTGCCATCGGAGCTTCTAAGCTTGTAGGAGCCAGGGCAACTGATACCAACAACTTCAAACGGTCTATCCCAGTTTGGACTAAGTGTTCCTTCACTCGGGACTTTATCACAGAGTAATCTTTTCTTCAATACCCAGTCCCCCACTTTGAAAGAACGAGGTTTGACCCTTGAGTCATAGTAGTTGGAGATGCGCTGCTTGTAAGCGACATTCCTCAAGTGAGCCTAGTTTCTGTGTTCCTCGACTAGATCTAAGTTGAGGGTAAGTTGTTTGTCATTTTTGTTTTGCACGTAGTTCTGGACTCAGAACGTTGCTTGCTCAAGCTCAACTGGGACAACTGCCTCTGTACCAAAGACAAGTGAGAATGGGGTTTCTCCTGTTGATGTCCGATACGAAGTGCGGTATGACCAAAGAACTTGGGGTACAAATTCTGGCCAACAACCTTTAGCCTTGTCCAAGCTGGTTTTCAAAGTTCGCTTGATTCTTTTGTTGATGGCTTCAACTTGTCCATTAGACTGGGGATAAGCTGGGGAGGCAAAACATAAATTGATGTTGAACTTAGAGCAGAACATACTGAACTTATTGTTGTCGAACTGTCGCTCGTTGTCAGTGACTAATACATTGGGAATGCCGAATCTGCAAAGGATGTTCTTCCATACGAAGTCTTCTATTTTTGCCTCAGTAATGGTTGCCAAGGGTTCTACTTCAGCCCACTTTGTGAAGTAGTCAACTGCAACGATTGCATAGTGAACCTTGCCCTTCCCTGCAGGCATTGGGCCGATCAAATCAAGTCCCCATTGGGCCAAGGGCCAAGGGCTGATCATAGGAGTGAGTGGCTCGGGAGGGGAGTGAGGAATAGTTGCGTAGCGTTGACACTTATCACATGAGCGGGATATTCTGATGGCATCTTGGTGGAGTGTTGGCCAGTAATATCTTTGGCGAAAAGCCTTGTGTACTAGGGATCGAGATCCAGCATGATCTCCGCAGACTCCTTCATGTATTTCCCGAAGGACAATTTATGCCTATGCGGGCGTAAGGCATCTTAGGTATGGTAGGTTAAAACCCCGCTTGTAGAGTTGGTCATTAATGATCAAGTAACGGGTAACCTTGTATAGAATCTGCTTTGCTTGGACTTTGTCATTTGGAAGGCTAAATCTATAAATCGGGGTAATCCAACTATCTCCTTGTTGTAAGTTGCATACTTCCGCAGCCATGGTGCTTGGTGCTGCCAACAATTCAACTTGAATTTTTCTGCCAATCTTGTCTTCCATGCTGAGGTGAGGCGAGCCAAAGCATCTGCATGACTGTTTACCGCTCGAGGAATTTGGGTGATCTGGTAATGGAAGTGCTTGAGCAACAATTGTGTTTGTGCCAGATATGCTGCCATTGAGCTATCCTTAACATCAAAGTTGTTGGTGACCTGGTTAACCACTAATTGGGAGTCACTGAAGATATCAATTCGTTTAACCCCAAGGTGTTTGGCCAAATGTAAGCCTGCTAGGAGGGCTTCATATTCAGCCTCATTGTTCGACGCCTTGAATTTGAAACGAAGAGCATACTCCATCGCCACTTTGTCAGGGGTCGTAAGAACTAGTCTTACTCCACAACCCTGTTGGTTGGACGAGCCATCAACATATAGACTTCATGCTGAGGTTGTTGGTTTTATTTTCTGAGCTTTCGAGGGTAATGAAACCACTTCTTTAGGCATGGAAACAATGTCAACAGGATATGTGAAGTTGGTGATGAAGTCTGCCACTGCTTGGCCCTTTTCAGCTGGCTTTGGTTGGTAGGAGATGTCAAACTCACCCAATTATATCGCCCATTTGATCATTCGCCCAGAAGTGTCAAGACTTTGGAGTATCTGTTGAATAGGATGATTAGTAAGCACGATGATGGAGTGTGCTTGGAAGTAAGGGCGAAGTTTTCGAGCAGACATGACCAATGCTAGAGCCAATTTCTCAATGTTGGAGTATCGTGTCTCCGCATCTTGTATGGCCTTGCTAGCGTAGTAGACAGGCCGTTCGACATTACCATCATTTCGAATAAGAACGAAACTTACTGTTGAAGCCAATACTGATAAATAGATAATGAGAGTGTCACCAACCTCAGGTTTGGAGAGCAAAGGGGCTTTACTCATGTAATCTTTGAGGTTCTTGAATGCCTCAGCACATTCATCAGTCCATGTAATGTACTTCTTACTTGCCTTAAGTGCTTTGAAGAAATGAGCACATCTGTCGGTGGCCTTAGAGATGAACCTTGTTAAGGCTGCCACCTTGCCAGTAAGGCTCTAGATGTCTTTTGAAGTTACCGGTTCCTTCATGTCGATGATTGCTTTGATCTTCTCGAGATTAGCCTCAATGCCTTGTTGGCTTATCATGAAGCCTAAGAATTTGCCAGAGCCTACGCCGAAGGCACATTTGTTGGGGTTCAACCTCATTCGATACCTCTTCAGAATGGTGAAAGTTTCAGATAAGTTGGTGATGTGTTGGTCAGCATGTTTGCTCTTGACTAACATGTCATCAACGTAAACTTCCATGCTCTTCCCAATCTGTTCGGCGAACATTGAATTTACTAGTCTCTGATAAGTTGCTCCTGCATTCTTTAGGCCGAAAGGCATGACTTTATAGCAATATAGTCCCCTGTCAGTAGTGAAGGCTGTGTGTTCTTGGTCCGAAAGGTTCATGGGGATTTGGTTGTATCCTGAGTAAGCATCAATGAAGCACAGAAGTTCACACCCTGCCGTAGAGTCTATAAGTCTGTCTATGAGAGTAAGAGGAAAGCTATCCTTCGGGCATCCTTTGTTTAGGTCGGTGTAATCGACACATATTCTCCACAAGACCTTTTGGAGCAGGAGACTTTCCTTGGTCGGATTCTTCTTAACAAGGACAACATTTGCTACCCACGTTGGATAATTGACTTCGCGGACGAAGCCTAAGCCTTTGAGTTTTTCAACTTCTACCTTTATTGCCTCATACCGTTAAACGTCATAAGATCTTCGCTTTTGTCTAACTGGCTTGGTCTTGGGGTCAATACTTAAGCGATGACAGATTATATCGGGAGAGATGCCTGGCATGTCCTCGTATGACCAAGCGAAAACCTCAATGTTCTTTTGCAAAAAAGAGATCAATGCCAACCGAATGGGTGGTGACAAGGTGGTACCAATCTTCACCATGCGATCTGGATAATCTTTTGAGATAGAAACCTTTTCCAACTCTTCAGCGGGTTGTGCTTGCTGGGTAAAAGAATCATCTCGAGGATCGTCGGGTTGACTGTTACCACCGTGAAGATCTAAGTTGGCTTCGTCTGGGCTGGTCTTTATGACTTGGTCATGTATAGAAAGGGTTTCCTTGGGCACAGGCAGGTGATGTTGCTTGACCGAAGTGTTGTAACATGATCGTGCACTAAGTTGATCTCCTCTGATGTAACCATTGCCATAGGGGGTTGGAAATTTCATCAACAACATATGTGTGGATACCATGGCCTTGAGATCATTGATGCTTGTGCGTTCGAAGATGACATTGTATGTCGTTGGGCAATCAACCACCAGGAAGTTAGTGGTAATGGTAGCTGTGTAAGGGCCTGTACCAATGGTGAAAGGTAAGTGTATGCTCCCCAAAGGTTGCACGATATCACCGGAGAAGCTTATCAGAGGGGAAATCGATCGGTCGAGCAAGTGTTCAGCTACATTAAGTGTCATGAAAGCTTCAGCAAACATGATATTGACCGAAGCCCCTGTGTCTACTAGGATTCGTTGTACTTCAAAGTTGGCTATGTGAGCTTCCACGATCAGTGGGTCTTTGTGAGGGTAAATGATACCTCTTTCTTCCTCAGGGTAGAAACATATTGGATCCCAGTTAGGCTTTTGATACTTACCTCCCCAGATGTCTTCCACGTGAAACACTTGGTGGCCAGACCTTAAAGCTCGTTCACTATTTTTCATAGCCCTGTTGGAAGATTTAGATATGGGTGTGCCACCACTTATGGAATATATCACATTTACCTGGCATTGGTTACGGTTATCCCTTGGAGGGTGAAGAAGGAATTGATCAATTTTTCCTTCACGTGCCAACGCTTCAATATGATCACGAAGGGTGATACACTTCTCGTCGTCATGGCCATTATGCTCGTGGTAACAGCAAAACGTGCCCGTGTTCTTCGTGGGCTTGTAATCCGGGTGCCTCGGCTTTGGCTTCGGTATCAAGTGTGCTATGCTGGGGTAAATGGCCACGCATATGGCGTTCAAAGGTGTGTATGCCTCATACCTCGGGGTAGGGGCTGTCCTGACACGTGCTTGACCCGTTATGTTGACTGCCTGGGGTCGGGGATTATCATGGCGATACCCTTGGTTATCGAGGTAGTGTCCCTTACTCTTTTTACTAAAATGAGACTGGTGAGGATGGAAATCTTTCCTTTTGCCCTGAGATTGATATGTCTGTTGACTTGGCAAAGTATTAAGTAAGGCATGGGGAGGCACCGCTGCCGTTTGGAAGGTCGAGGTCTTCTCATTTGGTTGGATCTGGTTTCCACTCCCTACTTGCTGATAAGGGGTGGTTGTGGGGAGGGTTCCCTTGATATGTCTTTGCCTCGGCAGAGGCATGGTTGTACGCATGTGCCATCACCTTAGAGTACGTCTTCCAGGTGTTGGCTTTGATCATGTACTTGAAGAAATAATCACGTAGGCCTGCTGTGAAGGCCTTGAGGGCGGTCTTGTCATCTACCTCAACGCAGCGAAAATACTCATGGCTGAAACGATCAGCATACTCTTGTAATGACTCGTCCGGCTTCTGGTAAATAGTGTACAAGTCATCTGCAGAATGCAAGTGATCGGTCTAGAAGATGTGTTGAGAGACAAACAGTTTCCTCAGTTCCTCAAATGAGTCTACTGTCTTAGGTGGAAGACGGCAATACCAGTTTAGAGCTCCGCCAGAGAGGGTGGAGGGGAAGAGAAGACATCGCTCTTCGTCGGTGTGCATCCGATATGCCATGGTGGACTCAAAGAGGATAAGGTGTTCAATTGGGTCTTCCCTTCCAGTATAGAGTTGTAAACCAAGCTTTTGTTTTGTCTTTGCTTGAAGGGGGGTGTCGATGATCCTCCTTGTGAGAGGGCCAGGCCTGGGTTGGTTCCAGTCAGATATCTCAGCTTGACGTTCGGCCTTAAACTTGTTTACTTCCTCAAGGAGCTGTAGGACAAGGGGGTCCTGAGTGGTGTCATGTACCACTGGTATTTTCTTTCGTAAGTCTCCATTACCTCTTGGAAGTAGTAAAGTTTGAGCAAAGGCGTGTGATTTTTCCTTGGACTCACCGTACTGACTTCTAGGGCGAGTCTGTTGGAATACCTCAGAGTCCCCTGTACCTTCATGTTCCTCTGGGACCTGTCATTCCTTCCCTAGATTAGCAGTTGGCCTGGGTCATAGGAGGGGACCGAGTCTTTCAGAAACCTTTGGGTCATTGATCTTCGAGCATATGTGGAGGGGATTCTCTCAACGTTACTTTAGGAAGTCTCGGCAATCACGATAAACAGTTTTCGATTCTTCCAACCCTTCTGCAATGAGGTGTCTTCCTCCACTTCTCCTGCTTCAGGTCAAAGCAGCTGGGTTGAGAGAAGTCTCATGTTGATCAATGTTTTAATGATTAGCTCGCTCCTCATCAGGGATACCCATGTCGAAGGAAGGTGACCCTCCGTGTTGGGGGGCACCCAGGTGATAATTGATGTCCATAGGGGTAACGAGCTCGCATGTTTATGTTCGCCTAGTTTGTGGAGCGTCTCAAAGAGCTTCTCATACTGCTCCTGGAGGACCTCATTCTTCATTGCTATCTTGTTGTTCTGAGCTTCGAGCTCATCGACTTTAGCTTGAAGAGCAACCCTCTTTCCTTCATTCTTTTGTTGCTTCGCACTAGGTGCAAGAGGGGTGTCATTCTGTGTGTTGTGGTTTCCTTCGCTCCTCATGTTGGAGAGAGATGCTTGGTCAAAAGAGAGTGTACGAATGGTGGAAACTAGGTTGACAAAGCTGAAGAGAGTGGGAATAAGTGTCGTTCCCACAAACGGCTCCAAATGTTAATGCACAAAATCAGTGAGGACTTTAGTTCAACAGAAAGTGTTAAGTTTGTGACCTTCGCTAGATAGCTCCGGTCACTAGTATGGATAAGTATGTAAATGGATAGGGTCAGGGAAGCAAACACAAGATGTACGTTGTTCACCCAGATTGGCTACGTCCACGGAGTAGAGGAGTTCTCATTAATTGTGAAGGGTTTACACAAGTACACAGGTTCAAGCTCTCTTTTAATGAGTACTAGTGAATGATTTAGTACAAATGACATTAGGAAATATTGTGAGAGAATGATCTTTATTTATAGAAGAGAATTTCTAGTTTCATTCTGACATTGACACGTGTCTTGTTGTGATTGGCGTCTGATGTTTACATGTGTCGCACTATGATTGGCTTTTGATGTCAACACATGTCACACTATTATTGGCCTCCTGGTTGGAGGGAAACTCTTGTGGGCCCTTGACGGTATAACGTTGACCGGTGCTCAGTAATTTCGGGATTGGTCAAGTATGGTACAAACACGCTTCAATTGTCTTTATGTATGTATAATACAATCCACTCAATAAGCCACACAACTTCTCTAATATACGCATCTGGGTATCATTGGAGGTAATGCATAGATATTCCACATTTTCTGAACCTTTCGTTTCAAAGTGATATCCATTTATACGTATGTCTTTAAAACTTAATAAATTTTAAGTAGATCGAGTAACGTACAACACATTTAGTATGGACAATATTGATCCATTTGGTAACATGAACTAGACTTTTCCTGAGCCTTCAATTCCATCTAATTGGCCTGATATTGTTGTTACCTTTACTTTTGTAAGCATTAAACTTGAGAAATATTTTTTATCTCGAAGTATTCTATGCGTGGTTGCACTGTCTATAAGACAAATATTTCCGCCATTGCTCTTGTTTTGAGAATAACCATAGTTTTTATCCATACTTTATGAGTAAAGGAATCATAGTGAAAAACAATTTATTCATAATAAAAGGAAATTGAAGTGCCACTTTTATTGAATTGAAATACGAGCTTTAAACTACAAGTTCATATAATAGAGCAAGAGTACATTAAATATAAAAATGATTCAATCGAACATATATGCTTCATTCCTTCTTTCCACAATGAAGTCTGAAACATCTAGGTGGGTCATGTTCACTTAGCATGATAAGTCAAACACTGGATTAGGTGTATCCATTGGTTTAGTCCGGTCGATGAAATTGGTTTCGACACTCTTCTCCTTGAGGGAGGGTTGATACAGGTCCACTAGATGTTTTAGGTACGGCAGGTACGTGCCCAGTGCCCATTAGCACCACACTTATGGCACACTCCTTCAATATTTCTATGAGCATTATTCATATAAGCTTTACTCTTGTGGAAATTTACTTTTTCGAAGCTCGGGCTTGGATTATGCCTTGGAACCTGGTTGTAAAATTAGACACCATGATTCTTGCATTTCCCATTCTACCGGCCTCGCCTATAATTGTTACCATGTGAGAATGTGGTGTTCGTTTCGAGGAAAGCAGCCTTCACTTATGGGAATGGTGCTGATCCAGTAGGTCGGGACTAATGGTTTTTCATCAGGAGCTCATTGTTATGTCCAGCCACAAGGAGCACCGATATCAGCTAGTTGTGGGCACCGATTGAAGGATTTATTTTGAAAAACATGTTCATTTGAATAACATCTATAGCATGCAATTAACAAATTAAAGGCGGAATCATGCTTGTATGCATTCAAAAACAAAACATTACCCATGAAATTCAAAGCCTAGTAGATTGGTGAACCAATAATCAACTCAAAACAAAGTGAGTTGAAATTAATACCTTTGTAGATTCCTCTTTGCATAAGCAAAGGCTAATCACCCAAAGAGATAGGGGCCTTCATTCCTTGCTTCTTAGATCCATGGATTTGGATGGAAGAATAGGTTCTCTAAGTTCCCAAAATTGAGAACCTCTAAGTCTCTTCACCAAGGTTAGATTGTAGAAGAAATGAGTGACCTTGGAGTAGTAGGATTGCTAGATGTACCCTCCAAGGTGTTGGCCTCTTTAGAGAGAAAATGGAGAGACAATTCTCACCAATTTTCCCCCAAAATAAACCCTTAACTACATTAATGAATATTTAGTTATAAAGTCATTTATATAGTCACTTCTTTAAGTGACCTAAATAACCAAAACCCTAATTCATCACACTATGGCCGGCCATTTAGGGGATTTTGGGCTTTTGGGCTTTAATGAATCTTCATTCATTAAATTGTCATACAACTTAAGTTAATGGGCTTGACGTTCGAAGCCCATTGGGCCTTAAGGTCCAAAACTATCCCGAAGTCTTTAACGAACTTATTCGTTTGATTAATTAACATATTAATTAATCCTTGCCATAAATAAATGATTAAACCATTTAATCATTCTTACTCATTTCCGTTTAATCTTCAATCTCCACCTTTTATGGTGTGCGATCCATTAGGTTCCTTTTAGCGAGGCAGTGGGCGATTAAAACCATTTTACATCGATTGTGAATTGAAACAATTTTCAATTCTCCCTTTAGTGGTTATACACGTATAGGGCTTCCACAAACCATGGTTGACGCCTAGCAGCATGTCATGGTTACCCAAGCTAATCAGAAGAGGATAGAGAACCTATTCAGTTCGGGATTACAAATGCAATACGGTCTTTCTCTAATCTAATACTCTTGACCACATTGTTTGGTATGATAGTTTATTTGTTCATGTCTACTATCCAATGTGAATCGTTTGCTTATATGATTTCCTTGAATGTGATTTGGAACACATTCCACAATCTCATTCATACTCTGGCCAGAGATTCCAAATCATATCATAGAGTATTCTCCCTCAACTGTTTGAAGGTTAGAGATCCCTTGTTGCGCATTCACTTGTCTCCATGACTAAGTGGCTTAACCCCAACGATGCCGTGACACCCCGAGGGGGTGAATTAGACATAATCAAAGATTAAGGACTTAACCACAAGACAACTGTGATGTCTCAGGTCAAAGGACTACTTTGCATTATCCCAACCATGAGTTCTCATGTGACATGGAATATAAGAACTCTTCGTTGATCACGTTCAGTGAACTCATTCGCTATTGAGCACCTACGTACTTGTCTTGATGTCACACACACCAATGACTCGAGACTAGTCACTCTCCCTGAGAGAAGACACAGTACGTACTGATCTTAACGGACTGTCAATGCCCAATTGGCAATCCTATGATCAGGAACATTTAGGATGTGTCTACGAAAGAATGGTCTCATTAATCTAACTTCATTAGATTGCATTCTCCCAATCACATATTCCTTGGACTTTATCGTTTAAGCATATAACATTTATATGAGACGGCTCAAACAATAATCTTTGCCCTTTATATGTAAACTAGATTAGTTTAACATGTGAAATGTCCGTAAAGTATCATCATATGATTGGCTTTAGAGCACATTTCCAACAATCTCCCACTTGCACTAGAGCCAATCAGCTTGGTCATCAGTATGATACCTCTTCTGTAGTCATTTCATAAATGGCTGAATAGTAGGCCTAGGCAGTGGATATCTATATGTGTTATCCACAGAAGCAACCTTGAGAATAACGACGTCACCATTATACATGATTCTCAATCATGTGGTTCAGTCTCTCATTTGTGTTCGGATCTTGATGAGACCTTGATTCCCAGGCTTGAGCTATCGCCCCATTAGTGTCATACACTTTCTGGTTGGAATCGAATAAAGAGTTCATAAATGAACTTTCCCATCCAAACAACATTGTTGTAAACTTCTATATGGCAATATATCTTGCATTCATAATGGAACACACTAAAGTCATTACTTTAATGTTTCCATCCAAATATCTCTTTAGTCATAATAAAGAGATATTTGTTTATCTCTTCATTCATAATGAAGAAACATCCAATGATGGATTAGATTCATAATCTAATACATTTACGCTTCCATTACGTTACTCTAATTCTTCCTCATTCTTTGAGGAATCTATCCTTTAGTATTTCTTAAATACTTAAGGACTCACTTGACAGTTGCCACGGTTCTGATCCTGGGCTTGCACTGATATCGTCTTGTACCGTTCTAGGTACAACTCATATCAATGTTTTTCATACAATATGAAATACATAAATCACCTTTCTGCTTATGCATAAAGGATTCAATTTACGCATTATTTCTATGGGAGTCAAAGGGTACGTTCCCTTTGAGAAGGGCAACTTGCTAGTCTCACTAGAATCGTCCTTCTTATTGAAGTTTATCATCATATGAGAAACTTCCTAGCATCCATTGTCTATTATTAGGGATTGATATAATCCAATTATATCATGAAATATATCATTATAGATTTCCATCCCATGTATATAGACTATATCTCCCATATACATTCTATCTTCATATAATGTATTAAAGTCATAACTTTAACGAAGAAGTATTCTTTTCATTTCCAAAATTAATATATCATATATACTTAAATTTTAGGAACATGATTAACTCCCACTAATCTTTTTGTAAAACTCGTAAACAAAAGATTTATTTACATCTTGATGAGAAATCAAACGATTTGATCCTTTTTCCTCATAAAATGCAAATAGCTCCCACTAACTTGCTAAGATCCATGATGGATGGATCTCTACAACTTACATGTCTTGTGATTTATAGTTTTGGACATATATTATCAAGACTATCTTAATAATGGTTTCGGAAACCCATATTATGTCAAAATATTGAATCACCATTTTAGTTGTAGCTAGCAATCTTCGAATTAATTGAAACCAAGCCTATCTCAAAGATGGTTTCTTCAAAGTCAACCATTCTCTTTGATTGTAGTTACCTTAAGCTACCAATTAGCTATGAAGGTTTCATTATTTCGAGTCAAATGGTACTTTACCATTTCCTTGAGTATATATCGTATATGCACTCAATGTAGTCATAAGGATTTTCATTCTTATCGACTACCTTGGAGCTTGTGGTATAGGAACTAGGTTGTTATATTTGTTGATTACTTTCTTGTCTCTCAAAGAACCCATTCTTTGAGTTCTATCTCTCGTTCATTTGCATCTTAGGCAAATCACATTGTAGGATTACAATGAACTACCTAACAAAACAACCTTTGTTAGTTGGTTTATAGAAGCGATATCCAAAAGTTATTTTAAGGATATCCTACAAGATTGTTATCAAACAAATATTGCTAGTTAGCACACAACCCCAAATCTTTAACATGCTTAAGATTTGTCTTTCTTTTCCAACTACATCTTATGGAGTTATGAAAATTTTGGAAGATCTTCTAATTGACAATCATATTGTTTTAGAAGTATATATCCTATATATGGGTAATAGATAACATCTAACGAAATAAATCTTATTTGAGTTCATTCTTCTCCTAATGGAGAAATACATTATCTTATGATGCTATTTTCCTTGATATCTTTCAAGGAAACTCATCTAAAGTGTTACCTTTCCTTGGATCAAATCTAAGGAGGTAAATACTTTAGATATCTTACTCATCTATTTACATTTCTTGAATTCTTTGAAACCTTTTGCAAAGTATTCGGACTTGTGTTTATTCAAAATAAACTATAGTCCAACCGAGAGTGATCTTCGGTGAATGTCATATAACATGAGTAGTATTATGTTGTGGACAAGTGCCACTAACATCTAAGTGAATTAACCTCAACAACTTTGTGATTCTTTCTTCTTTCCAAAAGAATAAAGATTCGAACATTTCGCCTCTATACAATTTTAACAAGAAGGTATTGGATCCGGATCTAACGATCCAAAGCATCCTTGTTTCACCAACTCGTAACTTATGTTTTTAGAGGTATCACAATTTAGTTGGGATTAGTCACTACCTTGCAACCTTTTGGGTTTTAAGCATCATTATATTCTAAACAGTTAACACTACCATATCATCTCTACTATAGAGACAATCAATTAGATTACTATAATCCAATTTCTTTGGTAGTTCATATGAGGAAGTAAGTACTATCTGCTTTCGCAGAGATCTATATCTTATTCACGTTCCGTATGTGAAGCACCTTTTCTTCTCTCATATATCTTCTACTTCTTATTAGTCACACTTTTACAACGATTTGTAAAACATAGTTACTAATACGGAATCATACATTCAAGTAGAAGAACCAACTGTTTTGAACTATTCAAGAATAATTTACAACACCTTCGAAAGGTGTGTTCTTGACACTTGCAAGACATTTCTTGCAAATACCCCTTCCAATGTCCATCCTTTCATAAAGAAAGTTTGTTCCCTTGGAGTTATTTATCTTCTTTATTTGACTTTCACCTTTGACTACATTAGTCATGGTCCCTAAACTCCCACTATCTCTCTTGAAACCTTTTTCAATTGTGTTATACACATCAAACAATTTGGAGAGTATGTGGTTATTGTTCACTACATAGTTTACCATAAACTTAGTGAACCATTAGGATAGGGAAACAAAGGTGAAGTCCTTGCCTAGTTTCCGTCTCGTTAAGTGGTTTAACACTTCAACACTCAATGATTCAAAATCATCATAAGTCCATGTTAATGGACTATTTTTGTCAACCAACCATTATGTTCTAAACATAATTACAAACTTTCAAGAGTTGTACAAGGCAACTCTCATTTCTTCATACAACAATTTGTAAGTGAAGAATCATGGCACATAAAGTGTCCATGCCCTTGTGCTTACTTCTCAAGTTCTTTGTTCAATTAACAAAGAAATAAGCACTAAGTGTTTGTATTGACTAAGGGTTGTTCAAAGCAACTCTTATTTCTTCATACAACAATTTGTAATTGAAGAATTATGACATTAAAAGTGTTGTCCTCTCTATGATAGACCTTTTCTAACATATTCTTCTAATGATACATTATCAATAGGAAGATTGTGAGGATGAGACTACTTAGGTACATTTACAAGCCATTAAAGACAATCTATGGTTTTGTAGTACCAAGTCCGTAAACTAAACGTTCGGCTTTTATTTGTCAAGTGTTGGATAGCGTTTGCAAATATATTGGTAAACAAATACATAACGAATATAAATTGATTGATTTTAAGCCATTTGATTCGGGTCTTTAAATCAAATAGCACCACCCACTTTTTTTGGCAAATTCCATATCCCTCATAGGAATTCGAGAGTTTTGGATGAAACTCTTAGTAGGTTATGGGAGGCTCACTACTACCAAACCCACCTCACAATGATATGATATTGGCTAGCATTAATAGTAATGAGAGAGTACGATTACTCATTTGCAACAACCTCTTGCAAGTACCCATCTTATTTGGCCTCTAGAGAATGTCACCTCACAATGATATGATATTGGTTCCATTGCACTTAGTTAAGTCATTCCCACCATGCTTAGTTCATGAAGGGTTTCAAGAATAGCCTCACGATGATACGATATTGGCCATCCTCGTTGCCTACACTCACCTCATCATATGTATATAGACTCCTCCTGAGTATAAGCATGCACTTTGTACTTCCCCATGATAGGGTGAAGCCGGTGTACAAGTCATAAACGATTGGAACTACCATGGTGGAAGGCCACGAAAGAATGTTCTAAGCACTCTCACGCTTTCAACTTAATATTGGTTTGGTTGAGGGTTTTAGGTCTCATCACATATCAATATACATTTTAATCTCTATTAAAACAATTTTGGTCCTATTACAACTATTGGTCCATATGATTGTTTTAGTTGTACATAATACTCCCACTATGCTTTTAAAACGGTTTTTAAAGCAAGAGTATATGTTACTACTAACATAAGGTTTGCATTCATTTGATGGACTATATAGTTGCCTTAGGGCCTTAGGATGACTATGAACCTTTGTTTAGATTCAACACGAGCCTTGTGTTGAATCTCGGTCTAGGGATGGAGATTGATTTTAGTTACGCGTTTAATCACATTAAGGCGTGTTGTCTTAGGGGCGTTGGACCCAATTACTTCATTTTCATGCATATCATATAAAGCAAGAAAGAAATACTTCAAAGTAAAGGATGAGCTTATGCTCATTACAACATTTGCATAAAACAAATTACCTTAAAGTAAAGAAGGACTTATGCCCTTTTACAACATTTGATCAAATCAAATTACAACCAAAATCTAATCTACACATTCCCATGGTTCAAACAAATTTGAAACACCTTTCACATAGCTCAATTATATTAGGCTTAGGTTCATAATCATCCTTTAATTAATTAACGCTTTAACTAATTAATTGAATGCAACATTTTCATTTGGTTCTTGTATCCATAAAATTGATTTAAGTGGAGCTAAACAAAATGAAAATCCAATTCTCATTTAAAGAGACAAAACAATTTTGTTCTCATCCTATTTGGGCCATCATGCAATAACCACAACTTTTTGGGCCATATTGCGAAAACATAAACTTTTGGGGTCACTTTGTAAAAATACAAAAGTCACTACTTCATGTAAATACAACTAGAACCCAAAATTTAAATAAATTCAAAACTTCATTAAAGGAGCAAAACAATTTGTCCTTTAGCGTTTTTAGGCCTTAACGTCAAAACGTAAACTTTCGGGTCAAAGTACAAATACACAAAAGTATCAAAACTTTATGTAATTGCATAAAAGCCCCAAAAATACCCTATTTTATTAGGGTGGCCGGTTTTTAGGGATAAAAAGGAGTGGTGGGTGTTTTGATTTATTAGTTTTGTCAAAAACAATCAAGTAGTGCTTTCACCTTTCATAAAAATAATATATGTTTTGATGATTGATATTTCTTTCATCATTTATACAAATATTTAACACTTTAAATACTTTCATAAAAATAATATATGTTTTGATGATTGATGTTTCCATCATCATTTATACAAATATTTAACACTTTAAATACATGATAAATCATTTGAAAAACATATATCATAAACTTTATGAAATAAATCAAAACTTTGAATCAAAACACAAACCTTTGTGTTCTTGGCAAGAACATCAAGAACATATGAAGAACATCCATGAAAACCCATAAGAGCTCCATGAATGTTTTCAAGCCAAAAAACTCAAATTTTCATCATTCAAAATGAGGCTAACATCCTAGGGTACTTAGGGGTTCCAAAAGTCACCTTAAAACCATTTTAACAAGACAAACATGAACCCAAAAAATCACCCTTTGGATTTGGCCGAAAATTCCCAAAATCATGGCACCAAATTTTAGCTCCAATATTCATGCTCATATGAACTACATCTACAACATTTGAGATGGCAAATTTTCAAACAAAATTTACATTCAAAGAAGCAAGAATAAAGCTTGTAACAATTACAACTTTTAAATCACAAACTTTTGAACTACAAAACCCAAAAGGATTCACCAACTACTAGACCTAGGCTCTGATACCACTTGAAGGATTTATTTTGAAAAACATGTTCATTTGAATAACATCTATAGCATGCAATTAACAAATTAAAGGCGGAATCATGCTTGTATGCATTCAAAAACAAAACATTACCCATGAAATTCAAAGCCTAGTAGATTGGTGAACCAATAATCAACTCAAAACAAAGTGAGTTGAAATTAATACCTTTGTAGATTCCTCTTTGCATAAGCAAAGGCTAATCACCCAAAGAGATAGGGGCCTTCATTCCTTGCTTCTTAGATCCATGGATTTGGATGGAAGAATAGGTTCTCTAAGTTCCCAAAATTGAGAACCTCTAAGTCTCTTCACCAAGGTTAGATTGTAGAAGAAATGAGTGACCTTGGAGTAGTAGGATTGCTAGATGTACCCTCCAAGGTGTTGGCCTCTTTAGAGAGAAAATGGAGAGACAATTCTCACCAATTTTCCCCCAAAATAAACCCTTAACTACATTAATGAATATTTAGTTATAAAGTCATTTATATAGTCACTTCTTTAAGTGACCTAAATAACCAAAACCCTAATTCATCACACTATGGCCGGCCATTTAGGGGATTTTGGGCTTTTGGGCTTTAATGAATCTTCATTCATTAAATTGTCATACAACTTAAGTTAATGGGCTTGACGTTCGAAGCCCATTGGGCCTTAAGGTCCAAAACTATCCCGAAGTCTTTAACGAACTTATTCGTTTGATTAATTAACATATTAATTAATCCTTGCCATAAATAAATGATTAAACCATTTAATCATTCTTACTCATTTCCGTTTAATCTTCAATCTCCACCTTTTATGGTGTGCGATCCATTAGGTTCCTTTTAGCGAGGCAGTGGGCGATTAAAACCATTTTACATCGATTGTGAATTGAAACAATTTTCAATTCTCCCTTTAGTGGTTATACACGTATAGGGCTTCCACAAACCATGGTTGACGCCTAGCAGCATGTCATGGTTACCCAAGCTAATCAGAAGAGGATAGAGAACCTATTCAGTTCGGGATTACAAATGCAATACGGTCTTTCTCTAATCTAATACTCTTGACCACATTGTTTGGTATGATAGTTTATTTGTTCATGTCTACTATCCAATGTGAATCGTTTGCTTATATGATTTCCTTGAATGTGATTTGGAACACATTCCACAATCTCATTCATACTCTGGCCAGAGATTCCAAATCATATCATAGAGTATTCTCCCTCAACTGTTTGAAGGTTAGAGATCCCTTGTTGCGCATTCACTTGTCTCCATGACTAAGTGGCTTAACCCCAACGATGCCGTGACACCCCGAGGGGGTGAATTAGACATAATCAAAGATTAAGGACTTAACCACAAGACAACTGTGATGTCTCAGGTCAAAGGACTACTTTGCATTATCCCAACCATGAGTTCTCATGTGACATGGAATATAAGAACTCTTCGTTGATCACGTTCAGTGAACTCATTCGCTATTGAGCACCTACGTACTTGTCTTGATGTCACACACACCAATGACTCGAGACTAGTCACTCTCCCTGAGAGAAGACACAGTACGCACTGATCTTAACGGACTGTCAATGCCCAATTGGCAATCCTATGATCAGGAACATTTAGGATGTGTCTACGAAAGAATGGTCTCATTAATCTAACTTCATTAGATTGCATTCTCCCAATCACATATTCCTTGGACTTTATCGTTTAAGCATATAACATTTATATGAGACGACTCAAACAATAATCTTTGCCCTTTATATGTAAACTAGATTAGTTTAACATGTGAAATGTCCGTAAAGTATCATCATATGATTGGCTTTAGAGCACATTTCCAACACCGATATCAGCTAGTTGTACTCAGTAAAGCCTCGCTCTCTTACTATTGTTGTAAGAGCACATTGAAGGCATGAAAAGTACTGAAATTCTTTTCCAGCATATCTTCTTCAGTGATAGTCTCCCCACAAAGTTTCATTTGGGAGCTAATTCTGAACATTGCAGAGTTATACATAGCAACCGTCTTGAAATCTTGGATTCTTGAGTATGTTCACTCATAACGAGCTTTCGGGAGAATTACCATTTTCTGGTGATTGTATCTATTCCTCAATGCCTTCCAGAGGACTAATGGATCTTCAACCGTTAGGTACTTGCTCTTCAACCTTTCAAGGTGGTGACGGATAAAGATCATGGCCTTCACCCGATCTTGAAATGATGCATTGTTATCCTCCTTGATGGTGTCTCTAAGGTTTCCTTCCTTCAGATGGATCTTGGCGTCCACTACCCAAGTAAGGTAGTTTTTCCCAATGATATCAAGGGCAACAAATCAAGTTTTGCCAAGTTCTCCATTTTCTTTTTCTGAAAGAAAAATGAGATGTGTAAGAACTTGCAATAATATGTATTTTGGAGGAATGTAGTGTTAGAACTTCTGGTTCTTACAAATTTTTCATTTTGATCTTTAGGCCAAAATGATAAGCACTTGAAACTTTAGGCTTGAGATTTACATAATTTAGACATTAATTAAAAATTATTAGGTAGTTAGTAATACTTAATACACAAGGACTACTATCAGTATTAAGTACTACTACCAGGAATAAAGAAAACTAATGAGGAAGGCGATTGTACTGCACCACTCTCATTGAAAGAATATAACGTGGTATGGGCGTAGTTAGTAATACTCAACACACAAGCATTGCTATCATTATTAAGTAGTACTACCAGGAAGAAAGAAAACTAATAAGGAAGGCGATTGTACCGCACCACTCTCATTGAAAGAATAAAACGTAGGATGAGAGATTATACCGCACCACTTAAGTAGTAGGAAAATTTAAATATGCAGTGTAGGATGAGCGATTATACCGTACCACCTAAAATTGCAATAAAATTAAATCTATAGTTCAAGATGCACGATTGTACAGCACCATCTAAAATTACAGTAAAATTAACATAAATAAACACTGGGTTAGTAATCAGAAGCTACACAAAACAAGAAATCAAAAGTAGAAGCAATTGTTATATTGAGAACTAGGAGAAGGCATGGTGCTAGCAGTTCTTGGTGAGAGTACATCAAGTAGGTGAGGCAAAGGAGGAAGAAGAATAGTAAGATCCTTATAGGAACCATTTTTCGGTGAAGGGAAATGAGAACTAGTTAGAGTTAGAAAGTCGTGCTGATAACGTGTTATAAATAGGCAAAAGTGAGAGTGATAACTGTAAACACGAAAATCCTGCGATAAATGACAAGAGAACATGTGTACAAAGAACATTTGTATACAAACAAAAGAGGAAAGAAAACTGGAAACGAATTAATCAGAATCAATATCAACTACAACAACCGAGACCTACATCGACGAAGATACTGTACTGAATGACTTGATCGATCGTACTAGATAGTATAAGATAGACCATAAACCTTTCATACGCAATTCCTCGATCCATTCATTAATGCGCAAGAGAAAGCGATCCATCAGACTAGAGGGAAGTTGGTCTTTCTCAACGTGGTGTATAGCACGAAAACCCATTCAAAAGGTTTTGCTATAATCATTGACAGATTTAGGGTTACAATCTCTTTACAACTTGATTCTCTAATTCGATCTCCGAAATGTAAGGTGTGTAGCGTTGTTAATCCAAGGGTTGCAATGACTTGATCTTGGATGAATGGATGCCGCAAGGTTTTGGCTCTTGGCAATGGAGGAACTGGCACATGTAAGGGTGCTTGGTGGTTCTTCACGGGTTTGACGAAGAATGCGGAAGGTTTTCTGAGTCTTCTTGAGTGTTTGAGTGCTTGAGGGGTTTGAGTGCTTGAAAGCTTCAGAGTTTCAAAGCTTCAGCATCTGGGCATGAATGATTTTTTGGACCTTTTTGTTTGTCTTGGAGCCTTCTATTTATAGACTTTCCAAGCCTTGACTACAGATGAAATTGGCCTTGATTGTGGGCTTGATTACTTGACGAAAAAAACAAGACTCAATTTGTGGGCCAGTTCATGATTTAACTCCATCAATTAATTTTTTATTTAATTAAATTAAAATTAAATAATTCCTTTCCGCCAAGTGTTAACACGGGTCCTTCTTGATGACTCGTCCAATATTGATGAATCACATGCCATGTGTACAATTTGTGAGACACATGGTACATGTCACATACGCCCTTGTATGCCTTGTAAGCCCTTGCATACCAAAATTTAATGCTTTGGTGAATATTTATTTTCACCGAAATTTGCATGTTTACAATAACCTTTGCTAGAGACAGGAGCGAAGTGGGTACAATGTATCACACTGTTTATTTTTGTAACTATAACACAAAATGATTGCAGGTTAAGAGAGGAAGTAAGGGATATTGGTATGGGCAATGCTAGGTAGACTAAATTTGGAGACAAAGTTTTGAAAACTAAAGGACATGGAAGTTGATGATTGATTTATTAATTAAACGTCGATAAATGTGCTTATTCCTATTAGTGACGCATCATTTAGTTTGCAAATTTAGTCTCCATAGCATTACTCTATTAGTATTATTGCTTTCACTATTTTCTTTTCCATGTCTTGTGATCATACATGGAATGCTCCTTATATAGAGCCACATACGTGAAGAATTATAAAAATGAAATGAGTGAATTTGAAAAACATCATACAACAACAACAATGCTACTAGTCTTAAGTTTTTCTCACTTTTCATCATTGGCAAAAACATGTGTTCCCTCAACTTTTACAACATGGTGTTTAATATTCATACGCTTGCTTACTTTGTTGCGGATGCTTTGCTTTTGGTTTCTGACAAATGTGGTTTTGGGGATTGGCTAGCTTTTGTTGCTTTTTCGACTTCTCTTTGCTCCTTTCCTTAGACAATCTCCAACCCTTGGGGATAAAGCTTATAAATTTAAGTCAGAAAATTTTAAACCATAACCCATAAACTGTTTTTCTCCTCCAGTCCTTATGGCTTAAAAGTTTAGCCCGAGATTATTAAATAATGATTTTAGCCTAACTCTTTTTTTTTTGGGTAACTTTTTTGAAAATAAAATTTATGTAAATTATCCTAATTTATTTTTATGAACATTTTAATATAAAAATATTTAAATTCTGATAAGTAATTAAAAATCATACAAATACATATGTATTTATAAAGTTTTAAAAAATGATGAAACATGACAGTTTGGTGGGTCCAGAATAATTTAAGCAAGTTTAAATCCGGGGGGGGGGGGGTCTAGCTCAGAGATATATTTTCTCCCCATGACTTATTTTATCCCAATAGTTGGAGATGGTCTGGAGGGTTTTAAAGCTTATATTTTGAGCTTTATCCAATGAATTGGAGATGATCTTAGAATAGAATATTATTGATATATATAGAAAAAGCATATCACATTTATATATTGTATTGGGTTGGTCTGTTATTGCCTACAATTCATGTCCAATAAAGCCCATTTCTGAAATTATGGATCCAACATAAGATTTCCTGCTCAAGACCGTGCGTGCATAAAGTCGAGTTTTTAAATCAAATTTTCAGACACGCCATAGCTTTTATATTTCCCGGCATTTAATAGCTGTTGTCTCTTCTCCTCCATAGTCTCCACTTTCCACGAGTGGCATGGTTTCTCTCACGATTTCTGTACCAACAACAAGATTAAAGGGAAGGTTTCAATCTTATCCTCCTTACCTTTGTTATTTCCGATTAAACCGTCTCGAATGGTTGCTTGTTCGAGTCATCTGTGAAGACAATAAACTTGCACGCCATCTGTTTGGTTTATTGTCTCAATGAAGTCATTGTCCCCTTGCTGTTGCAGCTTTAATTTCGGAGTGCCGGCTTGAAGGGTAATTTAGAGAGTACATTTTTTTTTTCCAGCGAACAATGACCTGTAGACATATAGAGAAGTTTATCTACGGTGCAAAGCATCTAATGGCTAAGCGAAATGGAGCGTTGCATGTGAATGTGAAGCTGTTTCATTGGTCGGAGGAGTCTCGTGAAGATCCTTTGCCCCCAGAGTGGTATCAGAAGGCATTCCCGAAGTTGACAAAATTAACCCAGTTGTTAAAAAATGTTGACTTGATTGATGGAAGGCTCGTCAATGTCAGTGATGATTCGATTATCATTGATGATCGTACTGAAAACAGAATGCTTACTTTCAAGTCACTTGCCAGGGTCTTTATTGGAGCTCCACTAGTACAGAAAGCGCTGAGGAATAATATGGCAGCATTGTCAGGAGGTAGAATCCATAACCCGTTTGTGTGTTTCGGTACACCTAGTGAAAGGGAGCCCATGATTGTGAATTCACTCTCAGTAGTAGGTGGCTTTCTGAACATCTCTGCCCAACAAAGGCAGTCGGTGCGTGTCACAATATCCCCACAGGTCACACAGCATCGCATATGGACAGGGATGCTTGAGGAGGTACTCAATGGATTGAAATCCGAGTTGGATTATCTAGACTATCGGTACCCAAGCAAAGGGATAAAAATGGGGCAACAGATAGTTTCTAGCTGTCTAAAGTTCTTGGCCGACACATCCACCTCCATTTCATATGAAAACGACTCCTCTTCATGGACACGCCTTGTGCCTGCCAAAGTTATTGACTCTTCTGGTTTGCAGAAATGGGAAGATGTTCTTGACATGTTCAGCGACCTCATTGATTGGTTGAAAAATGAAAGGAGGTTACTGACTTCCGTAGAAAAGCTTGAGGTAATGAAAGAGGGGCTGTGTCAAATCAAGGATGTGCTGACTGATAGAAGTATAGGACACAAGGAACTCCGGCATCAAGAAAGCTTAGTGCAGAAGAAGTTGACGAAGACATTGGGTCATTCATCCAAGTGCTTGTTCACACTTTTGTTATATTACCTGTATGGGCGTGTTGGAGATATTGAAGTGGACATGCGTGGTGGTATTTATAGCCGTGGTAGTGGGGATGATTTCTTCTTGTGCATGGCAAGGATTGTGACTTCGGACGAGGAGGAGATGGTGTGGAGCGGGGTGAGGCAGTTAGACAGGGCTCTTGGGCTTTTCAAGTTTGTATGGGAAACAGCAGGGATGAAAGGGGCTTTACAACTGCAAGGCCATGTATGGTGTGTAGGGGCTGAGGGCAGAGTTCTTACATATAGAGGAAACACCTTTTTTGTACATGGGATTCATGTTTGAGCAATGGTTGTCTTAGCCCGTGAGTTTAAATTTCAGAATGCATCGAAGTTAGGACTGCTGCCCATAACAAGCGAGAATTAGAGAAGTTGTTGCAGCAACTGTGCTGAGTTCTAGGAGTTCTTAGGCCATTGGTTTTCGGAGAAGCAGATTTGGACATAACAACAGACTGATGAGTGCTTAAATATTTGAAATTGGCCATCTGCA
Organism: Malus sylvestris; assembly: GCF_916048215.2. Classification (NCBI taxonomy): domain Eukaryota; kingdom Viridiplantae; phylum Streptophyta; class Magnoliopsida; order Rosales; family Rosaceae; genus Malus; species Malus sylvestris. Next base: position 13,711,945 of record NC_062267.1, read on the forward strand.
AATGTCAAAGTGCTATAAATCACGAAATGATGACACAATTATCATTGTCATGGTCATCATATATCTTTGGTCATGAACAATCTACAATCTGGCTAATATAAACATGTAATGCAGAAATAAAGAGATTAGACACATTGTTTGAATGGAAGTGATGACGGGAAGTGCAGCAACCACAACAATAAAAACTACAGACCATGGAGAATTGACAGAGTACTGTTTTAACATTTCCTTCCACTTGTGCCAAGGGATTCTGTGGTATGCATTGATGTCTTCACAAAGTTCAGCAAAGAAATTTCTGCGGAACCTCGGGCTAATAAGGAGGTTTGTTAACCTGTTCCCTGTCTTTAGTTTTGACTAGTTCATTTTGAAGAAGCAATCCCATATCTTTAGGAGTGTCAGCAAGGTTGTCGATGATGAAAGCATAACGATTAGTGTAACTACCAAGAAAGTGATGCTTAATGCAACATTTCCATTTTATTCACTGCTTGATTTTCATAAGATATAACAGATCCTAGTCTCACAAATTTGTTCTTCAAAATCAAATAAATTGTAAGAACTCTATCTCTAGTACTGCGTTCCGACAACAAGTAAGATAAACCTTTATTTTGCTTCCACTGATAAAAATATTCAAATAGGACACTAGAATTTAATCAACCTTTACCAACAGAGTTAACAAAAACTGCAAAAGAATGTATTATCAATTGCGGTTTCCATTTGTGCCACGGCCTTGTGCAGTACTTGTTCAGGTCTTCACTAAGAGTAGCGAAATAGAAGTAATTAGGGTTCATGATAACCCCATCCGCAAAGTTGTTAATCGGAGTGCACAGAACAGTTGCGCAGTCTTGGTTCTTGGTCTTTGATTTTCTTTATACAATCCTCCAAGCTTAAGTTGGTTCGACGTGGAAAATCCTGTAGGTGGGTACCTCTTTTTCTGCTCTTCCATTGTTTTAAGGAAGTTTTAACGAAAAGCCCACGGTACTGTTCACTTTAACAAAAAACCACATTTTTACACCAAAAAGTCAATCCTGGTACTATTCACTTTACTATTTATTTTGTCCTTATCGTTAAAACTCAAAGTTTTCAAGCCATTTTCGTTAGTTTTCCTTTGTTTGTTTTTAAACCTTCCTTGCCATGATGAAACAGGTCTATGAAGACTGCTCGAGGTGTGTAGGCCTTTTCAGCTACATGTCGCGGTCGTTCAAGAACTCTATAGATGCAACAATCAGATGTTGCAGTCTTAAATTCATAACGATTGTGATTCTATAAATCCTACTAGATTATATGTAGGACTCTTTGATATCTTTTAGATAGTTTATTAGTTGTATTGTGTATTACTTGGAGAGCAAGGATTCTCTCTTCCTTATCTCTATAAATAAAGGTCCAATGGGGTGAGAAATCACATCACAGAATTTGCATACTCTTTCTAATCTCATTCCACCACCGACCCTCTCCCTCTCTTTTCTTTTCCCTTAGTAAAACAGGCAAAACATTACGGTTTTGTTGTTACACTAAGGAATTGAAGGATTTTGGAGAAGGACCTTCTACAACTAACATTCAAAGGCTTTTAATGTTTCCATCCGATCTAGGTTCTTATAAAATACAGAATCGATATTTTATAAGCCCGTATGAAAATATTTACCATGATCTATGAACCTCAAATTTAGAATTCCTACGTCATCACTTTGCAACCCAATCGTTTTTTAGCCTGCTGCGCGCTAAGGTCCAAGTCCAATTTCTTGGGCTTACTTTCTTGGCCTGCCCTAACCGGTTTTGGGTTACCACCTGCCTCGGTCCAAACCCAATTTTGAGCCGCATTTGCTTTAGCCCTCACCCAGTTCTACTAGGGTGCACTGCTCACGGCCTAACCTAATTTTTCGGGCTTCTCTTCTACAAAGCCCGCATCCATCCAACACCAATATGGCATGAACTACTTTCTTGCTTCCACTGTTGACCCTTGTTTGTGACCAACCTATTAAAATAATGGAAAACTAACCAAAACACCCTCGAAACTTTACTTTTAATCATCAGGATAGATTTTTTCAAAAATGCCGATCCTACCCTTCACACATATGTACAAGATTGGGTCAGTTTTATGCAAAGTTCATGTGGATACATCCAAAAGAAGAAAAAGGAGATTGACATTTTCAGAAAGCATTTGCATGCAAAAGGATATGTGGCAAACATTGCAACAACCAAGACAATATAGATTCACATGCAAAAGAAAATGTGGCAAACACTGCAGCAACCAAGACAACATAAATTCACATGACATTCAAGCAAAGACAAGACAGCCATCTTTTAGAAACAGTGTTGACAGTTTTCAGAAACAATGTGCTGTCACTATTCAAAAAATTGTAAATAGATGAAATGTTATTTTGTTTTTGAAGAATTAGATTTTGTATATAAGGGAGCCTTTCCTCCCATACATAACACACCTGAATACCACACAACTCTCTCAACATCTGAAAACACCATACTCACTTCATACACTCTAGCATTCGTAGCCTTCATAACATCCTTGTAAACACTTCTTTGTAATCACTTTCTTGTAAACAACTATCTCTGTAAACATTCCATGTATCAATAAAAGTTCAAGTGTACATATTCAAGCAATCTCCAAGTCTTAAGTAAGTTTTCTTTTCCTTACTTAGTGTGTTTGTTTAATTAGACTTTTAGTCCAAAACAGGGAAACACTATTGTGGTTATATTATTAACCTGCTAAACTGACGATCATACTTTGTTCGAGCACTCTGTTATAGTTGAATGTTTGCCATACAAATAACTGGACATTAACCAGGGTACCTCTGAGTTCTTCGTACCTCTGAGTTCAGCCTTTAAGGCCTTATACTTGTACTATGAGTGGCCGTCATGCTGAAACATGTCGAGTTCCATGTGCAAGGTTCTATGTCTAGTTGTTATAATGGTCATCCAACTATTTAACCTAGCACGCGTTTCGAATTTGGTATCAGAGCCAAGTTTAGCATTTTAATAATATAAGTATAATAGTAAAGTACCTTGAGGATAGAAGTCATTGATACAACTGATATCATATTGTGTATGAACAACAGATATTATTGTCCCTGTAGACCTTGTCAACCACAATTACCAGGTATTTATTGTCTCAGACATCCAACTATAATTAGCATAAAGAGAAGATTAACATATATATCCAAAAGAATTATCAGTACTTTGAAGAAGCAAAAGTTTTATTTTGGCTATCTTGAACATCCTTCATTTATTCGTAAATAAATTAACACAGAAGTGCAGCATAAAGTTTTAGAAGCAAAAAGAACAACAGATCAAGCTTTAGAGACCTTGAGAGAAGAAAGAGAGTTTTTAAGAAACCAGTTAGCTGTAACTCTAGAGAAGGGTAGACTATAGTTTATGATAGATTATCTTAATTTAGAAATTAGTGAACCTCAAAAAAGAAAAATAACTTTAGACCAAAATAGTTTAGTTTGTTATTTTCCATCAAGAAAGCATAATCATATTTTGCACAGTGAAGAAAATCCGCAAGCCAATAGTATTGTAGATCTTATTATTAGTCTAGTAGAAAATATAAAATTAGAAAATAATAAGCATAATCATTTGTTAAACCAGTTGTTAGAACATTTTCAGAAAAATTCCATAAAGATAATTAGACAAAATTTAGATTATATTACATCTCAGTTAGAAGATAATAATAAAAATATTCAAAGGTTTCCTAGCAAAAGAGAGATAAAAGAGCTTGTTGACCTCATAGATAGTAAGCCAAAGCAAGTAGAACTTAGGTCATTAGAAATAGTTGAACAACTAAAATTAGAAGTTCAAAAAATTCAATTCGTACAAAAGGAGTTGAGTGAACAAGTAGATAAGTTGCATAATAAAATAGATAAATTATTAGTTTAATGACAGATTCTAGAACTAGCAGAAAATATATTCAAGCTTTGAAAGAAATTAGTAAATTAAATAAAGAACCAGTAGAATTAACAAATTTTTCAACACAAGTATCCAGTAGTAATATTCCCATTAGGCAAAATAATTTGATTATCCAATTAGTTTTAAGTTTAGCTGAAAAATTAGATCAAGTTGAAGAACAAATAGCAGAAATAAACCAAGTTTTACATAACACATCTTCATCACTTCCACCATCCTTGCTAGATAAATTAGAAAATTTAACTTTGAGTGCAAATAATAATAGAAGACCTAAGCTAAATCCTTTTGATAATAGAAAATGGAACTCTTTAGGAAAAAAGGAAAAGAAGTAGTTAGAGTGGAAGATATTTATCCAAATGAAGAAGAAACACAAGAATTTATTCGAAGAGGTTTTGAGAGAACACAGAAAAATAAATATAACTTGTATCAATTAGGTTTATTTGAAAACAGAAATAGAATTGTAAGCAGCATCAATCAACATGAAGTTAGCTGTATTGATAAAGAAGTCATACTTAATCTAATTAGTAAAGAAGCAGTTACTCATTTGAGAAAATCACATTTTAGTCAGATTCATATAGGAACAATATTAATTGGAATAGCAAGATTAACCAGAGCACAAGTAGGTACAAAAGCTTTAGTATACATATATGATGATAGATGGGATAATCACCAACAAGCAGCAATAGCAACAGCTGAAGTCGACTTAAGTTCAAACTTAGCAGTCATAGGTTGTATTCCAAATTATGTTATGACGATTAATGAATTTAGTAAATATATTAAAGTGAGCATAAGAACAAAAAATTATAATATGAAAGGAGAGTATAAAAATTTGTGTATTAGCTTAATGTATATAGGTAAAGTGTCTGATAGATATAATCATAAGTTTAATTTAGAGTTTCAAAATTTAGTTCAAACGTTTGGCAGTAAACATGTAAATATGATAAAAGCAAAACTCGTAGATAATAGCTTTTTAGAAGGAACTCAGTGGACATTGCCTAATTTACAAGTAGCACAAAATAGACAACCAGATAAAGTACAAATATATGAAACTAGTACAGGTCAAGCAACAATTAGGTTTAGTAATTATAAGCAACTAGAAAAAATAGAAGAAGATGAGAGTGAAATTGAAAATGAAAGTATACATATGGCTTTTGATAATTTAGATATTAATTTAGTTGAACAAAATTTTGATCATATTGTAGATAAACTTATAGAAGATATTGATCATTTAGATGAAGAACAATATTTGGAAAAATATAAGACATTATTTAGGACTACATAAAATTTCAGACGAAGAAATGAAAATTTTAATCTTAGAAATAGGAGTAGAACACATTTTAGGATCAAAAGAATATAATAATTTATTAGAATTGAAAGCAAAATGTAATCCAGCAGAAGAAAGTACTACATCAGGATTAGAAAATCCAGGACACGCAAGCAGAACCGATCAACAATTTTTGAGACCAACAAATGAACAATATAATGAAAAAGCAAAAGTAGACTATATAGAAGAAAGTATGATAAAACCTAGAAAAAATAGGATTCCATATTTGAGAGGGTTAGAACAAATTAATATAGCTGGTAATATATTAACTTTAAATAATGTAGATCTACAAGATTGAGAAAGAACGATTGAGAGATGGGAAAAGGCTGCGTACGTGCAACATTAATGTTAGATTTTAGTAATTCACAAAACATGTTAGATTACTTTGAACATACTTTGGAGGATTTAGTTTTTGATTATTTCCAATCATGGAAAGTCCAAAATCCAGAACAGCATCAGACAGCTAAAACACATTTCAATATTGATGGTTTTGTTACTTTGATAAAACAAGAGTTTTTAGATCATAATAGGTTAGATGGCAGAAGCGAACAAGAACAAATAAGAGCAATTAGAAATTTAGAACAATTACAAATTTGCGATTTACAGTATATAGCTGAGTATACAACAGATTTCTTTAAATATTTAGGAAGAACATGTAGAATTAGTGATATTAATTTATTAGATACTTATATGACAAAAATAAAAGGACCAATAGGTAAAAAGATTTGGAATGAATGGCAAAAGCATTCGAAGAATAATGATATTGCTATAGGACCTAGAATTCAACATGTATATGATATACTTAGACAAAAGTGTAGTCAAATAAAGGCTAAGAGACAAATTAGGAAACAATTTTACATGAGTTGTAAAGATATAAATTTACCACAACAGTATGGTTGCCATAAGAAAAATAAGCATAAGAAAATATACAAAAAGAAATATAAGTCATATAAACCCTACAAACAACATAAGAATTTCAGTATAAGACCTTCAAGAACATATAGGAAAAGAAAATATATTCCAAAACAATTTAGAAAAAAAAGTGGTAGACCTTGGATTAGGAAATATAAAGCACCAAAAGATAAGACTAGTTGTAAATATTATTCATGTGGAGAAGCTGGACATATTAAACCTAAATGTCCAAAATTAGGTAAACAGTCGAAAGAAAAAATACATTTGATGGAGTTGTTTAAGTTAGAAGAAGATAAAGATATTCAGTCAATATACAGTTTAGATAATTTAAGTGATAATGAGAGTATTTATAGTATAGAGAGCATTAACATGATAGATTTAGACTCAGAATATTCAAGTAGCACAAATAGTGATCTAGAAGAGTATATGTGTGCATTCATAGAAGAACAGCATGAAGAAGAATATAAATACATTAATTTAGGTTGGCCAGAAAAATGTCATAAGTGTAATAAATTAGTTGCAAATAAATACTACAATACATACTCAATATTATGTGAAAAAATGTTATAGTAATAGGTTATTAGAAGTTAATTCAACAGAATCTGAAATATTAGGAAATATTGTTCATAGTATAGAAAAACCAAAAAATAGTTCTTTAATCATTATAAATTGCGAAATAGAATTAGCAAAAGAACATAAGATACAAACCATAGCTATGATAGATACAGGGAGTACAAAGTGACACACCCCGTCCTGAAGGAGGGCATGCTGGCCGTCACGTGAGAGTGATGTAACCATTTACACAGTTCGGAAGCTTTAAAAAAAATACAATTACTAAGATGAAACACCCGAGGGTGAGTCCTACTTTTGTGAATTCTGTCAGAACACCATTGGATTCCTCGTGGCCACCAAAGCTCTGCTATCTAGAACCTGGAGGGGCGCAAAACAAAATTGAGTGGGTCAGTAAAACAAATTTTTTCGAAAACATTTCATTTAAAACATTTCTAACCCCTCGCTGTAAAACCTGTATACTTTCCCAGAAAATAGCATAATAGCATATAACTTTTCTTATATCTCAAATCATCAATTTTTCTTAAAACCAGAAAGTATGCCATGTTATAACTGTCAAAAACAAAATGAATGATGAAAAACAACAATTTAATTTACCATTAACATTTGTTTCACCAGTAGGATCATATCCATTTATTTTAGGATTAAACTTTTTGAAAAGTTTGCAAGGATTTTTATTTATGAACACTAACATAACATTTTTCAAAAGAGGCATTAGAATAACTGACCAAAGTAATACTGTAGAAACATACAAAAACATAAGTATAGAAGAGCCTAGTGGCCAAGATAGTTATCATTTAGAAAACTCAAAAGAAAATGATGAGCATAATAACGTAGAAGAGTTTGATGAAGACATTTTTGAACATGAATACCCGATTTTAGAAGAAGGAACCTGTATAGAAATATTACAGTTAGATAGACCAAAGAGTTTAGAAGAATTGTTACAATTAGTAGAACAAACTAGGATTATAGGAGAAGACCCACAGTTACATTGGAGTAAAAATAAAATACTAGCAAAATTAGATATAATTAACCCAGATTTAACCATTAAGACGGCTGATATGCCTTGTAGTCTAATAGATAAACAAGAGTTTGAGCAGCAAATAAAAGAGTTGTTAAATTTAAAAGTAATTAGACCATCTAAGTCTAGACATAGATCAACAGCATTTATTGTAAGAAAACATTCGGAACTAAAAAGAGGTAAGGCTAGAATAGTTTATAATTACAAGATATTAAATGATAATACATACGAAGATAATTATAAATTACCAAATAAGGATGAGCTTATAAATAAAATTCAAGAGAGTAAATATTTTAGCAAATTTGATTGTAAATCAGGTTTTTGGCAAATAAGATTAGCAGAAGAATCAATTGAGTGGACAACTTTTACTTGTCCAGAAGGACATTTTGAGTGGCTCGTTATGCTATTTGGACTTTAAAATGCTTCATCGATCTTTCAAAGAAAGATGGACCAAATTTTCAAGAAATATGATAATTTTTGTAGTGTTTATGTAGATGATATTTTAGTACATAGTAAAAATAAAAATGAACATAGGAAGCATTTAGAGATAGTATTACAAGAATTTATCAATAATGGAATTGTGATTAGCAAAAATAAAATAGCATTAGAAAAGCAAGATATAGAATTTTTAGGAATGTATATCAAGTCAGGTACAATACAATTACAAGATCATATAGCTAAAAAGGTGTTAGATTTTCCAGATAAATTAGAAGATAAGAAACAATACAAGCGTTTTTAGGATTGCTAAATTATGCAAGAAATTTTATCCCTGATTTAGGAAGAAAAATAACAGTATTACATAGTAAAACTAGCAAAACAGAACAAAGATATTTTAATAGTGAAGATATTAAATTAGTTCAAAAAATAAAACAAGAAATTACTAAACTTAAGCCATTAACATTACCATTAGATAATAGTTACAAGATAGTTGAAACAGATGCTTCATCATTAGGATGGGCATGTATACTATACCAGAAAAAGCATAGGAAGTCTTCAAAGTCTGACGAACAAGTTTGTAGATATTCCTCAGGAAAGTTTAGTGGTATCCAGTCAAGATTACCATCAACAGATTTAGAAATTCTAGGGAAAATTAATTCACTTGAAGCATTTTCTTTATTTTTACATAATGAAGTATTTACGATTAGAACATATTGTCAAAATATAGTTCCTTATTATAACAAGATACATGCTAATAAACAGGCAGCTCAAAGATGGGTTAATTTTGTTGATTCAATTACAGGAAATGGTTTTAAACCAATTTTTGAACATATAAAAGGTAATGACAATACATTAGCTGATATCTTATCAAGATTAATTTGTTGAATAGGTATGGAATATTGTGGACCATCATCAGCAAATAGCACAAGGCTGGCAGAAGAGTTTCTTTCAATGGCATAATGATGCACCATCAACCTCCACCATTCAGTGGATTTCAAAATAGCATAAGTAGACCAG